>NC_079134.1:101095201-101431451 GCF_945859705.1 Episyrphus balteatus
AATCCTCCGAAACAGGTAACCATGTTTTGTTAGAGTCCGAAAATCCAGCTGAAACTTGATCATTCCATTGAAATGGAGTTCGCTCTGAGTCTCGGAAGTCACAAGTTATGTTTGTACATTGTGTAGGAACATTATCGAGGCCGATTTCTTCACCCTTGATAAAAGATTTTGAATCGTTTTTTAATAAGAATAAAGTAAAATAAAATTGAAACATATCTTAAAATGTGTACCAATAATAAATTAATGTATCCTTCTATCATTAGTAGCAAGATTTCTATCTATTACAATTTAAGATATTTATTTCAAAGAGTACATTCATATGGTTGCTAATATAATTGTAGAAGGATATAAACGAAAAAAAACTTGCAGTAAGTCGGGCACCGAGTTCCAAGTTTTTTTTTATTTTGATAGGGACACCGAAACAGTGAATTGAATTGTAAAAATCTGTAATTCTTCTAAAATACACAGGAGCCAAAAACTAAGTAAAATCAAAAATTTGGCAGATATGTGTCAAGAAGTTATTTTGTTTTTGCTCTCTAATAACATAAACATTATTTCAAATACCTTTTGTGCTGATTTTCGGAGGATGATTTCTCAAACATCGAATTTCACGGTTTTGACTTTTAAACGTCCATGTTTCGAGTAGCAGATTTTTTACATTTTTGGTTTGTATGTTAGAGTAGCGTTGTCGAAAAAACTCAAAATATAAACTTTAAAGCGTGGCAACCCTATGCCTTGACAGGATGTCGCCAGGCAACCCATGTGCAAACTGTTTCTTTAGACACTACCCTTAGAAAATATAGGTTTCAACTGGTATAACGACGTGGATAGGTCGTCCTAAGACGGGATTTTCTCCTTTAATATATTAAAATACGAAAATACTTTTTTCAAAAAATCCCTCCGCAAAAACATTAAGTTAAATTAAAAATTTGACGGATACGTGTCAAGTTATTTTATTTTTTCTAACTTACCAAATAAAAATTATTTAAAAAATCTTTCTTTCTGATTTTTTTTGAATTATTTCTCAAATATCGAATTTGAGTGTCATGACTTTAAAAAGACTACATGTCAAGTTGTAGATTTTTACATTTTTTGTTTGCATGTGTGGCTTTCATATATTTATAATATCTATCGATTCCAATTTCAATTTTATTTCTATCACGTTTTCCTTAGAAAATAGATTTTTGCTCTTTATAAATTTACCTTTTTTTACCCTAGTCAAATAAAACTTCAAATTTTAAAAAATCCTGAAAATTAATTTCCCATGACATACTTTTTTTTTTAACTCTTAGGCAACGCTATGCCTAGGCATATGCGCGCATGGGCTTAACTTGAAATGACATGAGTGAGTTGTCGAGCATACAAAATTCTTATGGGATAGCCATGTCCATAATGCGCATATGCACGCTTCGTTAACTTTCGTTAAGCATATGCCGTGCGCTTTGAATCGCACGGCATGAGTAAATTTCTCAGAATAAAATGTACCTAAGCAACATGGATGCAAGGGGGATGGAAAAATTAAAATAATTTTCACTTAATAAAAATGTGATAAACGAATTGTGAATTAAATAAAAACAGTTTTGAATATATTCATGTTTTCAGAAACAGGACGAAGCAGTTAGTTCGATTTTGACATAAGCCCATGCGCGCATATGCCTATTATAGTTGGGCCTTTAGACACTGCCTTTCAGAAAATATAACTCTCAACTGGTATAACGATGAGGGTAGGTCGTCCTGTGGCGGGATCGAATACTATTAATTCGAAAACAGACTGCAAATGTGTAGTTTATTTTAATTTTTGTATGTAGGTACCTATGTATGTATGAATGTAATTTATGTTTTTTTAATTTGTGTTTTTTACTGAAAATACTCCTGAAAATTACTTCTTTGTTCCACCCGCGACAATAGAAAATTCCTTGTCTATTTTCAAAAATTATCCAATTGACACATTTTTCTTTGTCAAATATAATAATCTATAAATTTTACTGTTGGTATTCGTCCCTCCTGTGACGATGCCCCATATTTATTTCTTATTTGTATATCCATATTGGCATTCTTTAGTTTTTTGAGAACAAGAATGAGGATAAATAAATTATTATACAATGGTCGGAAAAAGTATTTTGACAAAATGAACATTTTTCTAACTGATGAGAATAATCTGTAACGGTTAAACATAAAATAAGGAAGTTGACGGTTATTTATTAAGTATATTATAGTGAATCTCATGATGGTCAATGTCAGTCATATAGTTGGTATTATGCTTCGAGGCTGCATTTTTTGTATAAAAAGTACTAATTTTTGAGGGAAAAAAATATTTTGACAAACGTTCTTTTTCAACGTTGGTAAGGTAAGCTAGCGCATTTTACGTGTTTCAAGCACGTATAAAACTAACAGACTTGTTAAGGCCCCGATTTGTAAAAAATTGAGCAAAACGGCGGAACTTAACATTGAAATTAGTGCATCTTCTGTTGCAAGTCATAATTTCGGTGTGTCTGTTAACAAATCTGTGGAGAACTGAACTGAAATCACGGGAAACTAAAAATTAACAAATATGAAAACACAAAAATATAATTATGCAATTATACTATTGCAAATTTACCATAAATGGACAAAAAATGAAAAAAATGCACTAAAAAAATAGACGCATTTTGAAGAATTCACTTCAAATCGGGGATGACTCTAAAAAGTCTGAATTTGGAAATGCAATTCTTTCATCAAAAACTATGTTAGCAAAAGTACCTTTTGCATTGAGCTCGAAGAAGAAAATTTTACCATGTTTATGGGAAGATAATACAGTATTTATCTCATAAAATTAGGTTGTGGGCAATTTATTTTTCCGCTTTCATACACCATTTATCCTAAATTTTCCAACCACCCATATGCTGCTAATAATTTTTTTATTTTCAAAAATTATTGACACTGATCTAATTGCAATTTTGATGAACTAAATAATATAGAGATTGAAGCAAATTACAAAATGCACAATCAACACAAAAAGCCGGTATACTGTATTAAATTTGGGTTAATAAAATTGGGGTTACAAAAAAACCATTACCATCTTCTTCTCATTATTTATTAAATATGTACATACATTTGTATGTATTTGTTACTGATATAATAATATAAACATTAAAAAAACATGAATCCGTCAAAAAAAAAAAATATAAAAATACAAAATTGTAGGTCTGAATGTGGTCTACAAATTTTATCATAATAATTTTTTCGATATTTATCACCCAAAAATAGATTATGTCAAAAAACAAATGGTATGCCGTAAAATTTTTACTTTTTTAATCGATATCTTGAAAACGGTTCATGATACACAAAAAATGTGTATGCATGAATTGTAGAACTCGTTAAAAGCTACAAAAAAGTTTCTTGTAAAATTTTCGTCTCTCGTCAGATAGCCGAGTTATTGTCAAAATGTATTTTTCAAAATGGCGGAAAAAGCTCATAGGAAATCTTGGTCGAAAAGATAAGCTTTTTTAAGCATCCTCTACAACATATCCAAAATTTAGCTTTCTCGGTCATTTTGCATTTCTAAGCCGTTTTTTCCGACATAATGACTGGCCTATCACTTATCCTTCCAATGTCATTTTTTGAAGTTTGCTTGGTCGTTTGGTTGGCAACAATGGTGACATATTATTAGTAGCATTCATTACAAGATTGGAGCTCTATTGAGGGAACGGGTCGTAATTCTGTATTCCAAAATTCTGTATGACCAAAATTCTGTATCTGAAGAAAAAATTCTGTATGAACATAATTCTGTATTCCATTATTCTGCTTTTCTATTATTCTGTATTTCAAAATTCTGTAAATCCAAAATTCTGTTTTTCAAAATTCTGCAAATCCATTATTCTGCTTTTAAAAATTCTGTAATTTTAAATCTCTACATTAAAACATGTCCCTCAAGTAAGCAGAGCAAGTACCCCAAAATTATATCAAGTGCTCCCCTACTTTTGGAAAAACTTAATGTTCTGCTAACTCGATTTAAAGTTAGCAGAGCAATTACCAGAAAATGCCTTAAACTGTTAGTAAAAAATTCGGGTTTGGTTTAATATTTAGGTGCCAAACAAAAATTCAAAAAAAAAAATTTTTTTACAAAAATAATTTTTTTTCTGTGATCTTCGAAAAAAAATTGTTTTTTGAAATTATCTTGAATAATTAAGTGCTTTGAGTTAAGTACCAAATTTTCGAAAAAACTTCCGAGATTTTCCATTAAAAAAAAATATTTTTTCCATATAAATTCATGTTCTACTAACTTGAATTTGTTTTTTTTTTTCAAAAAATTCCACTTTTTCGAAAAAAATTGGACATAAATAATTGAATGTTCGACTAATTTGAATTAAGCGCTCCATTATCAGATAAGTTTTCCGAGATTTTCATGTTCTGCTGGCTTGAATTTCATTTTTCTAAAAAAAATTCAATTTTTTTCGACAAAATTCGAATGGAGTTATTAAGTGCATGACTAATTTGAGTTAAGTACCCTATTTTCAAAAAATTTTTTCTTCGTTATTAAACATAAAACCATCGACACACAATTTATCCTTTCCTTTATTAGGTTTTAATAATTTAATATTTTTCTGAATTCATTTTATATCACGATTAACTCATAACACTTAACTTAAGCTGGCGAACGCAAACTGCTTTAAGGTTCTGCATAGAAAATATCAAAATTCTGTAAATGATAAAAGAAAAATTGTTTTGATAATGAAAAAAGTGCGCACTTTTTTCATTATCAAAACAATTTTTCTTTTATCATTTACAGAATATTGGAGTACAGAATTTTGGAATACAGAATTTTGAAATCCAGAATTTTGTGTTTACAGAATTTTAGAATACAGAATTTTGAATTTACAGAATTTTAAAATACAGAATTTTGAATTTTCAGAATTTTAAAATACAGAATTTTGGAATACAGAATTTCGGAATCCGAATTTTGGCCCATACAGAATTTCGACCCCAACCCCTCTATTGACTGTAAGTCATTGTTTTCAAAAAAAAAAAAAAAAACGATAAACAGTATACACCTCTTTCTGTATGTAGGTATACTAGGGTCTAGGGTGTTCCTTATTTGGGACATGCAGTTGGATAGTCGCCATCCGATTGGAAATACTGAGAAAAATGTTCCCTAATTTTTTTAGATTTTTATTTGACTCCTTTCCTCTCTCGGATTAAACGTGAAATTTTCATGTTAAACGTCATTTCTTGTGATTTTTTTAGGTAATTTTCTAATTATATATGAGGTTTTCCATATTTACCGGGAAAATGAAATAAAAATTAGAGAATTTTATTTTCGCTATTTAGAACTAATTTATGTCTACCCGCCGTGGAATTTCGGCAGAAAGCAATATAAGGACTACCTTAATGTATACCTACCCAGTATATCCCGATGATTAACACTATGTTTTAAACTTAAGAGAGGATATATTATTATAGTTATTTTTCATAAGAAAAAAAAACTTACATAATAGGTTACCGTAGTTCCAGGCAGTGCAGCAAGTATTATAGTAAACAAATCCTTCTTTTCTTTTCCCAAACGATCGCCAATCCTTGGATTATCATGGTTACCTAACACCCAATTAGCTGACTTGTGCTTTTTCCACATAACATCCATCCATCCATTAATGCTTTCTTCTAAATCTCTGGCATTAGACGATTTATCTAAGGACATTAGATTAAAGTTGAATGGCAAATGGACAGCAGGATGTGTATCATTGCCAAAATACTGGTCAATTACATCAATGGGAGAGTAAGCTTCCGCAAGTAAGACCCTTATATAAGACTAATTACATTATATATGCTATGTGAAAATATTTTTCACGGTTATCTACCTTTTTTCTCCTCCGTTTTTCAATTGATATTCTTCTATAAAATTACGCCACTCCATCAATAGCCCTGCGTTTTCACTTTGATCCCTTGTGTAAATATGGCTCAGATATTTATTGCTATCTGGATCTGTTGTTTGTCCACTAACAGGCTCATCGGGATAGGTCCCATCTTCGTTAATCTTCTCAAAAAAAAAAGGTACTGCATCGATCCGAAATCCATCCACCCCCCGATTCAGCCAGAATTCTAATACATTCAACATGGTTTCATGCGTCTTAGCATTTCGAAAATTTAAATCAGGTTGTTTGCTTTGGAACTGGTGTAAATAAAACTGTTGACGTTTTTCATTCCAGGACCAGGCTTTACCTCCAAACTCACTTACCTGCATCAAAAAGTATTTTTTTTTTTTTTACAAAATCATGTAATACATATTTAGTTATAATGATAATGATAGCAGCATTAGCTATCATGGTATTTACCCAATTCGATGGAGGAAGTTTTATGGCTGGGTTTTTGGGATCTTGTAGACCATCGTCCCACACGTAAAAGTCATCGTAACCATCTTCACGATTAATTGACTTTTGAAACCATTCACATTCGTCACTTGAATGATTTGGTACAAAGTCTAAAATTATTTTCAAGCCGATTTTTTTAGCTTTTGCAACGAGTGCATCAAAATCTTCCAAACTACCAAAAAGTGGATCAATGTTGTAAAAATTCGAAATATCATAGCCAAAATCAGACATTGGTGACTTAAATATAGGTGATAACCAAGCACCAGTCATACCAATTTCTTTCAGGAACTCCAAATTTTCAGTGATACCTTAGTGAGTTAAGTTATTACACGTAATTTAAAAAATGAAATTATAGAGAAACACCTTTCAAATCACCAACTCCGTCACCATCACTATCTTTCCAAGATCTTGGATAAATTTGGTACAGGGATCCATCTTCCCACCAATTTACTGTTGCTGTCGAGAAACTAGCACATCCCAAAACAAATACAATATAACACAAAACAAATTTTCCCATTTTGCCTTCGATGTTTATAGCTTCGAAGAACTTTTTTAACTGGAAATCTTTTCTTTTGTAAGTTAATAAATTTGTCAGTAACTCTTCAACATATATGTGTATAGAAAATATTTTTATATATATTTTTAATAAAACTAAATAAACTAAATGCCTACAATTTTAATTAAATGATTAAATCTTGATCAAGTTTGTTAGCTCAAGTAAATAACCACGTTAACAATTGATTTGAGGAGAACAACAAATTAGCAGAAATATTCGATAAGATTTTTGATAATTATTGGCTGGAAAAAAAAACCTTCTTCTTCCTTTAATTCGGCGCTGTTATGGTCAATAGCAGGGGCGTACAAACCATTGGGGCAAGTGGGGTGGCGCCCCGGGGCCCCCAACACGCCAGGGCCCCGACTGGAAACAATGCTGAGAATGCAAAAAAATACTTCGGATTTTTGAAAGAAAAATTATATGTATATTATCTTAGGGCCCCAAAAATGTAACTTGAATAATCTTAGCGACCAACAAATGATACATCAGGGCCCAAAAAAAAGTACGTAATTTTTTATTTGCTCTTTTCTATATCAAAGGGGCCCCCAAATATGATAGGAGCCCCAAAATTTAGATTTTGGCCCGGGGCCATGGCAACTCAACGTACGCCTCTGGTCAAGGGAATCTTAACTCACCCACGTATCTGCCTCACACTAGTGATCCGCCTGTGGGGTTCGCTGGGTTGATCCTACAAATCGACGGAAAGCCTCCCGGTTTTGTATTGTTTCATTTATAAGGGCAACTGAATGATTCAATTTTTCTTTTTCAATTGAATGATGGTGTTTTTGCATTTGTTTGTACCATGTGTTTTAAGACCTACCTTTCTTCGATTTTATAGGTATTGAAAAGTTTTTGACGCTATCCTCAGGATGTTTCCTTTTAACACGGCAGTGGATTAATTCCCTTATTCACGGGAATACCTTCATATGGTTTCATTTTTTCATGGTATAGGTTTGTGATTTGTGAGAAATAAGTTTACCACAAAACTGCGTTAAGATATTTCTCACCAAAAATTTGATTTGAAGAGCCTAAGAAATTTGAGCACAAAGTACAAACACATTTAGTTTTTCATATTATTCATTTTTGGGCTTAAATGATCATTTCCGTATATGAAATTAATTAAATAAAAAAGAAAAAAATCACATTTTATCCAGTTAGTTTCTTGCAATTTTCTAAAAAAGTAAATAAACTTTTGTAACAAATCATGAGATTAAACAGGTAAAAAAATCTTTTAGGTATATTAATAGTACAGGTAAAATAGTAGGTACATAAAATCAAGAAATAAAAAAAAATTGTTACACTCATGAAACTTGGCAAAAAGATTGCTTTTGGGATAAGAACCAAGTACAAAAAAGTCTATACAAAAAAGTTGGGTAGAAGGGTGTTTTTTCGCGGACAAGAGGGAGGGGGTGAAGGTCAAAAATAAACAGAAAAAAATTGTTTGTCGAATATCATCATATGACACATGTTTTCAAGGTATTTTTTGATGCTAATGACATAAAAATAAAATCAATACGATTGCTTTAAATAAAGTTATTTCCGATTAAAAACAAGGGTGCTTGTTTTTTGACTTCAACAAGTAAAATATAACCGAAACCCATGTGAAAAACACATTTTCCTAGTTTTTGTGGTACTAATTCCGAATTTCATCATTTCTTAAAAAAAAAACACCCTTTCACTCAAGATAATTTTGTACACTTTATAGGTTCTTAATTCTTATACCAACCAAAACATTTACACCAAGTTTTAAAAATTAATAAAATTTAAGTCAGCTGTTATGACACCTTCCTCACACCCAACTTAACCCATCAAAAAAAACTTTATGAATCCTTTGTCCCTGCTTTATGTTAAACCTTCATCCCGAATTTTATCAGTGTAGCATGTTTTTCACATGGGTTTCGGTTATATTTTACTTGTTGAAGTAAAAAAACAAGCACCCTTGTTTTTAATCAGCAATAACTTTTCTTAAAGCAAAAGCAATCGTATTGATTTCATTTTTATGTCATTAGATTTAGCATCAAAAAATACCTTGAAAATATGTGTCATATGATGATATTCGACAAACAATTTTTTTCACATTATTTTTGACCTTCACCTCTTATCCTCGAAAAAATACCCTTCCACCCAACTTTTTTTTATGAATTTTTATAATCTTGGTTCTTATCAAAAAAGCAAACTTTAAGAAAAGTTGCATGAGTGTAACAATTTTTTTTTTTTTTGTTTAATTGCCTATTTTACCTGTACTATAATTACTTATTTTCGTTGGCCTACGAGTTTTTTCGTCAGTTTTTCTTCCCTAAATTTTGAAATAAACTACTTGAGCGAAAGTTTTTTTACCATACAAAAAAAATTGTTACTTGAATTTGAATTTTTAATACTAATCCTAAATTATATACCTACATGGAATACATGGATCCTGATCAGATCATCGTATTTGTTAGCGGTACAGTAACAAAGCGAAATCCTGCTTTTGTTGTAAAACAAATAAAAACAATGATCTGATCTGGATCACGGTAATAATAAAACACAGCTAAAATTAAATTAATTATATTAAAAACATTAAACTCTTCTTAGGAAGGAGGTGCAGGGAAACAATTCCACGGGAATCATTCCCACTTCAAGTGGGAATCTATTTCACTTTTTGAAGTGGAATAAACTCTCACCCTGAAAGGGAATTTATTACACCTATTTTTTTGTGGAAATATTACCCACCAAAAATCTGAAAAATAGATTGATTTCTGAATATTTTAAGGACCATTCGAGTTCATATTAATCAATACTTTATGTAGGTATACGGAAATAAAAGGTTTAGTTTTTGAAAAAATATTTTTTTTTTATAAAACGTCGTTGTAGGTATTCTTTGTTAAAAAACGATTATAGAGTTTTTTCTTCAACTGAAGTTACTTGGAATTCTTAATAATGTACTCCTACATTTTGTGGATATAAGAATTATAAAGATAATGATGCTATGAAATAACGTAAAATAAGACCAACATGTAAAAATTGGCCTTATTTCGCTTTTCAAAGGAGAAATAAGTCAAGTTTTGAACAATTTATTTTGAGAAACAAGGGTAACTTGGCCATATTAATCTTAAATAAAATGAAATAAAATATTCACATCAAATGTTTATTAGTCCGGTCAATTTAGACATCCGAGGTTACATTAATACCCAGCAAGCTGAAAATTGGTAGGATTATTGGAAACACCATCATAAATTAAATCTAAAAAGTCCTCATCGATCCGAGACCTGGAAAAAAATTTACTTGGGGTCAAAGGTCACAAAAACTGTTTTTTCACGATTTTCACCAAAACGGTAAGTCTTATCAAAAATTTTTCAATGCAAGAATTGTAGACCAGATTATTATATGTAAAAAGTATCATGACACTTTTTTTTTCCTAAGACCCACCGTTTCTTATTAACGATTCAAAAAGTTGAAGCTGAGTTGTAATCGTCATAATCGGGCCTATTCTGAAAAAAAACCCCAACTGAAAAGTTCTTGAAATTTTATTTTTAACTTGAATTTCGTTCTTCATTGGTTAAAAATATGGGGAAAGCAAAAAAAAAATGAAAATTTTCACCATTTTTCCGATTGAGGCCCTTATCCCGAAACCATTTCCCTGGGAATTTTTGTTTAAAATAGGTCTGAATATATGCAGGGTGTCCGAAAGAGAAAGGACAACCCTAAAACGGCTGATAGCTACACTTATTACTGTTCTAAAAACAGATAGAAAAAAGTGCTATCGCAACCACTTCATAAAATATTGGCTTTTTTTCGTTCAGTGTATTTTAAATTTTATCATCTTATGTTTTCGTTCACTACAACCACGAATGAATGAATTTTATTTATTTCTTTTTTTTATTGGATGAGTGCATAAACACTTTAAAAATTTCATAGCTATTACACATTTTCCTTAAAAAAAAATTGAAATCTTTTTTTTCGATGCAAATTGTAAAAAAAGTATTTTATGAAAATTTTAACCACCTGTGGTATAAAATAAATCTAAAGAAACCTAGGTGGCCAACTTTCTTAAAAATATTTCCGGGATCGGGTCAAAATTCTGGTTTCAAAATTCTGCTTTTCAAAATTCTGCTTTTTCAACGAAAATTCTGTTTTCCAAAATTCTGCTTTTTTTCTATTCTTCTTTTCAAAATTCTGCTTTTTAAAATTCTGCTTTTCAAAATTCTGCTTTTCAAAATTCTGCCAGCATTATACTTAAACAAAAAAATTCTGCCAATTCTGTTTTTTTTTTTATAGCATATGTGCTGACTAAAGAAAAATACACCTCATTAATGTTATTCAACAGTGAATTGATATAAAATCTGTAAATCTTCTAAAATATATAGGAGCCAAAAACGAAGTCAAATCAAAAATTTGACAGATACGTGTCAAGTTATTTTATTTTTGCTCTCTAATAACATAAACATTATTTCAAATACCTCTCGTGGTGATTTTTGGTGAATTATTTCTCAAACATCGAATTTCACGTTTTTGACTTTTAAACGTCCATATATCGAGTAGCAGATTTTTTTTTTATATTTTTGGTTTGTATGGGTGACTTATATAATTTAACAATATCTATCGATTACGGTATCAATTTTTTTTCTACCACTTTTTGTTAAGGAAATAGCTTTTTGACAATTTTCTAAATTTACCTCAGTTTCCCCTTCTAAAATGTCAAATTTGTAAAAATCCTGAATATTCAAAATTTTAAATTTAATTTTCTATGACATAATTTTTTTTACACCTCCAACACTTACCATATAAGCAGGGTGGCGTTGTTGAAAAAACTCAAAATATGAACTTTAAAGCGTGGCAACCCTATGCCTTGTAAGGATGTCGCAGGCAACCCATGTGCAAACTGTTTCTTTAGACACTACCCTTAGGAAAATATAGCTTTTAACTGGTATTACGAGGTGGATAGGTCGTCCTATGACGGGATTTTTTCATTTAATATATTGAAATACGAAAATAAGGACTTTTTCAAAAAATCCCTCCGCAAAAACGGTAAGTTAACTTAAAAATTTGACAGATACGTGTCAAGTTATTTTATTTTTTCTAAGTTATAAAATAAAAATTATTAAAAAAAATTTTCACTGGGCACGTTCAGGAAATATTAGGGACAACGTCATTTTCTGAACGGAAATTTGAGTAAATTTAAATTGACTAAATTAGTTTGGATGTTATGCTATTGTCAAACTTCGAAATTTATTTAAGAATTTTACCGGTCGCATGGGTAAGACACCAAATTTCACTGAACTGTAATGAATAAATAAAATTAATTATAACCGGTAATGCACTTTTTAGTTGTTTTGCACACAAATAAATTAATTTAAAAAAAAAACTATAGGTATCTCGAGCTGTAGATTTTTACATTTTTTATTTGTATGTGTGGATTTCATATTTTTATAATATCTATCGATTCCAACTTCAATTTTATTTCTATCACGTTTTGCTTAGAAAGTAGATTTTTGCCCATTTTCTAAATTCACCTTTGTTTACACTACTCAAACTTCAAATTTTAAAAAATCCTAAAAATTAAAATTTTAAAATTAAATTTCCTATGACATAATATTTTTGTTATAACTCTTTGGCTTGCCAAATAAGCAGGGTCGCGTATTCAAAAATACGGTAAAATAAACTTTAAGGCCTGGCAACCCTATGCATTGACAAGATATCGCTAGGCAACCCATGTGCAATTTATTTCCTTAGACACTACCTTTTAGAAAATATAACTCTCGAGTCTCGACTGGTATAACGATGAGGGTAGGTCGTCCTATGGCGGGATCTCCTACTAAAAAGAACTCTTTTTTTTTTGCCCTGGGGGACTCAAAAATAATTTTGGCTGCGGTAAAACTGGTTGTACGAGCTAGACAGGAAATCTACAAAATGGTGGAAAAAAGGTTTTTATAGGCTCTTGATGATGAGTGTTTTAAATTCAAACAATATTCATTCATAACTTTCCCGAACAAAAAAGCCCTTGATATAATGTTACACTTAATTTCAAATTCATATATCAAGCTTTTTTATCAATTGTTTTCGAAATAAATGATTTCAAAGTCAAAATTTGCGAAAAAAAAGTTTAAACATAGCGTTGAGTAGGGGGAAGTGGTCACCCTTCGTACAGTTTTTACTTATTTTTTTTTTAGTTATTTATTTACTCACTCCAGCTTCGAGAAAATGGACTTTATTTGTAATATGTATATTATTACACTTTACAAAAAAAATTGACACTTCTAAGTCAAAGGCTTAAATAGTTATAGCCATTTTACTGGGATTAGATTTTTGTACGAATCCTCCCCACCCGTGGGGTACCTTCGTACAGCACATGGGGTACATTCGTACAGGATATTTAAAACGTTAATTTGACTAACTTTTGATTTGTCAAATGCGAAATTTGAGTTTTAAAACATTTAGGGCCATTTTTTTCACTCGGAGTTGAACATAACTTGAGAGTTTTTAATATAAATATAATATAAAAATTTTCAAGTTATGTTCAACTCCGAGTGAAAAAAATGGCCCTTAATTACTTATTAATTTATTAATTAATTGAACTTGACTCAGAAAAAAACAAAAACAAATAAAGAACTTAATTTTTCGCGATTCGACGATTCTGAAACAAATTATTATTTACATATATAAAAATACCAACCTTAATTTACTATAGAATGCGAAAAACTTATTATAGAGGTTTAAATTTCATTTCAATAAAACTGTAACTCCGTGTTTTGATTGTTATCTGTTCAAGAAAATTTACTGGCGGGCATACGTTTGCGTACGAATGTGCCCCATGTTTGACTGTACGAATGCTCCCCAAGCTGTACATAATGCAGAAAAATTGATTTTTGAAAAAATGTACTGAGATTTTGCAATATTTATAATTAAAACACAAATTTAACACTTTAATCAACAATTCTTCATTACTGTTTAGCCAAAAACATACTTAACTTAAACACAACATGACATCAAATGTACATACAAAAATTACTCAGAGCACTAAAAAACACTAAAAGTCTTGTGGCGACCGAATTCGTTGCACTTAGGATTCAAAATTTATCTAGCAGCTCGGCGCCTACTATGTCTATGCACACTAGTAAGCACGTGTTTGAATACCGTTTAGTTTTTGTTTTAAGCTCACTGTACGAAGGGTGACCGTGTACGAAGGGTGACCACTTCCCCCTACTATTTAATAGAGGTAGCTGAGTGTGCAGAATGTGAGGACCGGCAAATATGACCGGATTCTTAAACCTAAGACCCCGCATAATGACAAAACACATCTTGCCGTTAGGTTTAATGGTGAATCTGAAATTAAGTGTACAATTCTAGCTTTTGAAAAAAGTAACATTCATAACTAAGTGCTGCCGTTGTTTTTTATTTTTTTTTTTCGATTTTAAGTCATTTTTTAGAAAAATGCCCCGACCTCCTTAACGGAGGGAGATAGAAAACTTTTTAATAGCCAAGAATGATTGTATTAAACCCCTCTTAAGTTACCGTACTCTCCCCTCAAATGTTTCTTTATTACTTGACTAAAACTAAAAATGCGAAAAAAGCTAGTATAGGTTTAAATAGTCATATTTCGGTTAATTTTCAATAAAAAAAATTATTGAGCCCAGCATATTAAAGGAAATTTAATCTCCTTTTTTTACTTATAACATTGTTTATGCCTTTCTCAGCATTATGTTTGTTTCTATTCGTCTGTTTTGGTATGAATTTTTTTTTGTTTCTGAAATCTAATTCTCTACAAAAAGTTTTAAGTAGAATATATCAAAATTTTGCTTCGTTCACGAGATATATTGAAAAAACCAAAAAAGGGGCTATTGCCCCCTTTCTTCAATTTCCACCCTCTCATCAAATAGCACTCCATGGTTTTATCTTCTTTTATAACCCATTGAACGATTCATGTCTTAATTTCTTATTGCTATGTTTATTAAAACATAATAAATGGCATATTTCCCATTCAAATAAGATTAGGGGCATTAAAAAGAAATGGACCACTATTAATAAAAAAAAAATGCTCAATTTAACGACGGAATTATCAAAAGTTCAGTTCCTTTCTAATCCTAAAATTCCGGAGTAAAATATCTCAAAAAAGTTGTGACGTTGTGACAGTTTTTAAGTAGGACTTTATTCTGAGTCCCAATTTGCATAATGTTTGGTCCTGCCCGGGTAGCTCTTAATATCTTGACAGTGAGATATTAAGATGCACTTCGGCGGGAGTGAGAGTCACTTTCTTCAGATTTCCTATTCCCGAATCCGTCGTTCGGCGGCGTTGAAGTGGTAGAATGACATTTGGCTTTATAAGACTTAAGTGTCAACAATGACAATGTCGGTAGGCAGTTTAATGTGTTTTCTGGTATCGATTATACAGTTAATCCCGGAGGGGTCGCGGATTGAAATTTGATTCCGTTGTAGATCCAGTAGGTACATTCAGTGTTGCCCGAATATTTTGAGGCATGGAGCCGATTTTGAAAAGTCTTGGAGCCAAAAATTGTCCAAAAAAACGCAAACAAATTTTGTGGCATGAGATTTAAAATTTTTTTTAAATACTTCAAGTATACGGTATACCTAATTATTTTTTTCATTTTGTTAATATTCTGGTTTTCATCATTTTACGGGCATAAAATTAAATTTTAAATGAACATCAAATGAAAAATGTATGCAAATTGATTGTCTATTCACATTTTTGGTGGAAAATGCTTTGATTTTAAAGGTGCCTTATATCGAAAAGTTCAAAATTAGAAGAGCTAAAATCCGATTAATCAAAAATCAAAAATTTAAGGAGCGAGTTAAAAGTTCAAGGAGCCTGTTTGGCGATAAATAGCCTGCTATGGAAACACTGGGTACATTTTCGGGGAGTGAATCACTACGTCTTCGGTAATAGGCATTGTTGCTTAGTATTCAGAGTCATACCAATTTATAGTCTTCACCGAGTTATACATATAAGAAACCGCTGGTCTGCCTGGCCGTATATGTGGCGAACATGTGTAAAATTTGTCATGAAATTTAAAATTAAGGAATCGACCTTAAATCAAAAAAAAAAATTATTTTAAGACAACGGCAAATCGTACGAAAATAAACGATAGCTTTTTTTAAAGATAAAAACTCAAACTTCTTGCTGATTTTTAAATAAATGTTTTTTGATCAATAGTTTTTGAAAAAAAATTTTCAAACACAAAATTTTGAAAAAAAATTCAAAAAATCTACCCAATAAAGTATTATTTTTTTATTTTAATTTCTCTTATATATTTTGAGTCAAACACCGAAAACTAGAAGTCAAAATCTCTTTTACTTTTTGACAAAACTAAAAATATCGAAAACTGTGTTTTTTTTGTTCGGGATCAGTATTCTCAGGGAATTTTTCTGAATTGTTTTTTGACTTTTGGCTTTTTTTTTTAGCACAGACCATTCCATTTAAAGGGAAAGAAAGTCACAAGTACACTTGTCATTCCACAATGTAAATATTTTGTACCCTAATCCAGTTATAGTCTTCATATTATGTATTATTGACATGTATCAATAGCGTTACAAAACTTACCTTAATCAATATCTAATCCCTCTAACGTTATGGAAATGCCAACATTTTTAACAAACTCCTGGATATTCATATAAAAATTGCAATATATTAAGAACAAGGTACATGGAGAAAAATTTATCAAAAACAATAAAATAAAAAAATTTGGAAACCGTGTAAAAACAAAACACTGTAATTTTGGCGTGTCGGTGAAAAAATAGAAGATTTTGTAATTTTCAGTTTTCTCAAAAAGTAAAAGAGATTTTGACTTCTAGTTTTCGGTGTTTGACTCAAAATATATAAGTAAAATAAGAATTGAAAAAAAAAATTAGTACTTAATTGGGTAGATTTTTTGGAATAAAAACTGTTTGAACTTTTTTTAAATTTTTTTTCAAAATTTTGTGTTTGAAATTTTTTTTTTCAAAAACTATTGATCAAAAAACATTTATTAAAAAATCAGCAAGTAGTTTGAGTTTTTATCTTTGAAAAAAGCTATCGTTTATTTTCGTAGGATTTGCCGTTGTCTTAAAATAATTTTTTTTTGATTTAAAATCGATTTCTTAATTTTGAATTTTTTTTCACCTTCATGAAAAATTTTACACATGTTCGCCACATATACGGCCAGGCAGACCAGCGGTTTCTTATATAACTCGGTGAAGACTATAAATTGGTATGGCTCTGAATACTAAGCAAATTTCAGGTCGCTGGCTCTCGGTCTATTAAGGATATGAGGGAGGCGTACTTTACCCTAGCTCGACATCCCCGAACCCCAACATATGCACTTAATTATTTATTTTCTATGTGACAGTAAAACTCTTCAACCAAGCGATAATCACACATACGTACGTTTGGAGATCGCAATGTATTGTGAATTATATAATGAAAGTATTTTTAATATGAAAACCAAACTGTTAAAATACTATGTAAATATAGAATTTAGTCAGTTATCCAAATAAAAATTTTGTATTTCGCCCACGCTGGCGCTGGATGGTCCGTTTATTCACTTTGAGTATTAAAATGATTTATTTTAAGACTCGTTGATAAGTGAAAAGAACCCAGTTCCCAGAAAAAAAACCCCAGTCTCCTTTTTGATGTAGAAGAAATGCGAAATCTCGATTTCTTTCAACCAAATAAATTCACTTATAAATGTGCTTGTTTTAAGAGCTTGCTCTTTTTAAATTGTTCGTGGAAATAGCAAGTAACAATAACGCATACTTTCAAAAAAGTGGCTTTTGTCATAAGGACGACCTGTGCGCTCCAGTACTAAAATCGTTATACCTAATATCTATTCAAGATTCGTATTAGAAAAGAGCAAGATTTTGCGACTCAGCCGTTCCTTTAATTTAATATAATATTATATAAGATACAAGAAAAGACTTGTGATAAGTTCAGGGGAGCTTTATTCTTTTCTAAGAACTTCTTTAGTCGCCCATAACAATGAAATGTTTATTTTTTCATCTCCACTCTGGCAAAAGGTTTTTTTTCAGCAGGGTTAAATATCCTAGAAGAGTGACACATTAAAGACGCTAGGACTTTTTCATATCTCGGGCATCCCAAGATCTGGTATCATTTATTTGGTCCATTAGAGTTCAAGTTTTTCTTGCAAATTTGATTGTTTTTCTCAGCACTTTTTTGGGTTATTTGTCTCTTTTATAAATGTTTCAAGTGGGTCTTGATTTAGCTCCACATTTTTCTTGGAAGGTTTTTTTGTTTAAATGTTTGTCGTCTGCGGAAAGCAAAATTGTTCTAACTCCAAATGATTTGTTAAGGACTTATGTAGATATTTAATACTTAGTAAATCTGAACTAAATGCACTAGGTTCAGGATATTTTTTGATACATATGTATTTACATAAATA
This sequence comes from Episyrphus balteatus, assembly GCF_945859705.1. Lineage (NCBI taxonomy): Eukaryota > Metazoa > Arthropoda > Insecta > Diptera > Syrphidae > Episyrphus > Episyrphus balteatus. The sequence continues at coordinate 101,113,471 of NC_079134.1, forward strand.
GATTTGCTTATGTAGGTACATTGTATGTGCATTCTTTAGTTCAATAAGGTAGGGGAGAGAAAGCCGGTTTAAGACATGGGTACCTTTGGACAAAGCCTTAAACAAAGTGTCAAAACAAATTGTTTTTAATATACGTCTGTACAATTTTACAGTGCAAACAATATGCCCAGGGCGGTCTTTAACTAGCCTGGGGCCCTTGGGCACACAAAAATGTGGGGCCCTTTTGGAAAGTAAAATAAGTATTCAATGGTTGGCTAAAGAGCAGGTGCTAAAAAAGGGGTGAAAATATATCGTTCCATATAAAGTAACTACTGTCTTTATTATTTGCAGGGGGTGCCAAATACGTGCATTGAGACATCAAGCGTTGTCACTGTCAATAATTGTACTTTTTATACTGCCAATATAATTATACCCTGTATCCGTTACAAGTTTCAGTTTGAAAAATTGGAAAAAAGAGCTGAAACGGATTGATAGATTTGCTAAAAACTCGGTACAGACGATTTGTACGTGATTTCCAGGAACCGTTTGTTTATTTTATTGAATGTCTCCTTTTTAACGGATACACGGAGATAACAGATCACATTGAATTAAGCGGATCGCACCTTAATTTAAGCGGATTTCTGCGTACTAGGCTTAACATATTCTGTATGATTTGTAAAAAAACTGAATAACTTTATGAATCTTATCATAATTTACAAGAAAAACCCTCTTTGTTTTTTTTCTCTTTATATTAATTTTTTTATATGAAAAGCTAACAAAAAATTACGCCATTAAAAAGTTCAATATTTTTCTAAGGCCATACTTAGATTTTTACAATGCGTAAAAGGTATACAAAACAATGATTTTTAATGAAAAAAGTGAAAAATCAAACTTTTTTTCATCTAACACCATTAAATCCATTTTTTTATATAAATTTTATACCATCTGAAAGCCTATTGTTTCAGCTCAAAATATTCATATCAACCATGTCTGCACGACATCTACAAAAAGAGCTAGTCATAAAAAAAAAAAGCAAAAATATCCATCCATATCTCACCATTAAATCAATTTTTTTCTACGACAAACAATATTTAGTTTTATATCATAAGAAAGCTATTTCACCTTTTATATGACGCTTCAATCATATTTCAACGATGTCTGCATAAGAAGTTAGATTTTTTTAAAGCCAACCATGTCGAAATTTCAAACTGAGAATACGGTACTTCCCACACTGCACTAGGGCTGGTCATGGGCAACAGATCTCCACAGGTGTTTTGAAGTATTTCTGAATTTTTTAACTTTAACATTGTGTAGCTTGTAGTAAATATACCGTTATGTGTGATATATCAAATCAAAGGTAATATTATCAGCATGCTCAATTTCTAATTTATCCTTATCAGCATGGCTTCACAGAAGGAAAATCTACAACCACAAACTTAATGTATTTCTGCTCAGAAACTGTGATAAAAATCAGGATGGTTTTCAAACTGATGTTATATACTTAGATTTCTCCAAAGCGTTTGATCGTGTTAACCATTTGATATTACTGAAGAAATTAGCCCGTATAGGCTTTCCCAACTGGTTCCTCGTGTGGCTGAAATCCTATCTTTCAGAAAGAACTCAATATGTACTGTTTAAGAATAAAATGTCTAAAATTATAAATGTCTATTCTGGTGTCCCTCAAGGAAGTCACATTGGTCCTCCATTATTTGTGTTATTTATAAACGACATGAGTGTAATGTAATAACTCGTTCAAAAATTCTTATGTTTGCCGATGATACAAAATTATTCCATTCTTTTAAAGAACCATGAAGATGCACATTTTCTCCAAAGTGACTTAAATAAACTTTTTAATTGGTGCAATATAAATTATATGTCTTTAAATTTATCAAAATGTAAAGTTATGACCTTTACTCGTAAGCTTTCTACTTTGATAATGAATTATACCATTGCTGATAAATCATTGGAACGTGTCAGTTATTTTTGTGATCTTGGCGTTATTTTGGATGCTAAATAAACTTTCAAAAACCATTGTGACTATTTAATAAACAATGCAAATCGTAAACTTGGTTGCATACGACCGACGGTGGGCAACAGATTTTAACGACCCACAAATACTTAAAACTTTATACTGTGCTCTTGTGAGATCTGGGCTTGAATATTGCAGAAGTGTATGGTGTCCACGTTACACTTCAAATATAAATCGGATCGAATCTATTCAGAAAAAGTTTTTACTGTTTGCGCTTCGAAATCTACCTTGGAACAGTGATGTTAACCTACCTCCTTATACATATCGTTTAAAATTCATAGATCTTGATACTTTAAGTAAAAGAAGAACCATTATAAATGTCATTTTTGTGTTTAATTTATTGACAAATAAAGTTAACTCAAGTTAATTATTGTGTAAAATCAACATAAATGTCCCAAGTAGATCTTTTCGAAATTATGAGCTTTTAAATTTAAGATTTAACAGAACTTTATATGGTCAGCATGAACCCCTCTTTGCAGCATGTGTCGATTTTAATAATCATAGCGATTATATAAATTTTAATAATAATTCAAACAATCTAAAAATATTGTTAAAAATGTAATTGAATGAAAAATTGTAAATAGGCTAAGAATATATTTTGTAGCTAAATAAATAAATAAATAAAGTTAAACCAAATTTTAACTGCTCTAGATCAAAAGAAAAAACGTGTTGAAAAACAAAACTTTATTTTACCGTTATCTCAAAATTGTAATTTCAAAATTTGATGTTTTATTGATATTTTTTGAGCGCTACGAAAAATTAAAAAAATAAAAACTCACTCAAAAATACCCAAAAAAAAGTAGGTGTTTTTCAAAAATTCATATTTCAAAACGAAGTTTTTAAAAAAAATCGTAATAGACCTTTAACTTTCTTTTTTATTATCTTTCGAATGACGTACTAACTTCTCAGAATCAAAATATAGAGGGCGTTAAAGATTATTATGGGTGTTTTACGTTTAAAACAATAAGAAAATGAAATGATATTGTGCAACCATATGCCATTTTCCTTGGTACAACGATTCTCAGATAAAAAGTTTACTTTCAGATTTGGACAATCTTGAATAATATCTATGTATCTACTATTAATACAAGAAAAGCCTTTACTGTGCCAAAATAATTCAAATGTTGTCTGGTTAAAACTATTTGTATGTATACCTACATACATACTGTAAATTAAGTTTATTTTAAAAAGGGTATATGTATAGATATGTAGGTACATAAGCTTAATTTTTTTCAAAATAAGATTGATCATAAGTCATAACTTTTATAAGAAGCAGTTTACAGGTTTGGTTTAGTAGAGGTACGGAGAACCCATAGACCAACATAAAACCGTTGATAACTCAATTTGACCAAAAAGTGGACCTACCCCCTGTTCAAAATACATGATTCAATTAAGTTCTTTTGATTTTTGAATAAAATGCAATTACTATACCTACTCGTGTAGGTTTTACGACATTTATTTTGCTTATGATTTATTATTCGAAACTCAAAGATAAGTCCCATTGGTTTTATGACTGTGAAATTATAAAATTGTTGTAAATCTTTTAATCATTAAATTCGAGTGGTATTTCAATTTTGTACAAACAAATACTTGTATTGTTAAGTTATCACATGAAGAGAGTCTTCTGAAATTATATCGATAACATACCTCTCATCTTCCGCAGAAATAGTATATTCCTTTAGTTTGGCGCATTCTTTTGTTTAGAAAGGCCACAATGGACAGAAGCAGATTAATTAAGTTGATTATAACATTTACGTTATTGAGTGTTTCATCATGCGGAGCTGCTGATTGGTGGGAGGACTCATCGCTGTACCAAATCTATCCAAGATCATGGAAGGACAGTAATGGTGACGGTATTGGAGATCTAAATGGTAATTATAATATATATTTTAATTTATTTAGTATAGCAAGGTCGTAATCGCGGGGTTCCGTCCCATATGTCTAACTGTGCGTTGGTTGTGTTGGTTTGGTAAGGCTAGCGGTTAGCCGCCCTAATATGCCAATTCGTTGCTTCCTGAATGTTTCGTGAAATTATGTGCTCATCCAGAACTTCCGAAGCAACAAACACACAATGCTTGAGGAAATAAGTACCTACTTATTAATAAATAAGAAGTTCCCAGCAGTTTTATTTTTTTCGTTCCCGGATACAATTTTCTTCATTCCCGGATACAATTTTTTGACCCTCAATTGTACGTTTTGTACGAAAAAATCAATTACTTCAGCTTTTAGCCTACTTAAAAGCATATATTGTAGGTTGAATTTTTTACGTGTTTTTAAAATTTCATTTTCAGTAAATAGATGCATAAGTGCGTCAATGCATAAGTGCATGTTGATATAAAGTGAACATTTTTCTTATATGAAATTTCTCTTATAGGAATAACGGAGAAGCTGGAATATCTTAAAGAGATTGGAATAACCGCAACATGGCTCTCACCAATTTTTAAATCTCCAATGTCGGATTTTGGTTATGATATTTCCAATTTTTATGAAGTTGATCCAATTTTTGGAACTTTGGATGATTTCGACGCTTTGATCAAAAAAGCTAAAAAGATCGGCATTAAAATAATTCTGGATTTTGTTCCTAATCATTCTAGTGATGAATGTGAATGGTTTCAGAAGTCAATAGAACGTAAGGACGGATATGAAAATTTTTATGTGTGGGAAAATGGTTTCGATGATCCAAAAAATCCCGGAAAAAAACTACCTCCATCGAACTGGGTAAAAAATAAAATTACACACATATCTACATTATTTTGAAATACAAATATTAACTCTATTTAAGGTAAGCATTTTCGGTGGCAAGATGTGGACATGGAATGAAAAGCGTCAACAATTTTATTTGCATCAATTTCAAGCAAAACAACCAGACTTAAATTATAAAAATCCTAAAGTCCGGGAAGAAATGTTGAAAGTTTTAAAATTCTGGCTAGATCGTGGTGTGGATGGTTTTCGTATCGATGCTGTTCCACATATTTTTGAAAAAGTTAATGATGACGGAACTTATCCTGATGAGCCACTGAGTGGAGCTACTTCAGATCCTGATAGTTATGATTATTTAACTCATATTTACACAAAAGATCAATATGAAACAGTTGAAGTTATTTATGAGTGGAGAGCTTTTTTAAATCAGTATCAAAAGGAACACGGAGGCGAAACAAGGTCAGTTAAAAAAATTAAACTAACTTGTGCTTGAAAACATATTGCTTTAACAATATTTTTTTCGGTTTTCAATATTTTGCATTTTTGATAAAGATGTTAGTAAAAATATATGTAGTTCTAGCAGAACAATCATATCAGGATACATACTGTAAGATTTCTGAAGACTTGTTAGAGGGAATCGGAATTATTTTCTCAGCGGGATATATTTCTTTGCCGCCGGGTACAAATAGGTTATGTCATAAATGATAGTTTGCCAGAAAATGCGATTGAAGTTTGAGTTATGTATGAAAATCGATGAATTTTTGAACATTGATACAATCATTTTAATGAGAAAGAGTTGCTAAAAAATTATGCTACCATATGAAAGAGAATAAAGGTTATTCTTATTGCGGCGGCAAAGATTTAAAAAGTTGTGTTATTGAGTTTTCAATCAGAAGTGGTGTTCTTGATCTAAATCTATACTTGGCATACCAACAAGTCTTGAAGAAATTTTGAAACCACTTCGTGGATTAAATAGAAACTTCACCCAAAGGAAATAATTTGCCATACCTCAGGATATAATTTTCAATTATTAAATTTCTAAGATTTACTTCTAACCAAATTATAATAATTTGATTCTGCTTTAATTTTTGCAAATGTTGTCAAATATAATGTTGTAAACTGATAACTAAACTATATTTGGAATTATATTTCTTATATTGTTATCACTTGTAATAAAGTGGTCAGTTAAATCACATTCTGACGTTTAAAACATGAATAATTTTTTGTTCTTTTGATTTCTTTAATAGAATTCTTCTAGCCGAAGCTTATTCACCAATTGATGTTATTGATCAATACTTTGGCAATGGAACACATTTTGGCGCACATATACCATTCAATTTCAATTTAATGGGCTTAAGAGGTTCATCAAATGCTCGTGACCTGGAAAGGTCCATCAACAGTTGGATGGAAGTTATGTGGGCCAAGCACAAAACGGCTAATTGGGTGGTATGAAAACTTTAATTTATTTTTACAAATTCACTGCGAATTATTTAGGCCCATTTGCTGAAACGAAACTTAAATACTTAGGTGAAACATAAACCCTTAAGTTCTACATAGTGGTTTGCACGAACTTCAAATAGTTTCATAAATTCCTCTAAGTTTAACATAACTTAGGGGGAAGAAATAGTAGAACTTAGGCAGTGTATGTTCTACTTAAGCAGTTTTATTTGGGAAAGAAAGAGAGATTTTCGCTAAAAAAAACAATGTATAGGTACTAAAATGACCACCAAATAATTTTAACAATATGAGTTAACATACCTTTAGAAATATTAACCATCTTCAGATGTAAAAATTCATTTCAAAAATTGTTGATGGAACAAAAGACTGAACTTTTGTTGTTTATCCTCTACACAAAATTTGACACACACATACTTTTACAAAAATACTAACTGACTTTTGTATTGATTTGACATTTTAATTTGGAGTTCTTAACGATTTCTCGCATGAAAGTAAATCATTGCTAGGTTGAACATAAATATTTTGTTGCAACTTAGAAAAAAGTAAGTAAAACATTACAGTTATGTTCGACCTAGCTAAGATTAGAATTTATGACTAGTATGAGCAAATGGGCCTTATTTATTTATTTATTTATAACAACTTTTTAATTTAAGCTTGGAAACCATGATAATAGTAGGATAGCCACCAATTTTGGGAATCATAAAGTTGATTTAGTTAATGTTATAATTACTGCACTTCCTGGTGCAACTGTTACGTACTATGTAAGTTTTTAAAAAGTGGTGATACTTTGATAATAAGAATTTTCAACCATTAAGAAATTTTCATCTTTAAGGGCGAAGAAATAGGCATGTCAAATGTGAAAACGGAATGCACAGAAATATCATGCGATGACCGAGATCCAGAAAGAACCCCCTTTCAGTGGAGTGATGGAAAATCAGCAGGATTTTCTTCTTCTTCAAAAACATGGCTACCAATAGCCGATGACTACAAAAAAGTGAACGTCAAGGTAGAGAGAGGTGCTGATAGAAGTACGCTTAATGTTTTCAAGGGATTACAGAAACTTAAACGGTCGTCTGCTTATAAAGCGTTTAAAGAAGATGGTGGATGGAGTTATTCCGCTATTAACGATGAAGTATTTCAAGTCATAAGGTGAGTCAAATGTTAATTTTGGTCAGAGCTATATTATATACATATATATTATCGCTAATTATCTAAAAAGGTCATCTTCAAAAGAAGAATATCGAATTTTGGTCAATTTTGGGGAAAAGCTAGAAGAAGTTGGCCCATTGATTAATTCTGTTAATAGCGATGAACACGTCATGGAGTACTTTTTGTTGACTAGTAATTCTCCGCACCGTATTGGGTAATTATAAAAAAATATTTTATTGAAATACTTAAATATTAGCCCAATTCTGCTATCCATAGGGGGAATTATCTCTAAATATTCACCAATTACCATTATGCTATTCATCGGGGGGAATCGAAACTCGCTAATGTTGTACTGTATTTCACTATTTACGTGAATGAACTTGCTTAATACATTTGCAATCCGCATACAAAATGTTGCGGATCTGTCACTTTTGGTTGTAAAAATCAATTCACCATCGTTAAAATTAAGCAAATGCCACTGTATGTAATCGTTTGTTATTATTTTTTCTATGCAAAAAAAAATTAAGTTGACGTTCACTTGGACGTCAAATAGGGGAATGATAATGCATTACAGTTCACCCGATGGATAGCAGAATGACAAGGTAGAGTTAAATTAAAAAGGTTATCTCTGGCACAAAGCTGTAGTATTCTATTTGTATGTTAATTTTTGCGGGACATGTTTGTATGCATATATAAATATGCAATTACTTTCTTAACTCAAGTTTTTAATATTTTGACTTAAAACTATTTTCTCACTATCCGTTTCTTATTGTTATCTATCATATATATTTTTATTTTTTTTTTTTTTCAGAGAAAAAGTAAATTTGAATAACATTTATTTGATGCCTTTTGAAGCTGTTGTCCTAAGAAGAAAAATACGAAACTAAATCTTCAATTTTATAAGATATTATAATTTTATTATAATATTATATTAAAAACAGTAGATATGATGGAAATGTTTTTGTTTTAGTGAAATTATTATTTTTTTTTTTTCAGACAAAATGTAAAATTGAAAAACATGTATGTATCTACATAAATGATGCCTTTAGCTCAGAATAAAAAATAAATAAATCGCTGCCTGAGAGTTGCTTTGTAATGTTCTTATAAGAAAATTTTACTTTTTTGGGAAAAGATTTGCGATTTTAACAAAAAAATAAATCGAAAGCTCAAGTTGTTTTTCAATTTCAAATAGAGTATTTTGTTTCTATCCGCAGTTGTTAACCTGAGGCTCCACATAAAATAAATGATTGAAAGAAATGTTAAATATTTTGTGTGGTCACCTAGTGTCTGGAATTAAGTTAAAAAATCATTTTTATCAAAAAACAAAACCGACTTCCATGGGTCAAAATTGGTTTTATGGTTTTTCTAATAGTTCCTATGGCCAGAACTTAACGAAATATAAATTATAGGACCACATTGCAGCCAACAGCTTTCCAATACAGAAAGAATTATCAAAATTGGTCCACGGTTATGAGGTAACAAACACAAAAAATACCTCCTTTTTCTTTTTGGAAGTCGGTAAAAAGGTAGGTACTCAAGTAAGTATTTTTAAAAATGTTAAGTTAATTTTCAATACAGATACACTAATCATTTACATTTTGATTTTTGTCCACATTCCCCATACACTCGACGCACTGTGTGCCGACGTGATTTTCTTAGTGAGTTTAGGGCAAAAAATTGAATTTTCCACATTTTTGAGAAAAATGATAAATCAAATATACTTGGACAGCTATGCCCGTCGTACACCTAGCGTTCAACGCATTCAACGCAAATTTAAAAAAATCCAAAGGTATCCCAAAAATTTCTGGATTCTCGTGTATCTTATGGGAGTTTTGTTTCATAAAATCAATGTAAACGGTGCTTTAAGCACATACATATTTTTAATTGCTCACAGCCATCAAAAACTATAATAGCTGTCGTACGGACGTAGAACTCGTATTGTGCTAATTCATCACTAAATGTTTTGCTTGTGGACGACAAAATTAGCATAAGAAATGTTATTATTCATGGTGTTTCATTTGAGTGCATATTGTTCAATACTTTAGCTATGGTCTATTTATCGGTTTTACTAATAAGTTGAGAACTTTGGTAAAATACCTAGATAATGATTTCAGTGAGGTTAAAAGTTTCTGTAGCATTCTCAAAAGTCATGAATACCGAGAAAAAATAGAAATTGACTTTTTAAAGAAAAAGAAAAAATCTTGACCGCCGCAACACAGCTGCGCCACCGAGGTTTGGCGGAAATTTTCGGCGCACCACCGCCGCACCAAGACTGCACCACGTCCGCACTATTTCATTTTGAATGAAAAATTCGGTGCACCACCGCCGCACCACGACTGCCTCACGTCCGCACCATTTCATTTTGTATGAAAAATTCGCTGCACTATGATACATGCTTTTTGGATTATTCAAAAATAAAAGAAAAACTACTGACGAGTATCCAGAGCACTTTCAATTAGAGGTCCAACGCCTTAACCACCAGACCACCAAGTCATGTTTGTACATGATCATGGTGCAGAGGTGGTGCGGTGGTGGTGCACCGTTTTTTTCATACAAATTAATTTTGTTTCATACTTTTTAATTTTTCAAAATGCAAAAGTGCGGACGTGGTGCAGCGGTGGTGCGGAGGCTTAGAAATTTTGAAAAGAGTGGGGACGTGCTGCTGCGGTGGTGCGGAGGTTTAAAAACTTTTGATCATGGTGTGGCGGTGGAGGTCCATTTTTACTCTCAAAGTCAAAAACAGTCCCGGATGAATGTCGACCTCAACCAACAAACCATTCCAACCAGCACGGTTACTAGCTAGTATCTAATCATTTCAGTTGCATACAGTTGAAGTTGTTCTATAATTGAGCGCGCCACCTAGTAATACTAACTTAGACTAAAAATTTTATTTTTTTTTCATTCTATTCTGTATTGAGATTAAATCAAACAGGAGTATCTATAGCTATTTTGAAAAACTAAAAAATTAATCGGAACTTAAATATGCTATTTTTCTTGACCTTGCAATGTTTGAACAAAAGAACAGATGTAACTTCTGTATACATCAATGAATATAATTCATCAAAATAAAATGTAATAAGAAGCTCAACTCAAATAACAACTTGATTTTTTCCAAGAAAAAGTATTAAGTTTTAAGCAAAATGTTCAAAGAGGATTTTTTATTTTTACATTTTTGGAAACAATAATTTAATTACTTTCTTCCAAAGTAAAATTTTATTCTTCATTTAAATCTTTTTTCCTTAAAGTTCTCAAAAAAAAAATTTTTTTCTTGAAAAAAATTATAAATATTTGAGTTGAGTACTTTATTTCTTTTTATTTTGGTTATTAACCAAAAAATTATAAATTCATAAATGCAGAATTTACACCTGTTGCGATCAATTTTATCTATAATAAACAAAGTTTCAGTTTCAAAATAGCTTTACTCTTCAGTAGTAGGGTAGAAAGAGAAGCATTTGCCAGAATTTAGGAAAATTGACTTTACGTATGGTTTTTACAGTTGTTTCATTATTATTGACTTTATTACCTTCACTTTAACGTTTTTTTCATCTTGATATTTTAATTGTTTCTATTTTTAATGATTAAAACAAAAGTGGTTGTCTGTAAAGTCGGTTTACGGACGATAATTTAACGTGATAACGTCGTAAGAAAACAAGTTGTGTGCTTTTGTTTAAAATGAGTGAATTGGAGCGTTTATTTATTTCAAACAATAATAATTTACAAGAAAAAGCTAAAAAAAATTACATTTTTTCTTTTCTCATTATATTAATTTTTTATTTTAAAAGCTTACAAAAAAAAATTATACCATTAAAAAGCCAAATATTTCTTCTAAAGAATAAAACTATTTTTAAATTTTTACAATGCGCAAAAAGTATTAAAATAATTTATTAAAAACAATCATTTCTTATGAAAAAAGTGAAAAAATCACTTCCATCACCCAAAAATCCATTTATTTGATATAACAACCTATAATAAATTTTATACCACCTGAAAGCTTATTGCTTCAGCTCAAAATATATACATATATCGATCATGTCTATTAGACATCTACAAAAAGAGCTAGAATTTTTTTAACTCGATCAATTTTCATGAAAAAAAGCAACAAAAACATAATTTTATTATCTCAACTTTCAATCTTATTTCTGAGATGCCTAGAAAAAAAAGAAAGAATTTTTAAAGCCAAACTGAAATTCCAAACTGAGATTACGGTACTTCCCACACTGGTGGCTGTCAACAGATCTCCACAAGTGTTTTGAGGTATTTCGCAAGTTTTTTAATTTAACATTGTGTAGCTTGTAGTGAATGTACAGTTATGTGTGATATGTCAAATGAAAGGTTATATCATCAGGATGCTCAATAAAGTTAAATTTAATTTGTACCTGCTCTAGATAAAAAGATATAACCTGTTGAAAAATAAAACTTTGTAAACAAAAAATTTTTTGCATCCAAAATGGATGCCATGGCCATACCGAAAAGTTTTTTTTTGTAAAAAAAATAACAAAAAGGTAAAATGAGACCCTCCCTCCCTCCAAAACGGTACTCCATTCAAAAAATCGCCCTACGAAATATTTTCCCCATCCAACTTTCATCACATTTCTATACAATAAACAATGTCAATCTGAAACGATGACATGATGGTAAAATTCTGCCGCGTCAACGCTAGGACAGGGTCATTGCGATGACATCCAGTCCTAAAACCCTGTCAACGCGTCCCAATGGCATTGACAGAGAGATTACACGGTCATTAAAAATAGTCAATGCGTTGACCCAAAAATGTGTGTCAACGCGAGTGTCATCGTACCCGTCAACGCAATGACAGCAGTTTTCGTTGACGATCACACGACGTGACACTCTTGGGACAGATTTCATTTTAACGTCAGAGAGCCAAAGCGTTGACCGATTTCGTTGACCGTGTAATCATAGCTTTTTTTTACTAACTAAATAACAAAAACGCACCGAGCAGATGCTTCGGTGGTCAAGTGCTCAAGTAGGAACGGGGTACGCAACACATGTTCCAGCATTTTCGAAATTCTGAACAGGTATCAAGGGGCACGGTAGTGCCCAGCCAAGTTCTCTAGCAACTTTGGCACTACACCCTTATTTACAGGAAACAACTCAGGCCATTTTCGACCCCCCTCTAACTTCCACACCAAAGATGCTAGAAATTTCAAACTCGCTACATTTGTTGAGCTGGTCGAAACCAAACTCCTCATAAAATTTCAGCCTCTTACGATGAGTAGTTTCTGAGATATAGGGCTTAAAAAAATCGCAAAAACCGTAACTGACTGACTGACTCACTCACTCACTCACTGACAGATCATCAAAATTATGGAGAACTTCCCGTTAACGTAGAAACTTGAAATTTTACTCGGTGATAGGACTTGTGGTGTATACAAAGGGAAAAATCGAAAATTTGAGATTTTCAATTCAGGGGACGTGGAATCCGCCCATTTTTGCTAAATTTTCATCAAATATTATAGAGCACGTCTGGTTATCGTAGAATATTGAAATTTGGTAGAATGGTAGAGCTGGTAGTTTATACAAAGGAAAAAATTTAAAATTTCAGACAGGGGGCGTGGCAACCGCCCATTTCCGCTGAATTTTCATCAAATATTATAGAGTACTTCTGATTATCGTAGAATCTAGAAATTTGGTTGAATGGTAGAGCTGGTAGTTTATACAAAGGAAAAAATTTAAAATTTGAGAATTTCAGCCGGGGGCGTGGCAACCGCCCGTTTCCGCTGAATTTTCATCAATTATTATAGATCACTTCTGGTTTTATAGTAGAATCTTGAAATTTGGTTGAATGGTAGAGATGGTATTATTATTTAAAATTTGAGAACTTTAGCCAGGGGGCGTGGCAACCGCCCATTTTCACTGAATTTTCATCAAATATAGAGATTTTCAATTCTACAGCCATACCTTGCAAAAAGTAGTGAAATCACAACAAAAACATTACTGTTAAAAAAAGAGCTAAGTTCTCCTATGTTGAAATTATGCTAGCACAAAAAGTACTGAGATGTAAAAGTGTACCAATTTCTAAAGTTTGGGTTCAAATTCTTATCAATAAAATTTTGATTGTTTACTTGGCAATTTTTGAAATAACTTTAAAAATCGGTAATTAAAAGAAAAATTGTCAAGGGAACAATCAAAATTTTATTGATACGAATTTGAACCCAAACTTTAGACCTTGGTACACTTTTACATCTCAGTACTTTTTGTGCCAGCATAATTTCAACATAGGAGAACTAAGCTCTTTTTTTAACAGTAATGTTTTTGTTGTGATATGTATATTAGAATGGAGCGTTTTTGGACTTTTCTTTCAGATCACTGCGTTCAACTCATGGTGTATGCCTTGTGCTCTTCTGAACATATTCTGATACTTTTTTTTTATTCGACAATGGAAAAATAAAAATCGGGAAGCCTTTGAAGATTGCTCGTATTTCACGAAAATCGATATTTTATGAGGCGTTAGAACCCATCTGAATTGACTTAATCTTTTTCATTTCACTACCAACTGCTCATAACTTATACTGAGTGCGATCTCTAGAACCAGATCTGATCCCCTATTTTGAGTCGTTAATGGAAAAACCGAAATCGGGAAGGTTTCGAAAAATGCACATTTTCGCAAAAATTCAGATTTTTAAATTGTATAAAATCCCACCCAGAACAAATTTCTTTAACAACTTGTTTGTATTTGCTATATTTCTGAGAACCTATTTGAACCTTATTAGCTATGGAGTACTAAAACTGAAATTTTTCTGTAATAATGACGTCGTTTATGGGGGATTTAAGAAAATGCTACTTTGACATCCCCTAAGCTAAGTTCTCCTATGTTGAAATTATGCTGGCACAAAAAGTACTGAGATGTAAAAGTGTACCAATTTCTAAAGTTTGGGTTCAAATTCTTATCAATAAAATTTTGATTGTTTACTTGGCAATTTTTGAAATAGCTTTAAAAATCGGTAATTAAAAGAAAAATTGTCAAGGGAACAATCAAAATTTTATTGATACGAATTTGAACCCAAACTTTAGAACTTGGTACACTTTTACATCTCAGTACTTTTTGTGCCAGCATAATTTCAACATAGGAGAACTTAGCTCTTTTTTTAACAGTAATGTTTTTGTTGTGATATGTATATTAGAATGGAGCGTTTTTGGACTTTTCTTTCAGATCACTGCGTGCAACTCATGGTTTATGCCTTGTGCTCTTCTGAACATATTCTGATACTTTTTTTTTATTCGACAATGGAAAAATAAAAATCGGGAAGCCTTTGAAGATTGCTCGTATTTCACGAAAATCGATATTTTATGAGGCGTTAGAACCCATCTGAATTGACTTAATCTTTTTCATTTCACTACCAACTGCTTATAACTTATACTGAGTGATCTCTAGAACCAGATCTGATCCCCTATTTTGAGTCGTTAATGGAAAAACCGAAATCGGGAAGGCTCCGAAAAATGCACATTTTCGCAAAAATTCAGATTTTTTAAATTGTATAAAATTCCACCCAAAACAAATTTCTTTAACAACTTGTTTGTATTTGCTATATTTCTAAGAACCTATTTGAACCTTATTAGCTATGGAGTACTAAAACTGAAATTTTTCTGTAATAATGACGTCGTTTATGGGGGATTTAAGAAAATGCTACTTTGACATCCCCTGACCCATTTCAATAGAATCTTAAATTCTAAAACTACACTTAAAAACTTCGTTGATAATTTAATTTTTATATAAAACACTAACCTTTGTAACTGCATTTAATTTATGTCGATATCTTGTTTCAATCCTTAGATATTTGACATTTAGGTGTTTCCATAATTCTTGCCCATGCTTAATTTTTTTGTTTAACTTTACCTGCTAACGGTTTTCTTAAATACCATACAATCTTTTGTTTTCCACAAACTTTTGTTTTTAATAATGTTAAATTCATAAAAATAAATCGTTAAACGGTATAATTATTACGCCATTTCGACTTCGAAATAAAAATTTAGCATGGGCAAGAATTATGGAAACACTAAGGATTGAAATAAGATATCGACATAAATTAAATGCAGTTACAAAAATTAGTGTTTTATACGAAAATTAAATTACTAACGAAGTTTTTAAGGGTAATATTAGAATTTAAAATTCTATTGAAATGGGTCAGGGGATGTCAAAGTAGCATTTTCTTAAATCCCCCATAAACGACGTCATTATTACAGAAAAGTTCTCAGTTTGAGTGCTCCATAGCTTATAAGGTTCAATGAGGTTCTAACAAATATAGCAAATACAAACAAGTTGTAAAAGAAATTTGTTCTGGGTGGGATTTTATACAATTTAAAAAATCTGAATTTTTGCGAAAAGTGCATTTTTTTGAGCCTTCCCGATTTCGTTTTTTCCATTAACGACTCAAAATAGGGGATCAGATCTGGTTCTAGAGATCACTCAGCATAAGTTATGAGCAGTTGGTAGTGAAATGAAAAAGATTAAGTCAATTCAGATGGGTTCTAACGCCTCATAAAATATCGATTTTCGTGAAATACGAGCAATCTTCAGAGGCTTCCCGATTTTTATTTTTCCATTGTCAAAAAAAAAAGTATCAGAATATGTTCAGAAGAGCACAAGGCATAAACCATGAGTTGCACGCAGTGATCTGAAAGAAAAGTCCAAAAACGCTCCACTCTAATGTATATCTACATATGTAGGTATGTTAAGTTCATATAGCCCATGGTAATATCTTCTTCTGATATGAAAGTCAACTGTCTCTTTCAATGCAAAGCGGATAAATTATAACAAGAAGAACGTAGTTTTTACGTATAATTAATTTAAGTGGCAAATTCACACAGCTACATTTCTAACTTTTAAAGTACTTGCACAATATAAGTTAAGTTAAGCTTTCAATACAAAAACCAAAAAATAATATTAACCCGCAAGCCGCACCCCGCACCATATAAAGTATTGGTAAGAACGGGCTTTTCACCACATCAAAAGTAGTTATGACCCGAACCCGTAAAATTCTGTAAAGTTAACAACACAAATACAATCAAGCGTGGTTAGTACAGATGGAAATACAGTGACTCCAAGTTTTTCTCATGAGGAATACAGCAATGAAAAGATCAATCGAAGAATAATTTAATCAAAAAAAAAAAAACTTCAAACCCTGATATCGTCGGTTTCACGGCATAGTGGCATAAATCGGAATTAGCTTATTTTCAGGAGAGATATTCAAAGTTTTTTGTATCATTAAAAAATGATTTTCGTTGTCAATAAAAAAAAACAAAACTCAAAAGTTTTCTTTTTGATAAAAAAATAAGTGGTGAAGAATTTTTTCAGATTTTTATCTATACACCCCTTACTCGCCCTGTATCAAAGTCAAGTTCATAAATTTTTTTTATTCCCATATATCTCCCTTACGGCTTAATCGATTTTAATAATTATAAATAAATATTAATAATTATAATAAAAACTATGCTTTGTAATATTACATTCCAAGATATTATTAATAATATATATTCTTGAATCACAAAAAAATCGAATAAGAAATCCATGTTTTTAGTACCACCTATTACGTTTATTACACTTTTTTCTAGATTTCTCAAAAACGACTCAACCAATTTTTTGCAAATCTCGTCAACACATTTATATGCAATGTGTTGCAATAATGTTGATTACTAAAATTTCTCAAAAAGTTAAAATAAAATTTAAATAATTTACTTATTTATGTGACCTTTATTATTGAATAATTAGATAATAAAAAATTGTAGGTCTGAACAGGGTCTGAACGGTGTTACAAAAATGAGGTTTTAAAATATACGCGGGCGGAGACCTATCAGGTTTTGTAGAGCTAGTGGCACTGAATACGAAACGGTATTTGAAAATCCCCTAACACCCCCAAAATCTGGAGTTACGGGCAAAAAACGGTTTTTTGGACCTTCACCCATTGAAAAAATTCTAGCTTCGACAATTTTTTACCCATTTTCGATTTTTTTATAGTTTCTGATAGAAGATAAATATACTTTTTTAACAATGTATAAAACATGTAACTCGGTTAAACCACTTAGAATTTATAAGATGTCAAAGTTCAAAAATTCAATTTTTTTGTCATTTGCCCAACTTCGGCATCAATTTAAAGTATATGTTTTCAAAACAACATGCTATTTAAAAAATATATTCTAAAACTATATCTATTTCCCAATTGATCGAGGTATTTTTTATGAAAATCACTTCAAAATTGGCTTAGAAAAAAAATTTTTCGATTTAAACCCAGATACAGAAATTCGAACTTTTAGGTATAGAACAAAAATGTTGTTTCGGCACGTAGTAGGATAAGTTGGACGCCAGGATTTGATGAAAGGTTTTTGTAGAGGAGCTCAATACAAACATTTTTTTTCTTTAAGAGGGGGGTCTATCTCCCCCCGTTTAGGTGGGAGGGGCATTTTTCTAAAAAAAAATTATCAAAATAAAAAAAAATTATTAAAAAACAACGGCAACACTTACAGTAATAAATGATACCATTTCCAAAAGGCGAAATTTTGCATTTGATTCTAATTTTTAAATCAATATAATATTAACAATAGTTTTTGAAATAATCGATTTCAAAGTTAAAAATAAGGGGAAAAAAATGTGTGAAAACTCATTTTATACTATTTTTGTCCAGACTGTGAATTTTAGTAAATAAATTACTTAGACAGAAAACTGCCTCAATTAATTCCTTATCGAACAGTGAAAACTATATGTTTCTATGTCTTCTAATTTTTGAGAAAATTGAAAAATAAAAACAAATAAAAACAAAAAATATTTTGAAAAAAGAAAAATCTGATAAAATAATTTTTCAATTTTCCCAAAAACTAGAAGACATAGAAACATATAGTTTTCACGGTTCGATAAGGAATCAATTGAGGCAGTTTTCTGTGTGAGTAATTTTTTTTACTAAAATTCGCAGTCTGGACAAAAATAGTATAAAATGAGTTTAAAAAAATTTTGTTTCCCCTATTTTTAACTTTGAAATCGATTATTTCAAAAACTATTGGTAATATTATATTGATTTAAAAATTAGAATCAAATGCACAATTTCGTCTTTTGGAAATGGTATCATTTATTACTGTAAGTGTTGCCGTTGTTTTTTAATAATTTTTTTTTATTTTGATGAAAATGCCCCTCCCACCGAAACGGGGGGAGATAGACCCCCCTCCCAAAGTAAAAAAATGTTTGTATTGAGCTCCTCTACAAAAATCCTTCATCAAATCCTGGCGTCCAACTTATCCTGCTACGTGCCGAAACAACATTTTTGTTCTATACCTAAAAGTTCGAATTTCTGTATCTGGGTTTAAATCGAAAAATTTTTTTTCTAAGCCAATTTTGAAGTGATTTTCATAAAAAATACCTCGATCAATTGGGAAATAGATATAGTTTTAGAATATATTTTTTAAATAGCATGTTGTTTTGAAAACATGTACTTTAAATTGATGCCGAAGTTGGGCAAATGACAAAAAAAATTGAATTTTTGAAATTTGACATCTTATAAATTCTAAGTGGTTTAACCGAGTTACATGTTTTATACATTGTTATAAAAGGTATATTTATCTTCTATCAGAAACTATAAAAAAATCGAAAATGGGTAAAAAATTGTCGAAGCTAGAATTTTTTCAATGGGTGAAGGTCCAAAAAACCGTTTTTTGCCCGTAACTCCAGATTTTGGGGGTGTTAGGGGATTTTCAAATACCGTTTCGTATTCAGTGCGACTAGCTCTACAAAACCTGATAGGTCTCCGCCCGCGTATATTTTGAGTGCTACACCGTGTAATTTTTTTCGATATTCATCACCAAAAAACAGATGATGTCAAATTTTTTGACTTTTTTTAATCGATATCTCGAAAACGTTTCATAATTCGCAAAAAATGTGTATGCATGAACGTAGGACATGGTAAAAGCTACAAAAAATTTCTTGTAAAATTTTCGTATCTCGTCGGATAGCCGAGTTATTGTCCAAAAACCAATTTTATTCATTTTTTCAAAATGGCGGAAAGAGCTCGTAGGAAATCTTGGTCGAAAACTTCAAGTTAAGCTGTTTAAAGCATCCCCTACAACCAGTGTCGGTTTAAGCACTACCGGCGCCCCTGGGCAAGATTGCAAGTGGCGCCTCTAAAAAAAATTCATCTAAAAACAATTTTTTAAAATCACGAAAAAAAGCAATAGCAGATTATGTCTTACCTCTCATATACTTGTTAATGCATTTATTAAAAATGTGCAGTGTATTAACTTAAAAAGGTTAACTTAAAAAAAAATTAATTATTCATGCCATTTAGGCTCAACTGGCAAGACTACCTTTATCTCTGACTTTTTTGTTTAAACACATTTAAAGATGAGGTACAGTTGGTTTTATTTGAACAATATTTTTTCAAAAACTTTTTCAACTAGGTACATTAATGTCGTTTTCGATTGGAATCACTCAATGATTCACTCATTCTGAAATCCAATAAAAAACTTTGAATCGTTTCCACCCAATTCTAAAATTAAATAAATGTATTGGTTAAAAATCAAATATTTTGTTTTTGTTTTTTTCACTAGGAGAATAAAAAACTTGCAGCAAGCTTCTTAATGATTCCAGGCGCTTCCGGACGGCCAATCGAAAACAACATACCTTTATAAGTATAAGGTTTGTTCGTTGTGAGGCTAGGGATGGCGGTTGTTAGTACAAAACCCGGTTTTCGGTTTTTCCGGTTTTTCTCCTTTCATTTAAACCGACCGGTTTTAAACTGGGCCAATAAACCGGTTTTCGGGTTTTGGAAAAACCGGTTTTCGGTTTTTTTTTGCTTGATTTATAAAAAACAAAATTAAACCTAATTTGTCAACCAAAAAAAAAAACTTTTCGAAGAAAATCCCTGAGCAAAGCTTTTTTTAGTTTGATTTTCTGATAAGGGCCAATTTATTGACTCTCCATTAAACTTAAATCACAACAAAAACATTAGTGTTAAAAAAAGAGCCAAGTTCTCCTATGTTGAAATTATGCTAGCACAAAAAGTACTGAAATGTAAAAGTGTACCAAGTTCTAAAGCTTGGCTTTAAATTTGTATAAATAAAATTGTAGTTGTTCCCTTGGCAATTTTACTTTAAATTACCGATTTTTAAAGCTATTTGAAAAATTGCCAAGTAAACAACCAAAATTTTATTTATACAAATTTAAAGCCAAGCTTTAGAACTTGGTACACTTTTACATTTCAGTACTTTTTGTGCTAGCATAATTTCAACATAGGAGAACTTGGCTCTTTTTTTAACAGTAATGTTTTTGTTGTGATTTCACTTCTTTTTGCAAGGTTTTGCTGTAGAAATTAAAATCTCTATAATTGATGAAAATTCAGAGAAAATGGGTGGTTACCACGCCCCTTGTCTAAAATTCTCAAATTTTAAATTTTTTCTTTTGTAATAACTACCAGATCTACCATTTTACCAAGTTTCAAGATTCTACGATAATCAGAATTGCTCTAAAATATTTGATGTAAATTAAGCGAAAATGGGCGGTTACCACGCCCCTTGGCAAAAATTCTCAAATTTTAAATTGATCCTTTTTATAAACTACCAGTTCTACCATTTCACCAAATTTCAAGATTCTACGATAATCAGAAGTGCTCAAAAAAATATTTTATGTAAATTAAGCGAAAATGGGCGGTTACCACGCCCCCTGACGAAAATTCTCAAATCTAAATTTTTTTTTCTTTGTATAACTTACCAGCTTTACCATTCTACCAAATTTCAAGATTCTACGATAATCAGAAGTGGTCTATAATATTTGATGAAAATTCAGCGGAAATGGGCGGTTGCCACGCCCCCTGGTTGAAATTCTCAGGTTTTAAATTTTTTCCTTAATATAAACTACCAGCTCTACCATTCTACCAAATTTCAAGATTCTACGATAGTCAGAAGTGCTCTATAATAATTGATGAAAATTCGGAGAAAATGGGCGGTTACCACGCCCCCTGAATTGAAAATCTCAAATTTTCGATTTTTTCCTTTGTATGCACCACAAGTCCTATCACCATGTAAAATTTCAAGTTTCTACGATAGCGGGAAGTTCTCCATAATTTTGATGATCTGTCAGTGAGTCAGTGAGTCAATGAGTCAGTTACGGTTTTCGCGATTTTTGAAGTCCTATATCTCAGAAACTACTCATCGTAAGAAGCTGAAATTTTGTGAGGAATTTGGGTTTGGCCAGCTCAACAAATGTAGCGAGTTTGAAATTTCTGGCTGGTTTTGGTCACTACTGGCAATTCTTTTCGCCAGACAAGAATATATTTATAGGCTTGCCAGAATTTTTTGAATCTATGGGTATGAGTGTTAAATGGACAGCACTTTATTTGAGATTTTTAATAGACACAAAATTCAAAGAAATTAATGCATTTCTTATCCACTTCACAGAGCGCAGAAGAGCACAGAGAATATCTTCACGACTTGTGAAACTAATCCGGGTTGAGATGCTGCGTAATCCTAATTGTAACACCTTCTGTTACGGGTCATCATTTTTGTGTTTTTATATTGTTTATCCTTCAAATCTTCAAATTTAAATATATTTTATTTGACAAAGATGTAGCTTTTGACAGTTTAATTTTTCAAAAAATAACCCTGCCATATTTTTAATGGAGTTTTAAATTTAAAGTTTCCATTAAAAGTAAAGACTTTAACTAAAGCAAAGTGAATTAAATGAATTTTTAATGATGGAAACTTAAAGACGTCAATAGATTAACAAAGCTTTTAACTAAAACGACAAATTTCAAAATTTAATGGAGGCTCAATAAATTGGCCCTAAGAGTTCTTAACTCACTCTTAATAGGAGTTTTGAGGAATTTGTTAAGCCGAATATGAATGAAAATTTATAATTATATGGTAAGTTGAGAGAGGGAATGAATGTTTTGAGGGGTTTCACTTTTTTGTCTCGTCGGATCTTTTTTTGTTGGACTTTTTTTTTCAGCCGGTTTTTTTTTCGGTTTTTCGGTTTTTTTGTAAAAACCGGTTTAAACCGCGGGGACAAAAAAACCGAAAAAAACCGGTTGACCGAAGCAAAAAAACCGAAACCAGTTTAAACCGGCCGTTTTTTCCCATCCCTATTGTGAGCCCTAGGGCACTCTGGGTCGCTCCGAATTCGTTGTCAAGCGTTTTTTGTAGCTCCTTTTTCAACCAGAGTTATTTCCTCTGTGTTCGATGTTCGCTGATGAAACTAAAGCTCTGAGGTGTTCGATGTAAAATGAAAACCCGAGAAACTCTGATTTTTTTCACAGTTAATTGAAATGACTTAGAGTGCACTGGAGGGGAGAACAACGAACAGACCTATTTTTTTATTCTCACACACAAACGTAGTTTTTATGAGAAATGGAGAAGCTGTCAATTTTTGGCATTTCTGGATTTTGGGTTTTCGGGATTTTGGGATTGTGGGTTTTCGGGATTTTGTGTTTTTGGGTTTTCGGATTTTACCCCGGCTGCCCCCCCGGCTGCCCCCCCCTCTAAAAAAGGCTCTGCCTACAACATATCCAAAATTTAGCTTTCTCGGTTATTTTGCATTTCTAAGCCGTTTTTTTCCGACGAAATGACTGGACTAACAAGAAACTATCTACATCCTAAACGAGAACGACTGGACTGAAAGTTATTTACAAAAATAAGTTTATTATCAATTACAGAATATTCCTAGATTTTAAGTTTTTTTTTCATATATTCTTCTCCATTATCGACGACAGTCATGATCTCGAATGGGATCACACATAAACAAAAAATACCAAGACTGGAAACTGAGCGGTCGAGTGACGTTTGCCTACAAGTTGCGAGGTGTGGTGAATGTCTTCAATCTATCGGGAATCTATAAATGTGTGCGTGTTAACGTCATTTACCAACGTGGTGGCTTTCACATATATTCACAGACAACACTGTACACAAAAGGGTTTTGGCTTTTGGGGGGTAAGACGTACGAAAGTTTTCATTCTTGGTATAGTTTGTCGATGGGATCACAGCTCTCCAACTTTACTGCTTCACACTACGGCTCCATATGTGGGGTTCACCGGGTTGACGTTAGGAAACGTCGGCAGGCCTCCCTGTTTTGAATGGTTCCATGTCTAAGACCAACTGAATGCAGTTGTCGTTGCATTTGTCTTCTCCATGAGTTCTTAGGCCTGCCTCTTCTTCGCGATTGCGTTGGAACGTGCGTCGCGTGTCGTTGCGTCGTATGCAACCACCTTTTGAACTGGGTTCTCAGGGTTTCTTCTTAGTACATTACAGTACCAGCTTAAACGGTATTTTTAACGGGAAGGGTATAGCCCGACTCAGGACAACACGACTTTGTACACCCCAACTCACGACAGCCCGATTCAACCCATAGCCCGACTCAAGATAACCCGACTCATCACAACTCGACTCAGATCGAGTTCTTACCTGAGTCGAGTTGCGATGAGTCGGGCTATCTTGAGTCGGCCTATGGGTTGAATCGGGCTGTCGTGAGATTAATTTATGATAATAATAATTTTTTAAGATATAAAATCTTTTTTTTTTTTTTTTTTTTAATATTTGAATGTCTAAATTTTGTATGTAATTTATGTTTAATCCAAAAATAACATCGAAGAAAGAAAAAAAAATATATTTATTAAAAAAATATCAAACTACTATTTTAAGAAATGTATAAATATCATTATGTTTTAAAGTAAATAGGAAATATTTAATATTTTTCAAAAACACCGATTTTACTCTTTCGCATCTATTATTACCTGGTAGATTATTAAGCGGGCTGCAGTGACTTTATAGAACAGAGAAAGGTGCGTTTTTTTTATATTAGGTATAGGTACTAGGTACATTACGGTTGTTCACACGTAGATTATAAAGGTTGTATTGCCTGGAAACAGAATATCCAGACTTTTCGCAAAATGTTTTTGAGACTTCATAAAAATATAAATGCTTTATAGGTAAAATCTCTAGGGTTTTAAACAGAACAAAACTTGGAGTTCTACGATTTACTCTACATAAAATACGAATGGCGTGTTTTTGTTTAATAAGCAAAAGATCAATTTTACTGCGGTGAGTGCTACCCCAACAGACTAATCCATATTGTAGTTTTAATTTGAATAGACCATTGTAAACAAGTTTTAAAAGAGATTGACTACAATAGAGGCTGAGGTGATATATGTTTCTCAATACCATATTAAAATATTGATCATTCCAGCTTAACCTAGCATCCAATATGACTCCAAGGTACTTAAAATTGTCAACACGTTCAATATCAAAAGAGCTTTCTTTAAGTTTAGGGGGTAATTTTCTATCACAAAAGATGGCCGAGTTTTCTCGCCACTTCATCCATCCTATACTCAGAATAACTGATTCACTTTCGGGTCCGTCAATTTTCCTTCAAGCAGAAAGTCAAGCGCTGTGATAATGAGCAAAGGGCTCAGGACGCTTCTTTTTGGTGCACACCGACTTTGATTGAGAACTCTTCGGTGATTCCTACGGGACATTTTACCTTCGTTTTTACTTCCTCGTACATGTTCATGATCATCCGCCAGCAGGTTTCCGGAACCCTCGCTGTCTCAAGGACACCCATATCAGATGTCGTGGTTGTCTATCGAATGCCTTTTCGAAATTAACTAGCACAATAAGCAAATCCCTTGAGGCATCACGGTGTTATTCCATTCGGATTCTTTAACAAAAAAAAAACGAAATTTAAAAATATTTTTCTCGTGATCGAATACGTTTTGTAGTAGAACATATTAAATATATTAAATCTGAAAACCGGTTGGAAATTGACGAAGCTATAGTATTTTGAAAAACAAGGTATGTAGTTTTAATATATTCAATATCATAGCCGTAGCTAGGATTTCATTTCGGGGGGGGGGGGGGGTTAGCTCAGACCAAACAAATTTTTTTTTTAGAAATTTTAATACTTTGTATCAACTATATGTAACTGCAGTCGATTCTAAATCCCGCTAAATCAAATAGTCATTTGAACTGTGTAGAAGCGAAAAATTTGCCAATATCCTTTTTAAGTATTTTTTAGGAGAGGAATTCGTAGTTAAAAGTTTAAAAAAGCCATAAATTTTAAGAAACAAATTTTAACCATTCTAAGGCTTTATAAAAAAAATTATTTCGTACAATTTAATATATAAAACATTGAAAAATGGTCTTTTTCTTGCACAGAAATTTTGTAGCAGAAAATTGACAGTAACATTCTATCTATTGAGTTCTAAATGAAATTAGCAATACTTAAAAACCAAAATTTTAAATAATCCAAGTTGTTTGACATGAGCTAATTACACTGGTCAACAAGGTTTTTGTAACAGAAACCAGGGTATACTTTTCTATAGGCTGAACTCGAATCCGAAGTCAGAAAAATTCTATCACATCACGTTTTGGAGATATTCCCGTTAGAAAATCGAAAATGCCGATTTTTACCAGTTTTCAAAGTTATTTTTTAGCGTTTTCCTGAATAAATCGATACATTTATTTTCGTTCTCCTCTGTGCCACGTAGTTCTATGTTATATGTTCTTTCTTAGTGTCTATCTGTCTCTTTCTTGTGTTGTCTCAGCCAAATGGTCTCAGTTGCCCGTGCTGTTAAATGTTGGGGGTTAAACACCCAAACCCCCCCCCCCCTAAATACGGCTATGTTCAATATGCCCAACAAAAGGTATTTAAAAATATTTTTAAATTTCGTTTTTTTTTTTTTGGTAAACAATGTATTGAAATGTTAAAATCTGTAATTTTTCTAAAAAAACACAGAAGTAAAAAAAAAAACTAAGTTAAATCAAAAATTAGGCAGATACGTGTCAAGTTATTTAATTTTTGTTCTCTTATAATATTAACATTATTTAAAATACCTTTCGTGCTAATTTTTGGTCAATCATTTCTCAAACATCGAATATCGAGGCTCTCCGGAAGAAATTATGTGGCAATTTTTCCTTTAAAATACGATTGCCACATAGAATTTCCCATTTTACACGTGGCAACCTCATTTTTTTTAATTTTATCAAAAATGTATCAAATTATCTTTAATTTGACACCAATTTTAACCTCTAGCTTTATGATCTAAGTAATTCGACGGTCGCCTCTCCCACTGCATGGGGTTAGCCAATTTTGTAGGCTATGCATTTCAAAAGTCCAATTTAAAAACACGTACTCACAAGCATATTTATGAATTCTGTAGGTGCAGTATGTTTTAAGATTTGGTATCGGGTCATTCCATATGAAAACGTCCAAAACGAGAAAAAATCGTTGCGGCCTCATTTTAGATTTCCCCATAAAGGAGTAAATCCATGGTGATCTAATTTTAAGTTGCGTCGCGTCGCCTCCCTGCTACCCGTGTTCGAACTTTTGGAAAACGTCATTTATATGTCATTATAGTTTTGCTTCTAAAAATGATTCTATTAAAGATATCTTTTTGTTTGAAACGGCATTAAAGCTTAAGAAGAGTAATACCGATTGGACGTTTTCATATAGAATGACACATTTTCATTTTATATCGATATGACTTTATTTTATTTATTTGAAGTATATATGCATACTTATTGGTTCAAATAATTTATATAATACATAGGTAAAATATATCTAAGCACTTGAGTATATTGACCATGATTTAGAAAAAACTCTAACACTTATATTATAAGTTTCTCTTATCTGAATTAAGTGTTTTATTTACTTTTTAAGGAAAAAAAACTTTAATATTTATCAAAAGTTGGAGATAATATTATTACCTCAATTCCTCAATAATCTGGAAATTTCATTCGAGATGATATAATATATTTTTATGAGAGTTTTTTTTTTAAAGGTTCTCTTTTTGAGCTCAACACCCATCATATATTGATTACATATAAAATAAGAAATCCTGGGAAAATTGGGCCTTTGTTGCATTTTTAGATTTCACAAAATAAATTTTTGATCAACTACGTTTTCATTACAGATTTCAGACACAGATTCAGGGACACAGATTTGAATTTTTTCAAACAAAGAGCGTAAAAACCTGTTACAAACAATTTACATGGAATTTTCTCGGAAACAACTGAGTTACTTATAAGTTTCTAGAAAGCTCTTGCACTTTTCCAAAAAAAAAACTGAAATAATTTGATTACCATAATTTTTTTGCGCCCATAAGTTTTGACTAAAAATTGATGTATTTGACCTATAACTACAGAGCAGTTACATCAATGCTTCAACTCTAGTCACTTTAAAACTGATTTTGCTTGTACTTGAAATACAGTTAAGTATACATATATGCATAAAAAATAGTAAATACTAGCAATATGAAATTAATAAGTATAAACAAGGTTTCACATGCACGAAATGTTCATAAAAAACGTCCATACTTTACATTTTTCAAGTAAAAGCATTTACTATTTTTTATGCATATGACCCAATGGGTCGCAAAATATGACTATCTTATTAAGTGATATGTCCATGTCCACTTAAGGGAATGGAATCGTCCAGTTAGAGGCTTGATTGTATTGTGAGGTTATATTAATGACAAATATTATAATATTATGCATTACGCATACCAGGTAGTTGTACTGCAACCAGTAGCAGCTTAAATAAGCATTTGAAAGTATTCAGTTAATTGCGAAATACCATGAGTTGAAATAAAATTGATCCACGAGGAACTTTATTCCCCAAACGAAGTATAGGCAGAATATACGATCATTCTACTAATGCTAACCCTATGGAATCAGACTTGGTGAAATAGGGTTGAACTTTTTTTTATATAAATCTTGTTCATTAATCTTGTTCATTCTAATTCAATCAAATGATATTTTTGAAATTGGGGCACTTCAACTGGTTAGTGTCTCAAACTAGGGCTTTTTAAATCTATAGCATTTTTGCTTTTTGGAACGTTGTGCATTAACTCTTAATGCCCTCTTTTCTCTTAGTTTTACATAAAATAACGGCATTTTAAAGTTGTCAGACCTTTGATTTCGATATTGAGATGCCTATGGCTACAAAACTGCGTACTTATATTTTGGTTATACCGCTACTCCCAGAATTTGCTGGGTCTAATAGCAGAAAGCTTGCTTTTTTTCACTTTTGACTAGTAGGTACATAGAGAATTTCGGCGTAAGATTACTTCTACAATATAATTGTTACGATAATGATTGCGGACACTATTTTATAGATAATTATAAGTACTACAATTCATTCTTCAAGAATTACCCAAACTAATCAAAAGTTCGTCAGATATATGAAAAAAATGCAATTTTGCCTCTACCTTGCGAGACAAACCCGCACTTTGACCAAGTATAAAATTTTATTTAATCAACTCACGGAATTGGTTTGTATATCAATTTTTAGATAATTTTATTGTCATTCTTTTTTGTTTGTTTAAATGAATAACAGTGGACCTATTGAATAAAAATGATAATAATCTCTTTTCCAAGATGGCGGCTGCTTCCGGCCTCCTATCATCCCAACAAATTGACTTTTATGATAAGGACAACCACCCGAACACATTCCATAAAGAAAAGTTTGTCCCTCCAAAAATACGATTTCATGAAAAATTATTTTATCAGATTTTTCTTTTTTCAAAATATTTTTTGTTTTTATTGGTTTTTATTTTTCAATTTTCTCAAAAACTAGAAGACATAGAAACATATAGTTTTCGCTGTTCAATTTCAATTGATAAGGAATCAATTGAGGCAGTTTTCTGTGTGAGTCATTTTTTTTTATTAAAATTCACAGTCTGGACAAAAATAGTATAAAATGAGTTTTAACAATTTTTTTTTGCATATTTTTAAATTTGAAATCGATTATTTCAAAAACTATTGGTTATAATATATTGATTAAAAAATTAGAACAATTATGTACAATTTTGCTTTCGGAAATGGTATCATTTATTACTGTAAGTGTTGCCGTTGTTTTTTAATATTTTTTTTATTTTGATAATTTTTTTTTAGAAAACTGCCCCTCCCACCTAAACAGGGGGAGATAGACCCCCCTCCCAAAGAAAAAAATGTTTTGTATTGAAATCCTCTACAAAAACTCGTTATCAATCCCGGCGCCCAAGTTATCCTTCTACGTGCCAAAACAACATTTTTGTTCTATACCTAAAAGTTCGAATTTCTGTATCTGGATTGAAATCGTAAATTTTTTTTTCTAAGCCAATTTTGAACTGATTTTCATAAAAAATACCCGTTTGATTTGGAAATAAATATTATTTTAGAATATATTTTTAAAACAGCAAGTTGTTATACTTTAATTTGATGTCGAAGTTGGGTAAATGACGAAAAAAATGGAATTTTTGAACTTTGACAGCTTATAAATTCTAGGTGGTTTAACCGAGTTACATGTTTCATACATTGTAGAAAAGATATATTAATCTCCTATCAGTAACTATAAAAAAATCGAAAATGGGTAAAATTTTGACGAAGCTAGATTTTTTTTCAATGGGTGAAGGTCTAACTCCAGATTTTGGGGGTGTTAGGGATTTTTTAAATACCGTTTCGTAATCAGTGCGACTAGCTCTACAAAACGTTAATTTTTGTAACACCGTGCTTGCTTGTTAATATAAATACAAATTACATGTTAAAGTTTATGTCCCAAATCGATATTAAAGTAAACAAAAATTAGAAAAATAAAATGCACGAACTTGCCCTTAGAACTAAAAACTTTTTATTTACAAATTTGGTATACAAATGTAAAAAAACAACTCTAAAAAAGTATGCAGTTTAATTTCTTTTATAAAGATGAATTTTTAGAAAAAAAATCAAAATCGTCAGAGTCGTTTTTAAAAAAAGTAATTTCTTATAAATCATTTTTTTGATCAAAAATTTTAAAATAAAATTGGTATGCCATTTTGTAGAAACTTTTAATCAACACGTAAAACTAAAATTAAAAAAAAAATTCAATGTCACGTTTTCGAAAATTTGATTTTTCAAAAAGAAATTTCAAATTTTTTTTTTAATCCAAAAATTATTTTTCTTTTATTTTTATTTGGATTTATATTAAGGCACTATGAATGTTTTTGCATAAAAAAAATCGTTAAAACTGAACTAGTAATTTGGAAGATAGTTTTAAATTTAAAAAAACGGTTCTATGGGAGGTACCGTTAATAAGGATGTTTGAAAAAAAAAAATGTTCATTAAAAGGTAGACCTTATTTAAAAACTAATACTAGATTTTTTTTTATAAAAATCGTAGGAGTCGTTTTTGAGAACATTAAACTTTTCCAAAATTGCTATATGACAGGCATCGTTATTTTCGGTCCAAAAAAATTAATTCCAAAACCCCTCGGTAAATGATTGAAGTAACAATTGTTGTCCGTAGTAAAGTTATTTGAGTTTGTGTTGGGTATGCCCTAATGTACCCTATGCTATTTTGTAGAAACTTAAAATCAACACGTAAAACCAAAATTTAAAAAGAATTCAATGTCACGTTTTCGAAAACTTGATTTTTCAAAAAAGAAATTTAATTTTTTTTTAAATCCAAAAATTATTTTTTTCTTTTGATTTTAATTTGGATTTATATTAAGGCACTATAAATGTTTTTGCATAAAAAAATCGTTAAAATTGAACTAGTAATTTTTAAGATAATTTTAAATTTAAAAAAAAATGGTTCTATGGGAGGTACCGTAAATAAGGATGTTTGAAAAAAAATTTGTTCATTAAAAGATAGACCTTATTTAAAAACTAATTTTTTTAGAAAAATCGTAGGAGCCGTTTTTTAGAACAATTAACTTTTATAAAATTGGTATATGACAGGTATCGTTATTTTTGGTCCAAAAAAATTAATTCCAAAACCGAGGTACTGGATCCAAAAACTGCTACAATATACATACCAAGTACTTATCCGTTAAGGCTGTAGCTCCTGACAGACAGACGGACTTTCTAGGTCCACTTTTTTCGCATTCTCTGTCATCGTAATTTTATTAGTAGGGTGCTCCGGTACTAGTTGCAAATTCTTTAATTTCCCTAAAAATATGTTCTCACGTGGAAACTAAAATAGACTACTTTATGGATTATTTATTTGCCGTACCATTATTTTTAAAGGTTTTCTCTAATATTTGAACTTGCTTTTAATGGACAAAATGG
Source organism: Episyrphus balteatus (assembly GCF_945859705.1). Taxonomy (NCBI): domain Eukaryota; kingdom Metazoa; phylum Arthropoda; class Insecta; order Diptera; family Syrphidae; genus Episyrphus; species Episyrphus balteatus. Next base: position 101,144,794 of record NC_079134.1, read on the forward strand.
GAACCATAATGAAATACAAATATGAAAAATGCCGTATCTTAACAGCACTTGTTTGCTTGTATCAGTTTAAACAAATAATCGAAGTAGTTTAAACCGATTACAAAACATACCTCAAAATGTTTCAAAATACCTAAGCACTAAAATATTACAAAATAAAAAACTTTATTTTATTTATTTTTTTTTTTTTTCATTTTCAAAGCAAACACTTATAGTGTATCAGAAATGACATAATTTGATTTTTTGCTTAGTTGTATTATTTAATAACTTTAAAGATAGCACCAACAGATCCTTCAATGATAATATCCTGTGAATCGACAATTTCTCTGAAAAATCATGTAAAAGTTAATAATACTATAATGTTATTACTAAAATTTATGAAAAACCTTACCCGTCCTGCAATGTTGATTGTATTGATGCTGTAACAACTTCAACATTTCCGCCACCAATATTGAAGAAATCGTCTAAATTAATTTTTTTATCCTGCTTTCCAAGGTTCAAGACAATAACATAGCAATCACTGTCAGTTTTTTCTCTAAAATAAACATATTAAGTTGACGGAAAACATTATTCATTTCAAGAAATCAACCTCTTATAAACCAAGATTCCATTTGTTGGAGCCTTAATTTTAAAATCGCCTTCTTCAAACGCTGGAACATGCCTCAAACTCAATGCTTTTGCGAAAATCTTCAAATGACTACGAGGTGCAGAAAGCTGATTTTCAACATTCTTGGTTATGTAATCATCATTTGTTGGAAGCCATGTTTTGGGTGCACTACTGAAACCTGAAATTTGACATTAATGGCGCTCATACTTCATACAGTATATACACTGATAAAATAAGTAAAATTCAATTTCTAGTAGAGTTCTTATTCATACTATACATACTACACGTTTTAAGACAACAATATTTTATAGTAAAATACATAATGTAGTTTAAAAAACTAAAAATATGCTTTTAACACGCACTTAAAATTATAAAATAATTTGATTGACTTATTGAAAATGGTTAAATCAGAAAGCGTAGACCTCTTTTTCAAACTTTATAAAATTACACGCAACAAAAATGGACTCTACGCTTTTTGATCTAACCATTAATTAAATTTTTTTATAGTTTTTAGTGCGTATTTTTAGTTTTTTAAACTAATTGGAAATAAGCTAAAATTGATTTGGGGTGCTTCAACCCCCAATACCGCTCCCAGGGTCCGGACCACTAAAATATTGTGAAGCCATCTGAGAGCATTGAGCTACATACATGAACAAAGTTTGATTTCGATCCTATTATTGGAAGTAGGAAATAGATTTGGGGTATTTCGACCCCCAAATGCCCCTCTTCAGGGGCATATTCGTCCGATAGTAACTTGTAAAAAGATTAAACAGGGTGTCTCGGAATGAGATAAGTGCGTTTAGGGGGATGATTCCAAAAAAAAACGGGCTCTATCAAGTACACCAAATCAAGGAGCACACTTTAAATAATTGTTGTAACGAGAAATAAACTTAAACTAAAAAATTAATATTTAATTCTTACCAATTCTTGACTAAAGCAATGAAAACACATTTTTTAAAGATTTTACCTGGTGCAGGTTTTCCTAAATATCATAAAATCTATGAGTGAGAACTTGTAGATGACTTTTTGTTCATTATTGTTTTCTTGATAAGAATAAATTTATAAAACAATATAATAGGCAAGAAAAAATAAATACCCCTTTAAAATTAATATCTGAGCAATAAAAAACATATTTAGATTTTTTAAATGCAGTTAGGTACAAAGAATAGCATTTTTTCTAAAAATCAAGATATGAATAAACCTTCTATCATAAGTATTAACGGAGAAATAAACATTAACATACCAGAGCAAGCGTTTTCTTAAATCATCGCTAAAGTGTATTAACTTTGCAGATAGAGAGAACAACTTTTTTCTTACAATATATCCAAGAATCATCACCCAAAATGTCCTTATCTCATTCCGGGACACCCTGTATATAAAGTACGTAAACTATAAATAAATGTTGTTGCTTGCTGCAATCGGTACAACTAGAGACAAGAGATCACCTAAGATATAGAACGAGTGTTTCATTTTTTTTTGTAATGCCTACTAGCCCCCTGAATACAATGGTGTAGCTGTGGCTGCAGCCATGCAGCCATGTACATATGTACATGCAAACAAACAATAAGAATAAATTTGGTATAAACCACAAAATATTTCCTGAATTTTGTAATGATAAAATTCGGCCTATTTGGCCTGACATAGCTTTTGAACATGGAAAATGTCTGTTCAAATTCAGTCGGTGTCATTGGAGCATTTTTGAACGCAAGTATCTCTTTATCCGAAAAGTTTACCAAAACCTCTTCATCGTCAGGTTTTGACGACACGATTTTTCAGCATTGTCTTACATTTTTTTAAAGTTTTTTTTTTATAGAGGTCGTTTTAGAGGTAATTGAATGAGGTCGTGTTTGAGAATCTGGATATGGCCAAACTCTACATTGGCGACGAGGATGAGCACAATTATAATTAACGAAGAAATATTGAAAATGAACTCGAAATATTAAAAGAATGGATTTTAATATCGGAGATATATAATTTGTTAAAAAAAATAATAATAGTGCTTGCATGTTCAACAAATATGCATATCTAATTAAGTACGTACATTTTATACAATTATGTAATGTAAAAAAAATTATGAATAATTGATAATTTTAATAGTTATTTCACATGGTTTTAATACCGATTGTGTGGCTTAAATGCCGAGTGTCATATGGCTTAAATACCGATTGTGTGCCTTAAATGCCGAGTGTCACATGGTTTTATTACCGATTGTGTTGCTTAAATGCCGATTGTCACATGGTTTTAATACCGATTGTGTTGCTTAAATGCAGAGTGTTTTAATACCGGATTATGTGGCTTGAATGCCGAGTTGAATAACAAAGCATTTTACCAAAAAAGTTTGTTCAAGAACAAAGGAATAATATTTGTCTATCAAACAGAGCTGTCATTTTGTGAATCAAAAAGGTAGTGAGGTTACATTTGAATTTCCAGAAACCAAAAATCAGCATCGTTGAAATCTAAAAATAGATGATGACGAACCAACTTTTAAGAGACTTTACGTTACCGACAAGGCATTAAAACAAAATAAACACTTGGAGGTAGCACCTTCAAGATGTTGTTGTTGTTCAACAAATTGTTAAGTAAAAAAATTACAATTAAATAAATGCATTCTAAATTATGTTAAATTAAAAAAAAGGAGTAATGTACCTAGTATCTGAACAAATTATACTGTTGCTTATTATTAGCAAGAATTTAATAATATTTTAATGTCACTTATGACAAATAAAAATTAACAACTAAATTTTATTAAGCTATAATTGAATGAGGTCGTGTTTGAGAATCTGGATATGGGCAAACTCTACAATTTGCATAGTAGGATTTTCACTGCAGTAAAACTAGAAACTGTGACGGTTCGAATTGTGTTAAGTGCTGCAAAATGCGTTCTTTCATAGATTTTGAAATTAAAGTGATTAAGTTGCGTACCTACACCCTTGAATCAAATTAAAAATTAAGTGAAACAAAAAAAAACGTTCCTTTTTATCAAAAATAGGACACAAAAATATGTGTTTATCATTAAAATATGCACTTAAAACCGAAATATGCGTTTATACATATGCATTTAAAGCAAAATATGCAAAAATATGCACTTACAAATTAATGCCATTTTAAAGGAAATTACTTGATTCGAAAAACTGTCTTATTCCAATGCTTCTATTAATGCAGAAAAAAAATATGTTTTCTCATAATAATCCATGCCCTGATTATTATGTACTTGAAATTAGACAAACTATCTTATTTGTTTTAAAGCACCTCCAAATAAATGAACATAACATTCACATACCTGCATTCTTTGATGAATTCCACTGGAAAGGTGTGCGAGCTGGATCACGAGAATAACTGTTGTAATTATCCGGGTTTGCATTGCATCCTTGTGGGTCAACGGTATCTTCCCAAGAAATTGGTCCATCAGTCATGCCAATTTCTTCACCCTTAGTAAGAAAAACTATTTTTAGTAATATGATTTGAATTTATAAACAAACAAAAACATTGTATCAATTGATCTAGAATTCTGAAGTCAAATAGTATATAAGAAATAAATTTTCTTACATTATAAGTCACAGCAATTCCTGGCAAAGTCTGCAGTAAAATATTCAACAAGTCTGTTCGAGCTGGTCCAAGGCGAGAGGCTAACCTTTTATTGTCGTGGTTACCCAAAACCCAATTGGCGTAAACTCCTTTTGGCATTGTTTGAAGCCACCTGTTGATTTGATAACGGAAGTCTTTTGCTGTGCTATTTGCGTTCATTGTGTTCAAAAATTCAAAATTAAATGGTACATGCGATCCATTACGAATTCCGTCGCCATACAGTTTCATCAAGTTATCAAAACTTGTATACGCCTCCGTCAGAAGGACTTTTGTTTCCCCACCGTGTTCCTTTTTCCAATTATCAACCAATTCACGCCATTGGTAAACCATATCAAACGTCTCGGGCTGATTGTTAGTGTAAATATGTTGGAGATGACAATAATCATCAGGATCGGGACATTTTGGATCCGTTGTCACTGGTTCATCAGGAAATTTACCATTTTCATCAATGTATTCAAACAAAAATGGTACTGCATCTATACGGAAACCACTTACACCCTTTCCTAGCCAATACCGCATAACCTTCTTCATTTCTTCAACAACAGCAGGGTTGCGATAGTTTAAATCAGGTTGCATTACCCCGAATTGATGCAAGTAATATTGTTGACGCTGATCATTCCACTCCCAGGCACTATAACGGAACGAGCCAAGCCAATTGTTTGGTGGTTGACGTTCTCCAGTCTCAGCATTAACTGTTCCATTTTCCCAAATATAAAAATCACGATAGTACGGATGTCCAGCAACGGAAAGTTGAAACCACTTATGCTTATCACTAGTGTGGTTTGGAACGAAATCTAGAATAATTCGGATTCCAATTTCCTTAGCTTTGTTTAAAAGTTTTTCAAAATCATCAACTGTGCCATATTCTTCCTGAATTTTATAATAATCCGAAATATCGTAACCGAAATCTTCCATTGGAGATTGAAATATAGGTGAAAGCCAAGCTGCGGTGATTCCAATATCCTTAAGGTATTGAAGTTTTTCAGTGACACCTTGACATTAAGAAATTTTTAATTAAAATGCTATACAAATACAAGTATATGAATAAAAAAAATTAAATGTGATACCGTTTAAATCACCAATTCCATCTCCATCACTGTCCTTAAATGAGCGTGGATAAATTTGATAAAAATTTCCATTTTCCCACCAATCTTTGACACTAGTAGCTGTGCCAACGACCAGGGTAATAAATAGCAAAATTAACTGAGCTTTCATTTTAAAGTACTTATACTTAGTACAGAATAATTATATTGAAACCAATGGCAAGTATTTATAGGAACAAAGTCATGGAAAATCTTTGAAAAATATCTGATGCCATCTGCTGAGTTAATTACAATAGTTCAAATACAGTTGGTCTTGTTTGTTTATCTTTTGCTTGCACATCATTAGTTTTGTGAGTGTGATGGCTATAACTACATAGATGTATATAAATATATATATGTTAATTGAAACTAATTTTTATTTATTTGAGATCGTAATACAATATGATGTAACGTATGGATTTTCCCCTGATTATACTGCTGGAAATTACAAACAAAAATATAAAATTTTTCTTAGATTATAATCCTTTTCATGTTTAAGGCCGTGTTTCAATTACATAGGTTAAATTAAATAAATTTTTAGTCGAGGATAAATGTTTGACATGTAGGTAGGTATATGTGTAGGTACCTATTGAATATAATAGCTATATAAAATGTATCTTTCGTGAAATTAACCTGTGTGAATTGGAATACATATTGACGTGGCTAAATATATAGTTTGTATTTAATTTGCAAAACAAAATAATTAATTGTTTTTACTAGTCTTTATAATTTACATATGACGTGTGCCTGTGTCTACTTTATTATTAATATACCTGCTCCCAGAGCAGGATACATTTTTGACAGCTGAAAATGTATCTTTTCACCTCAATACTGTCAAAAATGTATCCTCGTCTACATATTTAACTTCCACACCAAAGATGCAAGAGCTGGTCAAAACCAAACTCCTCACTACATTTCAGCTTCTTACGATGAGTAGTTTCTGAGATATAGGTCGTAAAAAATCGCAAAAACCGTAACTGACTCATTGACTCACTGACAAATCATCAAAATTATGGAGAAGTTCCCGCTGACGTAGACACTTGAAATTTTACACGGTGATAGGACTTTTGGTGTATACAAAGGGAAAAATCGAAAATTTCAGATTTTCAATTCAGGGGGCGTGGCATCCGCCCATTTCCGCTGAATTTTCATCAAATATTATGGAGCATTTCTGACTATCGTAGAATCTTGAAATTTGGTAGAATGGTAGAGCTGGTAATAAATTGCAATTTGAGAATTTCAGCCAGGGGGCGCTTCAACCGCCCATTTCCGCTGAATTTTCAACAAATACAATAGAGCACTTCTGATTGTCGTAGAATCTTGAAATTTGGTAGAATTGTAGAGATAGTAGTTTATACAAAGGAACAAATTCAAAATTTGAGAATTTCAGCCAGGGGGCGTGGCTACCGCCCATTTGCCCTGAATCAAATCAAATATTATAGAGCACTTCTTATCTTAGAATCTTGAAATTTGGTAGAATGGTAGAGCTGGTAGTTTATACAAAGGAAAAAATTTAAAATTTGAGAATTTCAGGCAGGGGGCGCTGCAACCGCCCATTTCCGCTGAATTTTCATCAAATATTATAGAGCACTTCTGATTATCGTAGAATCTTGAAATTTGGTAGAATGGTAGAGCTGGTAGTTTATACAAATTAAAACATTTAACATTTGAGAATTTAAGCCAGGGGGCGTGGCAACCGCCCATTTTCACTGAATTTTCATCAAATATAGAGATTTTCAATTCTACAGCCATACCTTACAAAAAGTAGTGAAATCACAACAAAAACATTACTGTTAAAAAAAGAGCCAAGTTCTCCTATGTTGAAATTATGCTGGTACAAAAAGTACTGAGATGTAAAAGTGTACCAAGTTCTAAAGTTAGGGTTCAAATTCGTATCAATAAAATTTTGATTGTTCTCTTGGCAATTTTTCTTTTAATTACCGATTTTTAAAGTTATTTCAAAAATTGCCAAGTAAACAATCAAAATTTTATTGATACGAATTTGAACCCAAACTTAAGAACTTTCTTTATTTTTATTACAGTCTGGAATTACCAGCTATGATTTTGTGATTTATATATAGGGACGCCTTTGCAAAAATTAAATTGGTTGGAGGAATATTGGGATTGCTTTGGTCTTTCAAAAGAAATTGGGGCGCCTTGTTCTTCAAAGATGAACGAAGATTTTGGACACCATTGTCCTTCCGGAAGCCAAACAAATTATCCAAAAATTGGGGGTGCCTTCATTCTTTAAAAAGTATAGGACAAAAAGTACTAGCACCGCGCCGTTGAAAAATTAAAATAGAAAAAAATTGGGGCGCCTGCCTTTGCGAAAGTAAAAATAAATAAAACATCGATTGGAAAGCCTTCGTTATTTATATAACTTTTGTAAAAGTTCGGGGCGCCTTTGGCGCCCCTCAATTATTGCGCCCCTGGGCGACGGCCCCGCTGACCCTCCCTGAAACCGGCCCTGAACAGACTAAAACACACAATTTTCAAATATATACTGAAAAGACTCTTGATTATCAAAAGAAAGTTATGTAGTTTTCGATTGGTCGACAGCTTCTGAAAGTTCCTCGGAAATCAGAAACAGAAGCGCACTCACACAATCATACTATAGCATTCGCACTTTTATTTAAACTAAACACAAATTAGTTTCAACTTTCACAAATATATTTCACCTTTTAGCAAATATATTTCACCTTTTAGCAAATATAATTAAACTAAAAGCAATTATAATTAAACTAAAGCAAACTATTTAAACTTTTCGCAAATCTATTAAACCTAAACGCAAAATGATTTAACCTTTTCTAGAAAAGGCTTTTGGTATCATGCTATGAAGAAGGGATAAGGATTTAGAAGGTGAAATAAATTTGTGTTTTGGTTAAATAGATTTGCTAAAAGTTTAAATAGTTTGCGTTAGTTTAATTATAATTGCTTTTAGTTTAATTATATTTGCTAAAAGGTGAAATTTATTTGCTAAAAGATGAAATATATTTGTGAAAGGGTTAAGTAGTTTGTGTTTAGTTTAAATAAAAGTGCGAATGCTATATTTAAACGTCAAATTTGACAAACTCAATTTTATGTTTGCTTTTAATGCGATTGTTTTGCAAAAAATAAAATTTAAATAAATAAACTCTTGAAAAGTTCTACAAAATGAATACATATATGTACATACATTACATATATTATTAATATGTTTTTGATTATGAATATTCCTTCAATCATAATCGCTTTGCGGGCGTATCCAGAAAAAAAATTGGAGGGTCCTGGAAAATATTTAGAGGGTAATGTACGAAAAATTGTTTCTCTTGTTTATTCATCTTTGAACGAGAGTGAAGCGATACAGAACATAAAAGACCTGTATTGGCTGTATTTTATGTATCGGGATCGGAGAGCTCTTCCGGATTACCAATTTTTTGTATTTGACAATACGTCGCTCGAGAATTGTTTTGTCGTAAACGCCAATTTTGGAATTTTGGGAAATCGCATTTTAAGGTTTGAGCTTCTATAAAAAAAAAACTGCCGATAGAATTTTTTCAATTTTTAATAGAATATTTTGTGCGATATTTTCTTTTTATTTGTGTTGTTAAAATTGTCTTATCTGGTTTGGTTTTCAAATTATCAAAGTTTTTACCCAAAATCCGTTTGTCGTAAACGCCACCAAAATCACTCCCATATACACGTACGACAAAGTAAGCGCACGTACGACATTCCAATATTAAGACTTTCTGTTTTTGCCAGCTGTAAAGTAATGGCCACACCATACAAAACCATATTAACGTGGACTTAAGTTTAATGCCAGGATAATGTTAAAGTTTTAAAAATCATTATTTAGAAGGACAAATTTCCCCATTTCTCGCAAATTATGAATAAGAACGTTTAAAGAAATTCAAAGTTTAAGAAAACTATGTTGGCAATCTTGTTTCTACAGCTTCACAAAATGTAATGGTAAATCTGTGGGATTAACTAAGATGGGCAGTTCATGAAGATAGAAAGCTGTATCTGAAGAAAGAGATGTCAAATGATGGGCCCCAGAGATAACGTCTCATTAGATGTGTTGAAACTTCTTAGCTACTTTTTAAGTAATCCTATTTCTAATAAAATTCTAAGTTAATAGGGGCGCTAGAGCCTTTAAAATTTATTAGTTTAACATCGTTAAATAACAAAAAATTGTTTTCGTAAAAAAAGTTATCAATTAACTTTCGTTTTAGCTGTATTAAATGGGGAGAGGATATCCAAGTTTTACGGGCTGTATGACCATAAATATAATCGAATTAAAAAACAATTTATTCTTTTAAATATTGATGCGCTTTAATATTCCACTTCTCTACCGTTCGTTTAACAGTAGTGTAAAAATATCGTCTTTATTATATTGAGAAAAATCGAATTTTACTGAATGGAAGAGAAGAAAAGTTTAATTGACCAGCTTTAGGAGAGAATTCTTTGAATTGAAGTATCTAGGCAGTATTTTAATTAATTTTAACTTAACGTTTTTAAAATTCATATTTTTGAAGTGTCGCAACAGGAAGAGGTGACTAAACACTTATGAGTGCCGAAGGTACTTGTCGATGGCAGTGCCGGATTAGCCTCAAGGCAAACTAGGCAGCTGCTTAGGGGCCCCACTTCAGCTAGGGGCCCCTCACTTTTCTTGAAAAAGTATCTTCAATAAAAAACAGCATTACATTGTATTTGAAAAAATAAGAAAAAAGAACAACAAAAAAAAGAAGAATAAAATAACTTTTGCAAATCATAAAAACATTAGCCCCGTTCCATTGGAGGTGGTTAGTCATGAGTAGATCTAGTACCTACTATAAATAACACAATCTTCTACTCGCGGAGATAGGAATGTGTAGTTGTTGAACTAGATTTCTACTCACGAGTAAACTACCACCTTCAATATAACAGGGCTATTGTATATATGTATACTTAGGGTGACCAGCGCCGTAAGGCGGCTACAATCCGCTGTGGATTTGGGCCTCAACCAACAAGCTTCGCCAGCCAGCTCTATCCTTAGCTCGCTGCTTCCAGTTGCGCACGCCAAGTTGATTGAGGTCCCCTTCCACTTGGTTGCGCCACCTCAGACGAGGTCTTCCTCTACTGCGCCGTCCCTCTGGGTTGGAGTCGAAAACTTTCCGGGCCGGAGCATTGTTTTCCATGCGCTCCACGTGACCTAGCCATCTCAGGCGCTGCACCTTCACTCTCTTGGCTAGGTTAGTGTCCTTGTACAACCCGTAAAGCTCGTTGTTGTATCTTCTTCTCCAATCACCATTAATACATACGGGACCAAAAATCGCACGAAGAACTTTTCTCTCGAAGCAATCCAAGATGTTTTCATCCGCCTTCGTTAAAGTCCATGCTTCTGCACCATATAGCAGGACTGGGATGATAAGGGTCTTATACAGGGACACCTTAGTTGCTCGAGAGAGGGCTTTGCTGGTCAGTTGCCTTCTCAAACCAAAGTAGCAGCGGTTGGCAAGAGTAATTCTCCGTTTGATTTCAGCGCTGATGTTGTTGTCTGTGTTTATAGCGGAGCCCAGGTAGACGAAGTCCTTTACTACCTCGAAGTTATGGCTGTCGATGGTGACGTTTTGTCCAATGCGTCGATGTTGAGTGTCCTTTTTTGACGACAACATATACTTGGTTTTGCCCTCATTGACCTTTAAACCCATTTTTGCCGCTTCCGCTTCGATAATTCTTTCAAGAACGATGTTAAAAAAATCGCATGACAGTGCGTCGCCTTGTCTAAAACCTTTTTTGACATCAAATGCTTCGGTTAGGTCTTTACCGACTCTGACGGAGCAGCGTGCATTCTCCATCGTCATCCTGCACAGCCGGACCAGCTTTGCAGGGATGCCAAAACTAGACATAGCTCTATACAATTCATCTCTGTAGATACTATCATACGCGGCTTTAAAATCGATGAACAGGTGGTGGGTATCGATTTGTTGTTCCTGGGTTTTTTCCAAGATCTGCCGTAATGTGAATATTTGATCGATGGTGGACTTTCCTGATCTAAAGCCACACTGATAAGGACCTATCAGATTGTTGACGAACGGCTTCAGACGCTCACATAGTACGGCAGAGAGGATCTTATAGGCGATGTTAAGGAGGTTGATTCCTCTGTAGTTGGCGCAGGTTAGAGGGTCTCCTTTTTTAAGGATCGGGCATACGATGCTGAGATTCCATTCTGTGGGCATGCTTTCCTCCGACCATATTCGGCAGATGAGCTGGTGCATACTCCTGACCAGGTCATCTCCTGCTGCTTTAAATAGTTCGGCAGCAAGGCCGTCAGCTCCAGCGGCTTTGTTTGACTTAAGCTTGGATATGACTGCCTTCACTTCTTCCAAGTCGGGGGGACGGAAATGTTGGCCTTCATCGTCGATATTGAATGGTGCAATCTGTCTTTGGGCGGGGTTGCCTTCGTCATCGCCATTGTAGAGATTGCAGAAGTGATCTTTCCATATTCTCAGCATCGCTTGCGTCTCTACTACGATGTTTCCCTGTTGGTCTTTTCAGGCTTCAGTTCTAGGTTTATACCCCTGAGATGTTCTTTTTACCTTCTGGTAAAACTTACGAACTTCATTCCTGTTATAGCATCCCTCTATTTCCACGATCGCTTCTTTCTCGTGTTGCCTCTTTTTTCTCCTGAGAAGCCGATGTTCCTCTGTTCTTTTCCGCTTGTAGAGCTCATTGGCAGCTCTGGTCCTTCTGTGCAGCGCCGCTTTGTATGCTTTCTGTTTAGCTGCATGTGCTTGCCGGCATTCATCATCAAACCAGGGGTTTCGTTGTGGTGGCCTTGTGAAACCCAGCACTTCAGAGGCGGCATCTCTAATGGCTTCTTGGCAGTGCTGCCACTGGTTATCTATACTTGCTGCTGGCGGCGTAGGACTTCTTAAGAGATTATTCGAGACACGATCGGAATAGGACCTGGCAATCTCTTGCGATTGTAGTCGCCCGACGTTAAACATCCTCACAGTATTTCCTTGTGTTGGCGATGGTCTGGAAATCTGCATCCGTACATTGGCTACAACCAGGTAGTGGTCAGAGTCAATGTTGGCTCCTCGGAACGTTCGGACGTCCATAATACTGGAGGAGTGTCTAGCGTCGATCGCAATGTGGTCAATCTGGTTGACGGTTGATTGATCTGGAGATTTCCATGTCCCTTTATGAATCTTGAGATGCGGGAAACGCGTACTTGCTATGACAACATTTTGCCCCGCAGCAAAGTCGACTAGTCTGAATCCGTTATCGGATGTGTTGTCGTGCAGGCTATGCTTTCCGACTGTGCTTCCAAAGATATCTTCTCTTCCTAGCTTTGCATTAAAATCACCCAGGACAATTTTAATGTCGTAGCTTGGGATTTGCTCGTAGGTTTTTTCGAGGAGCTCGTAGAAATTATCTTTGGTGGTATCGTCTTTCTCTTCCGTGGGGGCGTGTGCACATATCAGGCTTATGTTGGTGAATTTAGCCTTTATGCGGATTGTGGTGAGGCGCTCGTTGACGCAGTTAAAACTCAGGACGTTCTGCCTGAGTCTGCCTCCGATCCACATCCAAATGTGCCCTGTTGCCGGTTGCAGTCGCCGTAGTAGATGTCATGGGTCTTCAATTTTCTCTTGCCCGGCCCTTGCCATCTTATTTCTTGGATGGCAGTTATATCTGCCTATCTGCCTTATAGCAGTCGAGGGCCTCCGCTAATTGTTCGGCTGCACGTGGTCTATTAAGGGACCTAACATTCCAAGTGCAGATCCGAAATTCATTGTCCTTATTTCGTTTGCTAGGGTCGTCATCAGTAAATCCGTCCGTATCCGAGGCTTGTCGTCGTTCCAAAACTACATCCTACTTCTGGTCGGGCAGTTACCCCGGCGGCAGAAGCCCCCAACCTGGAGGGCCAGGCCCTTTGATGACTCCAAGGACGAGAGGTTGGCTAAGCCGCTCCTTATAGACCTGTGCTCTGAATATGTCTGAGTAGCTCGTATAAGGTGTTCACCAAGTAGTTCGGCCTTACTGGAACTGGTGACGCTACCGTTGATTCTTAAAATGAATTCTTCCGCTACCGTCATTTGTTGGAAGTGCCTTGGTGGGAACACTTCTTCGTTATATGTATGCATGTGTTTATAATGAATTATGACTCCCATCCCATCCCGAAGGGCCCAACCCAGCGATGCCAGATTGAGGGATTTTTTTCGGGATTTTTGATTAGGGATAACGGAAAAATCAACCCAGAAAATGGGAATACAGTCAGCTCAAAATATATCACATTTTAATAAAAAAGTTCTTTTTACAAAATCAAAATTCATCATATTCATATAACAAATTAAAAAAAAATACTTCTTCCCATGTGCTCCAACCTTAATATTTAAACTGTAAATCTCTTCTTAAAAAAAAAAGTAATATTACTTGTGTATTCGAATATAATTCCAACGACATCGAACCACAGTTTAGTAACGAGATGGTGCCATTCAAGATCTTCATGTTGCAATCAGATACGTCAGAAAATGTGAGATTGTGCACGCAGAGAAGTTACTCAAATTGATATTAGATTTAATCAAATCACGGAATTGGTTTGTATATCATTTTTTAGATAACTTTATTGTTAATAAATCTTACCTTTGTCATTTTTTGTTTATTTGAACAACAATGTAGCTATTCAATAAAAACGATACCAATCTCTTTTCCAAGATGGCGGCTGCTCCCGACCTCCTATTATCCAAACAAATTAACTTTTATGATAAGGACAACCTGTGTTTCGCATGAAAAAAATATTGTAACGTGAAAAAATCTGATTTCATGCCCATATTTTGACTAATTTGCCTGGGCTATAATAATAGAATCAAAATTAAAACTTTTTGGTATGATTTCTCTCTCCAGTTTTATAATGAAACCGTAATGCCGACTTATAACGAGTCGATTTTCGCCGTGCGGCGAAGCTTTTCGGCGTCAGTCGAGTCGTGTGAAGGTAAGCCGCACGCGACTAAAGTGATAATCCCCATACTAGAGTCCTAGTCGACTTTAGCCGTGAGACATATCATGTGGCTAAAACCGACTCGTGAAAAGTCGGCATATTAATATTTTCTAATAACTTATCGTTAATCGAAGTTATCTGTGAAGCATCAAGTTGCTTTAATGTTGAAATATCGCTGCAATATTTATTATAGTTATTACAAATCTTTTAGTTTACGTTTATAAAATGACATGATAGGACACAGATTATAGCCGATTAGTCTTTAGTAAGTTACCTACACAAATTTCTAACTTAACTTAAAAAGAGCTTATGATATTGAAAAACCATCGGAAAAGGGCCCAAAAATTACTGTGCCTAGGGGCCCATGACATGGTTAATCCGGCACTGGTCGATGGAGCTATTGACGCAGTCTATTCCTTGAATCAAGGAATGTCCGGGTTCCGAAAATTTTTGTGTTATTGTTTTTAGAAACGTTTAATGTTGCAAAAAGGAAATCAAAGCAGTTGATTGACATCACCTTGTTTTTGTTCTGGGCGACACTGGAATCACACAAGGGGTTTAAAAATTGAACTAGCAATATTGTCACCACTACTATCGGTGCTGTGTAACTCGTTCCTAATTGCACAATATGTTGTTTTTAGGTTTCCCGATATGCAAAGTGTTGCTGTGATATTATAATTCATTTAATTTTCGTTTGTTAAAAATGAAGACGCGTTACCTTTTGGCAGAGCAAAGGCCCAATGATATGCCGATCATGATCTCTTTCTGCCTTCATAGTTGTCTTTTCAATTTTGTGTTTGTTGAAATCACTCATTTGAGCAATATTTGGGTTTGTGTTTGCCTTGAAATTCAAACAGCCTTCGTACTGATCCTTTTTTGGCTTATAAAACCACAAGTAAAAACTGTATTTAAATTCCTGTCTATAAATACGTTTTTGGACGGGATTAGTCGAAGATTCCTTGACGATCAGGAGCCTAGATTCCTTTCATTTATAAAATGTTAAGATGTCTCAGAAATGCGCTTTTTTCTTCCTTTCTTATAAAATGCACGTCTAAGAATAGAGTAAAACCGCAAGGAGTGCAGAGCTAAATGCAGCCCAAAGTTTTTAAATTCGTTATCCTTATAGAACATAGAGTCCTTTTTTTCAATAAATACTTTTATAGTACTGTATTTATATTATATTTGGGACGTATACAAAAAGTCAAAACAATTTTAAAATTTCGTTCGAAATTTTTTACTGAACCTGACGTGCGACAAAATAATACTGAAGAAAAAAAGCTGAAAAAGACATAGAACCAAACCTAATCCGATGCTTATTTTGTGGATATAGGTACGACAAAATGCATACAAATTATCTCAATAACGGTTAACGATAGGACAATTCTGATAACAGAAATGAAAAGAGAACGTTCTAAAACCTATTCCTACATATCCAGTTTAAAAAAGTGCATTTTGGGGTTTACGACAAAACAACTCTCGGACGACGAATAATTTGATATTTAACTCTATAATTATACAAAAGTCCACACGGAACGTTTAGAACTTTCATAAGATTTCAAGTTTAGTTGGACAACTGGATAAATATTCTACAATCCTGCACAAGTCATGGTTCAACCAAAGCCGAGTTTTGAACGTGCCAAAGTTATAGATAAATGAAAGTACCTTACTTTCACCAAGCTACTTTGGTTGTAACTTGTAAGCACGTACAAAACTTAACTTCAGTCGTACAAAAGTGTACATAACTTGTACATACGAGTAACTCTACAATATTTCGTTTTTAATTTTACGATTTATCCGGGCTTGGTGAAATGTACGTATAACCATAGAGAGCTTAGTAAAGAGCATTTCGTCGCTGTAGTTCTGATACCTACCTCGTAAACCAAAAAAAGGCGATTTTGGGCTAATGATGCTGAAAAAAACCGAATGTAATAAAAAGGACCCAGTTTGCCTAAAATCGATATTTTCAGAGCCAGATCATTTGTTTTGCTCCTCATAAATTTCATAATTAGTTTTTTGCCTCTCCTGAAAAATCGACTTTTCTGAGTTACCAGGTATTAGAACTACAGCGACGATTTGCATTATTCAAACTATTGGTTCTGGATATGTCCGATGTTTTCAGAGTTGGAATAACAACAATAAAAAAAAGACAGTTACAGAGGTAGTGGCCATTCTTTTCAAAATCGTCGATAAAATGTTGTCAACCACATGATCAAACCTAAGAATATAACAATCTTAAAAAAAAAGTTTTTTTGCAGCAACTTTATATTGTAAACAACTTTGTCTTGAATATTCTTTTATTTTTTGTTAAGGTTGGCTTGGCACTTCAAATTTTACTTATATGTAAATCATAACGATAAATATGAGAGCTCCTTGTTATTAACTATTTATTTACCTATATAAAATATCAAACACTTTAAGAGGCATTATAGAGTAAGGAATTTAAAAGATTAAACGTCAAGGGTTTTCATAGCTCACAATCTGCCGTTGACAAAGCAATCAAAAAACTCAAAGGGATAACAATATTGACAAATATTATAAAATATATATGCCTACATGAATGAAAACCGCATCTATATAAACCAAGTGCGTTTATCTAGTCATTCAAACGTATTTCGTTTCTGTGTTATACCGGGACGGACCGTTTAAATTTAGAAAATATCAAATTCGTTATTAGCCACTTTTAAAATGAAATTAAACGTAGCTTTAGTTTTAGTGATATCCACTATTTTAATTGCTGAGGCAAAAGATTGGTGGATGAATGGAAATTTTTATCAAATCTACCCACGATCTTTCCGCGATAGTGATGGCGATGGAATTGGAGATCTGAATGGTACGTTTTATTCAAAACTATTCGGCGGTTAATGAGAATATCTGGTGAATATTTTTATCTTTCAGAGATTCAAAGTGTTCTATGAATCTTAAATTTATCTCGCTTATTAAAGGAAACGTTAATAACTTTTTTAATATGCAGAGTCGAAAAATAAAGAGAACCATTTTTTTTTGACATGCCAGTTAAGTTTATTAACACGGTACTATGTAGTGAAACAAAAACCAAAACAACTTCAACGTTCAGTACGCACTTGATAATTAAGTAAAAAATCATTGCTGGTTTTCATTTTTTTCGTTCGTGATAACGAAATGATCCCATTCGTGAGCAAATACCAAAAATCGATCCTCGGCCATGCGGAGTGGAATTCTAAAATTCAAAATATTTTCTACGATATTTGTCTCTGAAAATATTTTGAATTTTAGAATTCCACTCCGCATGGCCGAGGATCGATTTTTTAGCGGTAGGTATAAACCGACCGACGAAAAAATTCCTCCGGACCTCCTTCACACTTATCTCGGCTTTCTCTGTTTAGCGATAAATTTGTTAACTACCAGTTGCTAATCCATCTTATCTAAGATCACATTCACCGAATTCAATTTATAATTACAAAAGAGAATGAGCAAATTGGTATCGAACGTGGACGTTGCGCGGTCAAGAATGATTTTGTCATTTATTGATGTCGTTAAGCCGTAAATGTATTGAGCCGAAGTTTTTTTCAATTTGACGTACCTAATAAATGGATAAATGAATTTTTTGATTTAACACTTTTTATTTTCTCATTATTAGAACCTTACAGTACATTTTAAATAGAAAAAGCTGATGCTCTGTAATTTCCCTGAACCTGAAGACCCCAATCTTGAATATTTGACCAATAGATACCAAACAACACTTGAGAATTTTTTGTTCAATTTTTTGTTAGTTTGAAACATTTGAAAAGTCTGGAAAAAGACTCGACACTGTTGGTTTAAAAATAAAAATACTAATACTGCAATATTTTACATTCTTAATGCAATACAGTGAAACGGCCATATAGTAAAAGTTTTACCTAAGATATATTTGCTTCATTTGACACAAATTTCATTAATGGCCCCGAAAGGTCCAAAATGCCCATCTTCCTTTGTATGTACTTTTTTTAATTTCGTATTATATCACAATATCTATATTTGTAAAAAGTTGCTTTTAAAATGTAGTTTGTAGATTGATGCAATAAGGCACAAGACTCATCAATCATTCCACATACATACAAACAGCGAAATTAATCAAATTTTCCGTATAAAATAAAAAATAATATTCTACTTAATCCTATAGTTCGGGAATTTCAGCCGCAAATTAATGTTGTATTATATAATATATACAATATACATACATAGTTATGTACTTGTTTTTTCTTTCACACAAAAAATATCAGATGGGAGTTTCAATCCCCAAAACTTCCACTGTGTTCCCCCCTGCGAATGCTTGTTAAAAATTTCAAAAAAACCCACACTCATAATAAACCCCTTTTTAATGTTGCCCAATTTTGCTGACACTGGCATAAAATTGACGTTTTGCTTTCATTGATTAACTATTATTCCTTTTCTGATGGCAACTGAATGCTGGGGTTTAAGAGTAATTTTTATGCCTTCTTGGTTAGCGGCTGTATCAGAAAGCTGAACACTGAGAGAAAAAACAACTTAAAGTCAACGAAAACCACGTTGATTCAATTTTTTTTTAATGATTTTGCGTTGAAGACGATAACTTTAAAATCAAAGTATAACATAGTTAGTTTAAAGTGGTTTGCTGTTATAAAACATTTTTAAACCAAAGCTGTTTCAACTTTGAAAAAAGCAACAGTTAAAAAAAAAAACAAAAAATTGGCATCCACTGGGGATCGATCCTAAAACTCCTGCGTCACAAGACGAATGCTTTACCAACGCTGACGTGCCATTTCACTGTTGGAAATTAGGGTGATAAAATGCAACAAAAGCTGAAGTTCAAAAAAATTAAAAATTTTCTTAAGTTGCGTTGTTTCAATTTTAATTTTATGTTAGTTTTTTCAACATTAAATCAACGTTGACCATATTACATTTAACGTTGCGGTTTTTCACTCAGTGTATGATAATGCCTTTCTTATATCATATATGTAAAGATGATGAGTTGATTTTAAAATAAATACCTAAATAAATACATATACAAATTTTTTTAGGAGTCACGGAAAAACTTCAATATCTGAAGGATGTCGGATTCACTGCAGCATGGCTTTCCCCTATTTTCAAATCACCAATGGCCGATTTTGGTTATGACATTTCCGATTTCTATCAAATTCATCCTGAGTACGGAACCATTCAAGATTTCGAAAATTTAATAAAAAAAGCAAAGGAAGTCGGTCTTAAGATAATTCTAGATTTTGTACCAAACCACACCAGTGATGAAAATGAATGGTTCAAAAAATCTATAGATGGAGATCCAAAATACAAGGATTATTACATTTGGCATAATGGCGTCGTAGATCCAGTTACTGGCGAACGTAAGCCTCCAAGCAACTGGCTAAGCGCCTTTCGATATAGTGCATGGGAATGGAATGAAGTACGACAGCAATATTACCTTCATCAATTTGCAATTAAACAACCCGATTTGAATTACCGCAATCCGGCTGTAGTTGAGGAAATGAAAAATGTAATGCGTTTTTGGTTAGCTAAAGGTATAAGCGGCTTCCGTATTGACGCTTGTCCATTTTTGTTCGAAGTAGATTTAGACCGTAATGGCTTATATGCGGATGAACCAGCAGTAACTAGCGGTTGTCCAGATCCAGATGATTACTGTCATTTACAGCATATTTACACAAATGATCTTCCAGAAACAATGGACATGATCTATCAATGGCGAGAGCTAACTGACAGCTTCAAAAAGGAAAACGGAAGTGACACAAAAATATTGCTAACAGAGGCTTATACCAATTTTGGAACTATGATGAAATACTATGGTGATGGCACACGCAAGGGATCCTATGTTCCGTTCAATTTCGATTTCATGGGCAATGTCAACAAGGACAGCAAAGCAACTGATGTAGTGACAAATGTAAATAAATGGTTGAATGCAATGCCAAAAGGAAAGGACTTTTATCCAAATTGGGTGTTGGGTAATCATGATAGTAAAAGAGTTGCATCTCGTTTTGGTGTTGAGAGAGCTGATCTGATAAATATTATGCTTCAAACTCTTCCTGGAAATGCTGTTACCTACAATGGAGAAGAACTGGCAATGACAGATGTATTTATAAAGTGGGAGGACACCGTTGATCCACAGGCTTGTAACGCTAATCCAAACAACTTCAATACATACTCCCGAGATCCAGCTAGAACACCCTTCCAGTGGGACGCTTCACCCAATGCAGGTACTATTATGATTTGCTTTCAAACATTCTTATTTTTATAACACTTTTTCCTAAAAAGGTTTCACTGAAGGATCAGAAACGTGGTTGCCAGTTTCAGAAGATTACAAAACTAAGAATGTTTTGATGCAAGAAAGGGCCCCAAACAGCCATTTACAAATATTCAAAAAACTTATTCGTCTCAGACAAGAACCATCCATGCAGGATTTGTATAATTTACAAATCAAAGCAATAGCGGATGATATTGTTATCTATAGCAGGTAATTTATATAAAGTTAAATAAAATGATAGGATATTTTAGATTATAATTTAACTAGTAGAAATTCTGACCTTCTCTTTACTTCTTTGGCTTTTAATACAGTAAAATAAGGAGAAAAAAGGGGTAAATCTCGGAATGAATGTTAGTTGAAATTTTTTTTGCTCAATATCTTCCTTTTGCCATTCTATAACGTATCTCAAAAGTCTAGAAAAATCTCATGTCCGCTTGTCGCGATTTCAAGGACATATCGCGAAATGGAGATTTTCAAAATTAGCAAAAATAGGCTATGGTAGTATATACACATATGATACATGATTTCAAGGTATTTTTTAATGCTGATTCCAAAAAATCTAAAATTAAGACAATCTGACGTCTCTGGAAAAAGTTATACCTGTTTTTCATCTGTCAACTCATATTATTATAACAGTTGCAAACTTACTGCCGAAAAACCCTTAAAAGTTATGGTAGATGAACCAAATTTTGCATGAAGATTTTAGAATCCATCATTATTAAAAATCAAAACAATCCCTTACAAAAAATATATATACCTACGAAATAATGGTATTTTTTGATGGAGGGGCAAATTTTAGGATATGCACTAAAGAAGATTCTTGTTCATCTTGCGACTTGCGGACATGAGATTTTTTAGATTTTTGAGGGTAGTTTAAAAATATCCAAACAAAGATTAAAATGTAAAAATTATTTATATTTTCACTTATTCCTAAGATGAACAAGAATCTTCTTTAGTGCATATCCTAAAATTTGCCCCTCCATCAAAAAATACCATTATTTCGTAGGTATATATATTTTTTGTAAGGGATTGTTTTGATTTTTAATAATGATGGATTCTAAAATCTTCATGCAAAATTTGGTTCATCTACCATAACTTTTAAGGGTTTTTCGGCAGTAAGTTTGCAACTGTTATAATAATATGAGTTGACAGATGAAAAACAGGTATAACTTTTTCCAGAGACGTCAGATTGTCTTAATTTTAGATTTTTTGGAATCAGCATTAAAAAATACCTTGAAATCATGTATCATATGTGTATATACTACCATAGCCTATTTTTGCTAATTTTGAAAATCTCCATTTCGCGATATGTCCTTGAAATCGCGACAAGCGGACATGAGATTTTTCTAGACTTTTGAGATACGTTATAGAATGGCAAAAGGAAGATATTGAGCAAAAAAAATTTCTACTAACATTCATTCCGAGGTTAAACCCTTATTTAACTGGATTATTTTACACATTTTAAAAGAAAGTTAGGTACATTTAATAAATATGTATCTAACATAACTCATACCTAGTAAAAGAAATATAAAGATTCCAAACTTACAAACTGAACCTATGTTCCTTAAAGGTTGGACTTAAGAATTTAGATCATAACTTATTTGATCATGTATGTATCAAAACTTAATGGTTTCATAACTTTATGGATTTTTTAAAAATTTTTGAACTACTATACACTGAGGGAAAAAACAACTTAAAATCAAAAAAATCCTGCACGCCTTATACTGCCGTACTAAGCAAAAAGGGCGCATGAGCCAAAAATCCAAAATTGAGTTAAAGGCATATTTGACATCCTGAAACAATGCTTCATTTATGTGTTAACTAAAAACAGCGCATTTTCAAATCCAAGTGGCTCAAAATATTCAATGAAGATGAGCACAACGATTTTACTCCGCTATATTCTTCAAGAGAAAAATGCATTTATTACTAACTCTAAAAATTAAAAAAAAAAAATTAGATACACATTTGGGAAGCTTGAACAATATATAATTATTGTGTAAACTAAAAATTATAATTTTCCTACTACAAGTTGATTAAAATTGAGCACATTTACAATTCTCAACCTTTTCCCTTGTCAGTGAAATGCATTTATCTCAAAACTACAAAAATGGATATGCGCCCTTTTTGCTTAGCACGGCAGTATAGTTCTGGAGATACATATTTACATTTAAAAATTGTTCTATCAATTTTTACTATTAAATGAATTCTTTAAAACAGGGCCACCAAAGTGGTAGGTAACGAACGAACGAAAGCTAACGAACAAACTAAAAAATATGTTAAATTTCAAATAGAAATGTACATATATCTTATCTCTTTACTCCCATTGTTGAAATCGATCTAAGTGCCTACTGTCAGTTTTTAAAACTAAGAAATGATTTTCTGCAGGATTAAAGATTACTTTATCCCTATAACTTTTGTATTAATAACTCAAAATTCGTGGTTTAGATAGTTCGTGATATTAGATAGTTTTTTGTTTGAATTTTACTCCGTAAATTATGTAAGTAAATGATAAAGACATTGAATTTTTAGAAAATACGTGTTTTATCATAGTTAAAGGGTTACAAGGGGTTAAATTTAATTTCGTTCATTCGACTTTTTTTTGCTTTTAAATAATTATGTAGGTTATGATTACCCCTATGTAGTCACACCAAACCACACCTCTTTTTTGTGACATGTTAGCAACAGGGGTGCGAATTTGGTTTTTACTTTTTCATGTCGGTATAACTTTTTTCGGTCCGAATATGTAATATATATATATAAAATATGTACATATGTGAAATAGACTGAGTATTTTCCGAGTAATTTGAATATTGTATAAACAATTCCACAAAAACGTATTATTTCATCATAATAAAGAGGCTGTTTGTCGAGTACTTTTTTGAAAAATCGTTTTTATTTTCAAAATTCATAATTTTCTTAAATAAAAACATTAGATAATGAAAATTATTGAAAAAAGAAGATAAATATAAATAATTTTTTATATAATTAATTACAGTTCTACTTTTTTTTTAAACGCTGCTTAAAGAATGAAAAATGACGTTTTGTATGAAACTAATGGAGAATTATAGAAATACGACTTATAAGTTATAATATACTAGATGATACTTGTAGCACGCAAATCATACCGCTGCTCCATTTTAATACTAAAAAGTATGAAAAATAGATGTTTGAATTTTTTTTAATATTGAAGTTGCTCATGTCACGCGGTGTAGTTTTTTTTTTACAAGTTTTCGGTTGTGTTTATTAAACTTGACCATATGGGTTGCTGTACTTATGTTTTCGATGATAAAACTGCAGATATATTTTAATTTGAGAATTAAAAAAAAATAAAATGCACGACTGGGTCCCACGTACTTGCTCTTGCAGTCCAAACCACTTTTATGTTAGTTAATTTGTACATGATAAGAGCTGCCTCTATATAAAATTTAAAGAAGTTTGGTTGATGTAGGGAAGAGCCGACATTTAGACTAATTTTTTTTTTTTCAAATGTTATTTGACTTTTTTGAGAATAAATAAAAATGCAGTTTTATTGCTATTGCCTTAAATAGTACGTATACAAAGTTTAATCAAAATCGTTAGAGCCGTTTGCAATATCGTATTTTTTGTATGGGAGGTTTAGAAACGAGATATAAAAAAAAACAAAAAAAAACAACTTTCGAAATTCTATAAAAATCATCTGTACCAAATTTGAAGAAAACCCGACCACCCGTTTAGGCAGCGGAAATGTGTTCAGATGGAAGCCCGGACGGGATTGCGAGACTCACTTTTTCGGAATTCTCCATCACCGTAATGTTGGTTTTGATTAAAACCTCAAATTTTTTTTCGACACGAAACCAGTACTTGCCCTATAGAGCAAGTACAAAATAATTCCTAAACTTTTTTAATGTACACATTGGGCACACGGCGCAAATTCGATATCTCAAAAACTTTCCACGTTAGAACCGTTCTAATGCTAGATTCAAATTTAGAAGGTCAATAAATAATTTGGCTTCCATTTCTCGACAATATTACTGTCATTTACGGAAAATCGTAATAGGTATATATATTATGAAATAAAAGGTGTAGGGGAGAGGTGCGGACAGTGAGAGACCCTTTTTTTAAATTGGTATTGGTAAATGTTTTCAAGATAGCTAAACGAAACTTTGAAGACAGTTTAAGACATATTTTATCTTAATGTTGCAAAAAAACATGTAGGTAGTTAAAGAATGAATGAAAGCATCACATTCGACTTAAATGTAGAAAAAGTCAAAACGTCTCACTGTTTGCGAGGGGTGCAATCAGTGAGACATTCTTAGGTGAAAAAAAATTAACGAAAAATTCAAATCATTAGGTAAAAGTATATAATTAATTAATTTATGAAACTTTAAAATAATAGATTTTTTAAAAATCTATGTCTCACTGTTTGCTTTTACATAATGTCTCACTGTTTACTTTTTGTCATTTTTCGGAAAAATATAAAATTACAAAAAAACTAGAAGGAATTCTAATTACATGATATTTTTTTATGAAAGCACATATAAATATAATACATATGTAAAAAAAGTTCTGTCCACTAACCAGGTTTATTTGTGTTACACACTCTTTTTATAACACTCCAAAAACTACTTTCACCTGATTTTGTGTGATATTTTACGGTGTAGGAAAATGGACAGCTTTAATTTAGTCGGGACAAAATTAAAAGACGCAGACGGTGAAATAAACGTTTTGACCCAAACTAGCGTTACTGTGCTTATTTTCAGAAAAGAGAAAAATGGATTGTCTCACTGTTTGCACTGTCTCACTGTTCGCACATTTCTCCTAGTTTTTCTACATAGTCTTAAATAAAAGGATTTTTAATAGCGGCATTCCAAACTTTTCAAAAATCAAAAATTTTTTGGTAACTTTTTTGATTAAAAATAGTCTATTTTTGCAAATTAAATTCGTCAAAAATCCAAAAACTAACATTTTGCTCAAAAACATTTAAAATAGATACAAAATATACCAAAGTAATTTCAAACCCCTTTTTCCCAAATTTATTTGTTTGCAATTTGTTTTTTCCCTTTAATCCATAATTTTCCCACCACCCTTAAGCTACTTATAATTTTTTTTTTATTATTGGCACTGGTCTATTAAGGCATTAAGTGAACCAAATTTAATTTAAATCGTTAGAGCCGTTTTCTAGTAGGTAGTTGTAATACCTCAAAAACGTTTTATGGATGGTGATCATTCAAAAGAAAATACATATAAAAAATCGAACCATAATAATTACAAGAAAATCTGTTCCAAATTTCTGGCAAAACGAACCACGTTTAAGCCCTAGCTTGTTGCACAAAAATAGATGGACGTACAGGCACGACCGACGGAAAATATGACAAAATAAGCTTTTTTTGCATCATCGTTATTTTGGATTTAATTGAAACCTCAATTCTTTTTTGACACGATAATAATACTTGTCCTATAGAACAAGTAGAAAATCAGTACCTACTTATTTTGAAGTACCTTAATCAGTTTATATTTGAAACAAAAATATTCCTTAATTTCCTATTCGAAAGCTTACTTGAAAAATAATAATGGTTCAACTTACATACTTGTTACTTTGAGTAGTACATCATATACAAATGTACGTACATATTGTATAATGGATAAATATCTAACTATAATTTTTGTTGCTTTTAGTTAGCTATCAATTTTATTTCTAATGAGTTAAGTATGGGTAGGTAATCGGTATGCGGAAAGTTCACATACCTACCAACCTACATATATTTTTTTTCTGCCCAACAAACAAAAATTTTTCAGACCATTGCTTATCATTTCTTACTAATTTTCGGAAAACAACATTAGTTTTTTTCTAGCAGCTCTGGTTTTAATATAAGGCATATAGACCAGTGCCGATGCCTTCAAAAACATTAAAAAGTACAAAAAAATCATAGTAGGATGAAACCCATTGGAAAAGGAGGGGAATATGATAAGAATGAAAGGAAAAATAAATTACGGGCGAGCCGAATTCGGGAAGTGGGTGGGTTGAGTTTTTAATGGTAAAAAATGGTATATCTCGATTTCCGGCAAAACTACAAATCCTATAGAAAAAAGTTGTATGGCAAAGTTGTAGGTAATAAAAAGATCTACAACTTTTGTATCAACAATTTTTTCACATAACCTCAAAATTTATGTGAAAAATTCAAAAAACCGAGCTTTTGGTTTTTTATTTTTATCTTTTTCAAAAACAAAAATTTTTCTACGAAATTTGGTGAAAACTTACCTTATTATGTTCCAAATACACTGTAATTTATTTGCTTTAAAATATTAATTTGTTCACCTTATTTTGACTTTATACCAAAAAAACACCCTAATTTTCAATCGAAAATTCACGTGTCAAAATATCAGCTTTTTTCAAAAAGTCGGTGGGCATTTCGTTCCCTAAAATGTCTATTTTCTGATGGTGTAAAAAAAATTTTACATTAGTATACTATAGACCATGTTCTTGTAAAATTCATAAAATGAAAAAAGCTTGAATTCGAAAAAAAATTTTTATCATTGTTTACAATTTTGGCCTATTTATTCAAATTTACACTTTAATTATTCAAAAAACGTAAGATTTCATGTAACATTGATTAATCTTACGTTTTTTGAGTAATTAAAGTGTAAATTTGAATAAATAGGCCAAAATTGTAAACAATGATAAAATTTTTTTTTCGAATTCAAGCTTTTTTCATTTTTTGAATTTTACTAGAACATGGTCTATAGTATACTAATGTAAAATTTTTTTTACACCATCAGAAAATAGACATTTTAGCGAACGAAATGCCCACCGACTTTTTGAAAAAAGCTGATATTTTGACACGTGAATTTTCGATTGAAAATTAGGGTGTTTTTTTGGTATAAAGTCAAAATAAGGTGAACAAATTAATATTTTAAAGCAAATAAATTACAGTGTATTTGTAACATAATAAGGTAAGTTTTCACCAAATTTTGTAGAAAAATTTTTGGTTTTTGAAAAAGATAAAAATAAAAAACCAAAAACTCGGTTTTTTGAATTTTTCACATAAATTTTGAGGTTATGTGAAAAAATTGTTGATACAAAAGTTGTAGATCTTTTTATTACCTACAACTTTGCCATACAACTTTTTTCTATAGGATTTGTAGTTTTGTCGGAAATCGAGATATACCATTTTTTACCATTAAAAACTCAACCCACCCACTTCCCGAACTCGGCTCGCCCGTAATTTATTTTTCCTTTAATTTTCATCATATTCACCTCCTTTTCCAATGGGTTTCATTCTACTATGATTTTTTTTGGTTTCAAAAATTATCGACCCTGGTCTAATACATGAAAATGCATAGAAATTCATAAATTCATTTTTTTTTGTTAATTTTTTTTTATTTAAAATTTTTGTTTTGTATTTTTATTTTACTTACTGAACCGAAGCACATTACATTACAAATAAATTTTTCCAGCAAAACTTAAAAAACACTTGTAATAATAAAATCTACAAAAAATAGTATGAAACTACCCCCAAAATGTGAATAGAAAATATCTAAAAAAAATAGAGCTCCTAGAAAGCAACCAGTTTGATTTTTAGGCTTAGTAAACCCAAATGCATAAGGTTCAACAAAAAATTGTCTGGAAAATGTAAACAACAGTTAAAATAAGCATTACTTTAACATTATTACGATACTACCCCCAAAACGTGGAAAACTTAAATAGTTAAAAAAGTAGAGCTCCTAAAAATAAATGCATGTGATTTTTATGTTAACTGACCCTAAATACATTAAATTTAATATTAATTTTTCTGGAAAATTTGAATAAACGCTCAAAATAAGGAAAACTTCAAAATTAGTATGAATATTCCACCAAATATGAAAAATTAAATATTTCAAAAACTAGAGCTGCTAGAAGGAAACCAATATGATTTTTGAGCTTACCGAACCCAAATCTATAAGATTAGATATAAATCTTTCTGGAAAATTTAAAAAAGTTGAAAATTGTTAGCCAGTGTTATACTACGTTTCCACCTAGCCTAAATCCGAGATTTAGCTAAGTAGATTTAGAATAAATCTCGAGATTTATTCTAAATCTCGGATTGAAAGTAGGTGAAAACTTTCGATTTAGGGCAGTTAAACCCAAATCTGAGATTTAGCGAAGTAGATTTAAAATAAAATTAATAAATATAGTTGCATTTATTTGACAACTTTTTCTTTTGTAAATATGTGGGTTATGATTAGTTAAGATGTATTTTATTATTATTTTCATAGCATAGCATTTAAACATACTTATGTTTACTTTATTTTTTCTAGGTATACTGAGGGCAGCAATAGATACGTCATTATATTGAACCTAGGTTCGACAACTCAAACAATTAATATCAATGATCATTTCCCCGTTGGACAAAAAGTTGAAATAATTACCTCTTCCATTACATCAGATTACAGCGATGGGTAAGATTTCGATTCAAATAAGACTTAAACGTAAAATTGAATTATATATATTTACATATTTTAGGGAGGTCATTGACGCAACGAGGTTTTCTGCCAAGGGACAAGTCGGAACTGTGGTTGTCGCTGTTTAGTAAAAACTTTAAATGCTTATATGTAATACAAATATGTATTCAACATAAAAACTGCAAAAAACAATAATTATAAAATATAAACTACTTTAGAATAATAAATAAAATGCAAAAAACATTTTTAAAAAATTGTTTTATTTTGTTAGATTTATGTAGCGGTACGTGGCCTAAAATGGTCCTTCTTTCACCGAAAAAGAGTTACAAGTATTTTATTAAAAGTTTATTTCGAAAATTTGGTTTTCTTGAAAATATGTTTCCAAGCCAACAAAAATAATAAATTCGGAAATTATATTTTTGCTCTCTTAACTTACAAGGTTTTCTTTTTGGACTTTCGGAAAGTGCGTAAAAGTAAAATACTAAATAGTTTTTTGTTTACATAAATTTTCACATTTTTTGAAAAATATTGATTTCTTAAAAAGTACGTGTTTTATATTTATTCAAGGCAAGTCCTTACATGTTATTAATTTAAAATATACGTTCTTGACATATAAAGGGTTATAAGGTCTTAAAAATTATGAATTTCATTTTATCTTAAATACATATTCTAAATAAAGTCTGGAGAAACGGAGCTATTGATCCAGTGAAACTTTTTTTCAACAATATTGAAATATTATTTCTTTTCGTTCCTGAGAAAGAGCTTCTCAAAATTCTGTATAAGGCACAAATTTCAAATGGACTTGACCGATTATCATTTTGAACAACTCATGTTCACATGGCATTCCAGTATGCATTTTACCCAGGCAAAATTGAAGACATTTTGAAAATCAAGTCCTTTTTGGCAAATTTGAAGACATTTTGAAAATTAAGTACTTTTTGGAACTTTTTAAACTCGTAAAGCAAAAAATGTCATTGATCAAACTTTGAAAAGTATATACCATTTAAGTATCACATTTTTTTCGAGGTATGGGACATTTTCCTTAGGAGGTGAGGGGCCATTTTTTTTGTGGAAATGTTGTTTTCGAAATAATTGTTTGTTTAGTTATAAATGTCATATCCGTGATATCGTTTTGTAAAGTATGTACAGTAAAACCTGCTAATTGGGACACTCTATAATCGGACCACCTCCTATTCGGACCGCACTTAATGCTTTCCCTGCTATTTTTCATACAAATATCCCTCTACAATCGGGACAACTGCTAATCGGACCATGGACCACCTTTATAACATTCTTTGCTTATTTTTTTACCTGTTTAATTGGACCAAAAGTCAAAAATATGAAACATGTGTGTTCAATGTTCTTATACATATGCATCCCATTTTTTTTTCTTTGCCAATTTTGCAAAGTTACATTTGTTATAGGCGGGGATTACTCAAAATGTTTAATTTTATTTTTCGTTTCTTGGCAAAGGAAACAATTTGACAGTGCAATAGAGTTTTTGAAGTTGATTGTTTTGTGAAATTGATTTGAAAAAGAATGTTAAAGTTAAAGTTAAAAGCTTTTTGAAAATTGTTGGTACCTATATTTGTTGTCATTTTTACGTGGGTTAGAAAATTTCAAAAAAAAAATGTTTAAAAAATTAAAAAAAAAAAATTTTTTGTAATTTTTTCTCTTGAAAAGTTTAAGAGAAAAAATTTTTATTTTTTGAATTTTTTTTTTTTTTTTAATTTTATTTTTTGTTTTAAATTTAAGCTTTTTCTGGAGCAAAAATGTGGAAAAAGCTAGGAAAAACAATTTTTTTCTCATTAAAAAATGAGAAAAAAAATTGAGCTTTTCAGAGCAAAAAACGTGATCCTTTAATTTTTTCAAAAATTCGATCGAGTGAAACAAAAAAACGGCTGGCTGGATTAATTTGATTTTTTGTAGGATTTTTGTGCCCATATTTACCTAACTGTAAAAGGCACACTTAACATTAGTGGTTCCCTCAATATTTTCGATCTAGCGCTCGATTTTCCAAAAAACCACCAAAAGCCCTTTTTTTGTTGCATTTTCAAATTCATGTGACAATAAGAAAAAAATTTTTTTTCGGAAAAGCAATGGCTAGTCGTTAAGTAAAATTCATTGAAGTTCTTGAAACCCACCTTTAACTTTCTGTGCGATCATTGGTTGCTGAGATATCGATAATCAAAGACAAAAGGATCATTTTCCATTTGAAGACCGATATCTCGGCGAGAAGTGGACGTATCGAGGTTTTCAAAAAACCAAATTAAAGCTAAATGAAGAAAGTATCCGATCCTTATAGTGGTTAAGCTAAAAAACGCTCGTAGACCAAAAAAAAAACTAAAAAAATTTTGAAAATTTTTTTGTTGCTGGTTTTTCTGCGATCACTCAAAAACCGCAGAGGTTAACAAATTTTAAAGTTCTAATCCAAAAACTAGACACTTGGAAATACAATTTCCTTCTTTATCGATTTCTTGTACGACCATTTCTTTCGAAGTTACGGCCTGTTGAAAATTGCCCAAAAATTTGGAATTTTTTTTTTGATCCCTTAATTTTGTCCAGTATGAATGAGAGAAAATTTTTTCTAAATGGACCGGTCCGATTTAAAAGGAACCTCTATAAGTGGACCACCTCCTAATCGGACCACTTTTCTTCGGTCCCAAGGGTGGTCCAATTAAACAGGTTTTACTGTATAATAATTGTCTCTCCAAATGAGAATAAGTTTTAAATAATTTTTGAAAAAAGAACAACAGACGTGTAAATTTAAAAAATTGAAAAACAAAATGTTAAAAAAGATAACGAAATTAAAAAAAAGTTATCTCTCAACATTTAAAAAATGTGTTAATTGAAATAATGTTTTAATTTCCAAATTATTTCCAATTTTTGAATGAATCAGAATTAAAAATTAAGAAAGCATGATAATTTTCAAGAGCTCTTAAAACTTTGAAGAATTAAACGTAAGAGTTCTGAAGTGATTAACTACAAAAAATGAAAAAAAGATAATGCAAACAGCATGGTTACCATACACGTACTTCAAAAAAAATGTTCCCGAACAAAATCAATAAGATAAAATTGATGACTGCAATTCTTAAAAGATAGTTCATTATATGAACGAAAGTATGTAACTTAAAGTAAATAACATAAGCACGTTTGAACGTAGTGTATACTTCTTAAATGATGTTTCTATAAAAGGAGGCAGTAATTGTCTACATAAAGCATTAATAGTTATTCGAGTTTCTGTGTCGAATCGATGCAGAACGTTTCAAAGTAAAATAACTTATAAATAGCAAAAATGAAGCTTAGTCTAGGCTTAGTCCTAGTAATTGCAACTGTGGTTGTAAATGCTGATTGGTGGCAAAGCGGAAATTTTTATCAAATCTATCCGCGCTCCTTTCGGGATACTGATGGTGATGGAATCGGGGATCTAAACGGTGAGTTAAACTCAAATTCTGCTTAGGACTAATGTCATTTTCGATTGGTTTCACTCATTCATAAAAACTATTTGAATTGGATTTTGAGTGGATTCTGATTTAAAATCATTTTAGATCAACTAATATCCTTTGTATATCAAAATTTATATACAATGTAATATCGTTTTCGATTGGTTTCACTCAAGGATTCACTCATTCTGAAATCGAATGGTACAGGTCAAATCGCTTCCACTCAATTCTGTTAGTTATTCTGTGAAATTTCAAATGTCAAATATAAATAATTTTTTTTCCTTGCAAACGAAATATTAAAAATTTATTTTCAAAAACGGTAATATTCAACAAATTAATGGATCAGTTGGTTTGCAGAATATTTTAAGCAAGTGTATAATGCGTTTGTTTGTTTAATTACAGAAAAAAAGATAACATTTTGAATGAAAAACCAACAAAAATACTGATTAAGTGATTATTTTGACTTTTGAATATTCATGTATTAGTGCTGCTTGATTTGATTCTGATTTTAAATCGAGAAGAGAATTTCTCTTCTGAGAAGCGTTCTTGCTGTCATTTTCAAGTCAATAAAACGGTTTCAGAAGACTTCCAAATGCTTCTGGACGTCCAATCGAAAACGACCTAAGTCTTCTTGACAGTTGTTTTACAGGTGCAAATATTTAAAGAAAGGAAACAAATATGTACCATCAGGAAGTGAACTTTCAGCGCAGCGTCTTAAAAATCCGTATATTCGAAGCTTCGATATCAAGCAGTTTTTTTTTTTTATTCTACACAGAGAAAAATAAGGCAGGGATGACTATGCTTCTGGTATATTTAACTTTATTTCTGGTATATTCAACTTTATTCTGATTAAATACTAGAAGTAAAGTTATCCCTGGCGTTATGTTTTCTCCGTGTAGCTAAAACGGTATTGCTTGAAACATGATAGTTTAAATTTCGAATATCAAAAATCATTTAAGGAATATTATTTTATTTTTGTTATTTTATATATAAATAACCTACGTTTACATACAATAGATTCATTTGCTTCCACTTTTTCCAACACTAGAATTTTCGAGTTTTTTAATATTAACAACCTTTTTTTTAGGTGTCACCGAAAAGCTTCAGTACCTCAAGGATGTCGGTTTTACAGCAGCATGGCTTTCCCCAATTTTCAAATCACCAATGGCCGATTTTGGTTATGACATTTCTGATTTCTATAAAATACACCCAGAATATGGAACCCTTCAAGATTTTGAAAACATGATTAAGAAAGCCAAGGAAATTGGCATGAAGATCATTCTAGATTTTGTGCCAAACCATACCAGTGACGAAAATGAATGGTTCAAAAAATCTGTAGATGGAGATCCAAAATACAAGGATTATTACGTTTGGCACAATGGAATTGTAGACCCAGTTACTGGCGAACGTAAACCTCCAAGCAATTGGCTCAGTGCGTTTCGATATAGCGCATGGGAATGGAATGAAGTACGACAGCAATATTACCTTCATCAATTTGCAATAAAACAACCCGATTTGAATTATCGCAATCCGGCTGTAGTTGAGGAAATGAAAAATGTAATGCGTTACTGGTTAGCTAAAGGTATAAGCGGATTCCGTATTGACGCTTGTCCATTTTTGTTCGAAATAGACTTGGATTCCAATGGTGTCTATCCAGACGAACCAGCAGTAACTAGCGGTTGTCCCGATCCAGATGATTATTGTCATTTACAGCACATCTATACCAATGATCGACCAGAAACTTTTGACATGGTGTACCAATGGCGTGAGCTAGCTGAAAATTATAAAAAGGAAAACGGAAGTGATACGAAAATATTGCTCACAGAAGCATACACTAGCTTTGAAAATATGATGAAATTTTATGGCAGTGGCACGAGGAAAGGGTCCTATGTTCCATTTAATTTTGATTTCATGGGTAACATCAACAAGGACAGCAAAGCAACTGATGTAGTGACAAATGTAAATAAATGGTTGAATGCAATGCCGAAAGGAAAGGACTTTTATCCAAATTGGGTATTGGGAAATCATGATAACAAACGATTAGCGTCAAGATTTGGGGTTGAACGCGCTGATTTGCTCAATATTATGCTTCAAACGCTTCCTGGAAATGCTGTAACTTATAATGGTGAGGAACTAGCCATGACAGATGTTTATATTAGTTGGGCCGACACTGTCGATCCACAAGCATGTAATGCCAACCCGAATAATTTCAATGATTACTCCCGTGATCCAGCCAGAACACCCTTCCAATGGGATGCCTCCTCTAACGCAGGTATGATATTATTTGTAAGAATATGTGAGGTTAGGGCATACTTTTGTACGTCTAACTTTTCTCATTTATCGAGTCACAACCCGACAAAAAGGCTACATATATGATTGAATTGATACCTCTGATATTCTTTTATATTAAATTTGGTATTTTATTGTTTAATTCTGTTTTTATATAGGTTTTACGGAAGGCAATGATACGTGGCTGCCTGTTTCGGGAGATTATAAAACCAAAAATGTTCTAATGCAAGAAAGAGCTCCACACAGTCATTTGCAGATTTTCAAGAAGCTCATTCGCCTACGAAAAGAACCTTCAATGCAGGACATATATAATCTTGACATCAAATCAGTGAATAATATTGTCATTTATAGCAGGTAACATTCATACAAGTAGATATATGTATTCTACACATATAAGCCGTGTTTAATTAATAACTGTGTTCGTAAGTTATTATATTTAAATAGGGTAAGCTACAACAAACGATTGCTAAGGATAAACAAAAGTATTCGTTTATTGTGGTTTGCAGAAAGTAATTTTGTTGCTGAACTTATAAATTTTGTTTCCTTCAACAACAAACAATTACCAATAATAAAATAAAAGCAATCACTTGTTGCTTAACAGCGTTAAATGCTTTTTAACCTGGGGTGAAATCGGCTAACGCGATAGTTGAAGTCAATTAACTATAAATTATGGAGCAAGTAATTTTTTGATGTTAACCGATTCCACCCCTGGGCCCCTGTTCTGTAACTTTATCACTGGCGATAAACGTTTTTCAACGTCTCTAAAATCCACTTTCTTCCATAAATAAAGCAAAATTTATTTCAAATTCAGAATTTATGAATTAAGAAATTATGATCTGGAACAAAATTTCTTTTATTTTGATGAGGTTTAATGGATTTTAAGGTCATTAAAATATTTTATCGCCAGTGATAAAAGTTACAGAACATGGGCACAGGATACAGTTTCTAATAAAAAACGACTATAATTTCTATAAAAAATTTAATTTTTGTTTTTTAGATACACACAAGGTAGTGATAGGTATGTTATCATTTTGAATTTGGGAACAACGGATCAAACTATTGACATCAGTTCATATTTCCCAACCGTCAGAAGGGTGGAAGTTATAACAACATCAATTCAATCTAACTACAACGATGGGTAAGACAGTTTTTTTTTTTTTTAAACGCATCACATTTTATTGTTTTATTTTTGTTTGTATACATGCAGAGAGGTGATCGATGCGACAAGATTTGTTGCCAAGGGACAAGTTGGAACTGTTGTTGTTCAAATTTAATTTGTTGGAATAACATGTAAATTCATTTTTTTAAACATTCAAACAAAGTTGAAATAGTTATGAACCTGTTGAACAAAATATTGAAATAAAACTATTTTAAATAAAAAAACATTACACAATAATTATTTAAAGCGTCGACTTTTCAATAGCCAGATAAGCCCCAGTTAAGTCTTATTCCTACGAATAAATGTTTTTTTTTTATATTTTATAAATTTCATGAGAATTAATTTTATAAGAAAACGCAGAATTGAATTTGCATATACCTACATAGCTGATTTTTTGTACAAAGCTTTCTGCAACAGAATTTCCCAAATATCAATAGGTGTTTTTCTGGTAAAGCTATCCGCAGTGATTTTCCAAAATATCGACGATGAAAAAAAAATTTAGGTAGGTATAAGTCCTTACCTATGCATAACAAGATGAAGGAATAAATAAACAAATATACTTTGTAGTGTAAAGTAAATGACTATTCATGAAGAGTCCAATAACTTTTTACATGATGGTTGAGACATTTCGGTATTAATTTAATTCGATCAGGCATTTAAAAATACCTCGAAATCATGTATAGTATTAATAAACATGTTTCATTACTAGGGCGTTCGTTATTTAGAGAATCAAGTTCTTAAGTGGGAAAACTGTTTCTAAATAATAAAAAAAAAATCCCCTAATTTTTTCAGATTTTTATTTTTGATGACGCCCCGCAGAGGGTTAATTTTTTTGTTTTTGAAATAGGTATATGTTGACTTATGGGGTCATTTTTTTTTAGATATTAGAACATGCATGTCTTTTTTTGGGTTTTATTTTTCATGCTACTCATATGCTTGTTTTAGTAAAATATGCTTGGTTTAATAAACCCAAAAAAGACATGCATGTCCTGACTAAACCCCTGGTCCTAGAAAAATGATTTATACCTTTTTGAAAAGGGTGTTTCATATAGAAAAGAACTTCATCAAAAACTTGAACAATAAGGCTATACCTATCTAAAAAAACGGCCTAATAAGTCAACACATACTTATTTGAAATGAGAAAAGACTTTAACCCTCTTGGGGCGCCATCTAGCGTCAAAATAAAAATCTGAAAAAATTAAGGGAATTTTGTTTTATTATTTAGAAACTTAGGAACTTGATTCAAAAATAAGGAACGCCCTATCAGTGGCGAAGGGTTCATATTAGTCGATTATTTCCGTCTTACCTTTTGAATTTCTCAAACTCAACAACATACTTCTGGCAACATGAATATAATTTAAATCAACACCTGCACACGCTTTCAACATTATTTCAACAACTCTGCTTCAGTTATACTCTACACACCTATCTGCTTTTCAACTCACATCAAACACAAAGCTAGAGCAAAAAAAAAGGTAACCCGAAAAATGTCGTCCTAGGCCATGTGTGAATTGCGTTAGGTAAGTTTTATTTGAAGAAAAGCAGTTAGGAAAATATAAAAGGTAGGTATAGAACAAGAAAATAACACGCTCCTTTCCGACTTATTATCTGAATTTTTATATGTCAAAGGTATCCACTGTGATAAGTAATATGCGTGGATGTTGTATTTAATGTCATAAGGCATTTTTGTTGACAAGAAGTGCATAAAATAACTGCAATTTCCATGAAGTGGCACAACTGCCCCAATTGAATTCAGTACGTCCCAAGCAGAACGCAGTGCAGTTTTGAAAATACATAATAAAAAATTAGATGATGCAAAAATTGTAAAAATTTTTAGGTAGTAAGATTTAGTGTTTTGATTATGACTTTAATATCATTGGTCGACAAACAAAAAAGTCGAGAGCAAGAACTTTGCTTTGGAATTTTTAGAATTTAGTGTTCTGAATTCAGAAGTCACAATGTCGTTTGCTAACCTCTAAGATTTTGAAATATAAATTTCTAATTGGAATAATTTTTGAAAAAATTTAATTTTGAAAAGAAATAAATATATTTTTATAGGTACCTGCAATAAAATACGAGTATGACTTTTTGAGATTCAAAAATTAGTTTTCTAAAAAAATACACGTTGAAAGAATTCCACTTCAAAAGTACCGAAAAATAACGTTTTCTACCAGTTAATACCTATTCAAGTATTTAAAAAACGTGAAGGTCCAATGCAATTTTCACTTCGGGAAAATCCTTTAGAAAAGTATGGTTTTGTTCAAGATCTATTTTGTTACTTTATAGGTATTATTTTCCCTTAGAGGATTCAAATAATTTTTATTATTATTATTATTATTATATACATAGTACTTCGTACATGAATGTACGAACTACTGACACTTATCAGCGCGGCAACTGAGGCCATTTGGCTGAGACAACACCAGACAATGACAAAGAGAAGGACAGATAGACACAAAGAAAGAACATATAACATAGAACTACGTGGCACAGAGGAGGAGACATAGTTGAAAATTGTCTCATATTATCGCACAGGTGGCTTCAGTTAAGCTGGCGATTTAGAAAAAACTTCTGAGCCGACCGTTGGGCTCGAACCCACGATGTCTGGCTCTGAAGTCATCTACTTATTCCTCTGTGCCATGGCCACCTGCCAAATAATTTTTATCAGTTTAGTTTTATGAAGAAAACAAAATCGTAGTTAAAGGACGCAGGACGCTCTTACTTAAAGATTTGTATCATTTAATAATTACAAATAGAAGTGACACCGCAGATTACTCTGCAACTATAAGAGTACCGGAAGATAGATGAACTACATGTTTGCGCCTCAACTATTTTGTATTTTCGAGTTGAGTCTTAACTAATAATTTTTTTAAACCTTCATAAAAAAATTAATAATTTATTATTATACATTTCAAAGAGCTTATATTGATATAAGTTTTCGTATTTTGAAAAGTCATATTAGTCTAGAGAACAAGGACGATGCTTTTTGCTCCTACTGGCCTAGGTTCGAATACCGGTAAAATTTGAAATTGTTTTTTTTTTTTGTTTTTGCGGAGATTTTTGTTGAGAAATTTAATTAATTTTTATTCTAGTAATGTAAAAAAAAAAAAAAAAAAAAACAATCTCAATTTCCCGTCAGATTCGAACCTAGGCAGGTAAACTTAACACACATTCACCTTATCCTCTAGGCTTCTAGGCTATCTCCACTTTTTGAAATAGGAAAACTTTTATCTATATGTATAAGCTGTTTAGGATTTGATTTTGGGTTGCTGGATTTGCTTTTGGATTATTGGCTTTGCTTTTGGATTGTTGGATTTGCTTTTTTTATTCAACGCACGATATTAGCGCCGATAATTTTACAGCGGAAGTTTCCCTGGGTGTCCACTTCTATTTGTAATTATTCAATGATTTGTATACACCTATATAACTGTTGCTTCTGTCGACGTCGAGAGATCTTTTTAGCTCTAAGGCGATTTCATGCATACATATTTAAGACATTCTCAAGGAGAAGATAGATTTTCTGATCTAGCACTTATATAGGTAGAAAAAAACTTCTTCTAAATTCTAATTACTAAAAGTAGGCTTGCACACTTTTTAATGGAAACTTTATTAAAAAAAAAATATATATATATATCTAATGATTTTGACAATTGGTTGGAATTGCTTAATTTCATGGCTTGAAACGCAGAAATGCATTAAACATTTGGAATTGAATTTCTTGGTGACTAATTTTTCTTCGACTTACCATTTGAAATCATTCACGCCTCGCCACTGCGCCCTATTCATTATCTATACTTTGATATGCAAAAAAGCGAGTGAAAACAGAAAAACTCTTGTATCTACCCTTCCAGATGGAATACAAGGTAGCCCAATACCAAAATGACTATTATTTTGAATACTACCAACGATGTTAATTTCATGCATTTATCATAAAGCG
The DNA here is from genome assembly GCF_945859705.1 of Episyrphus balteatus. Taxonomy (NCBI): domain Eukaryota; kingdom Metazoa; phylum Arthropoda; class Insecta; order Diptera; family Syrphidae; genus Episyrphus; species Episyrphus balteatus. Next base: position 101,184,520 of record NC_079134.1, read on the forward strand.
CACAATTGACCTCTTTTTTATGCTACCCGCCCCACTATGTAAAAATTCAAACCGCAGATGGATTTAACTTCTATTCTTATCCGCAGCTTCGTGTTGTTTGTAATACGCTTTTATTAGCTTCACTTGTAACTATGTGTTTCTATGCCTTCTAGGTTTTGAGAAAATTGAAAAATAATTTTATCAACATTTTCTTTTTACAAATTATTTTTTTTATTTTTCAATTTACTCAAAACCTAGAAGGCATAGAAACACATAGTTTTCTCTGTTCGATAAGGAATCAGTTGAGGTAGTTTTCTGTATGAGTCAATTTTTTATTAAAATTCACAGTCTGGACAAAAATAGTAACTAATGATTGTTTTTTTTAATTTTCGCCTATTTTTGACTTTCAAATCGATTATTTCAAAAACAATTGCTTGAAATATATTGATTTAAAAATGTAAAAATAAATGTACAATTACGACTTTCGGAAATGTTGTTGTTGTTTTTTGATAATTTTTTGTTTTATTTTAATAATTTTTTTAAAAAATTGCCCCTCCCTCCAATAGTAAAACATGATTGTATTGAACTCCTCTACAAAAAACCGTTATCAAATCCTGGCCCCCAAGTAATCGTACTACGTGCCAAAATAACATTTTTGTTCTGTGCCCAAACGTTCGAATTTCTGTATCAGGGTTGAAATCGTAAAATTGGTGAAGGTCCAAAAAACCGTTTTTTGCCCCTAACGCCAGATTTTGTGTTAGGGTGTTAGGGACTTTTTAAATACCGTTTCGTAATCAGTGCGACTAGCTCTACAAAACGTGATAGGTCTCCGCCCGCGTATATTTTGATACCCTCTTTTTGTAACAGTGTAATAATTGTATGAATATGCTTGGTGCATGCTAGGAGGTCTAATTTTTTTATTACAAAATATTTACAACTGAATTCAGATAAGCTGAATATTTTGCTTTGAGTAGGTATTAGGCATATTAATAATAGTAGTAGTAATAAAATATTTTCTTTCTAATTTTAATGGACTTTGAGAAACCCACTGCCTAGGAAAAGGGTAAAAATCATACATACACCGAGGGAAAAAACAACTTAAAATCAACAAAAACCACGTTGATTCAACTATTTTTCGGGATGATTTTGCGTTGAAGACGATAATTTTAAAATCAAAGTAGAACATCGTTAGTTTAAAGTGGTTTACCGTTATAAAAACATCTTTAAATCAAAGTTGTTTCAACTTTCAAAAAAGACATCAATTTATTAAAAAAAAATAGAAAAAATGGACAGCCGCTGGGGATCGAACCTACAACTCTTGTGTTACTAGGCGAATGCTTAACCAACGTGGTATCTCACTGTTGAAAATTAGAGTGATAAAATGCAACAATTTTATTTTTCAATTTTTATTTTTCAATTTCTCAAAATTTTCTATTTATTTGTTTACAACAAAAAATATAGAGCGGGCGGCCACTGCTGAAACGCTCAACTCATCGAGCTAAAGAAAATTTCAAATGGGAAGTGAAAGAGGGCTATTAGTAGTTACGAAAACCACAGGTCTTCCCGTTCGCATCCTGGCACGATTGGCGTGGTAAAGTGCATCGTGCATTTCATAGAGTTAAAAGACAATATTGGTGTCAAATTAAAGGTGCTATTGTCAGCTATCAAAATTCAGAGGTCTTCCGGGCGAAAGTCTGGCAGTTTTGCCATGCAGCCCGTTTTAAGGTTAGAAGCGATAAAAGTGAGTTTTTTCATAAAGTCTTGTTTTTTGGTATTTTGGTGGATGAGTTAAGGAGTTTTTTCACTATAAAATAAAAATAAGAGTTATTAGCATTTAAATATAAAACGATGTTTTGGAAAAAGCTTGATAGTTTATTAACAATGGCCCAAAGTATATGCAAAACTACGAATAATTCACGAAAAAGTCTCAAATAATACGCTGCGCCCCTTACAACTTACCGAATTAAAAGGCGACTTTAATTTCAAATTAAAGCTAATAATGTCTTTTTCTTTAAATCATAAAAATTACACGATCTACTTAACTAAAACAAAAACTTCATAAGACAGAAATTATTGTATGTTCATAAAATACTTCAGATACAACATTGTACCCACCTTAACGGAAATATCTTCTGCAGAACCTGTTGCTGAGAAAATGCCACTATATCGTCTTGTCGACTATGTCATCTTAAGCAGATCTACAAAAATTATATTTAGCAAAGGCAATTTCCTTTATTGACTAATTAATTTCAATTTCAATGCTGAGCTCTGGATTTTTTTATTTTCACCCTTAATAGAAAATGTATGTCATCTTAAGCAGATCTCCCCTATTAATATTTTAGGAAATTCAATTAAAGATAAACATTACTTTTTAATCTAATCCGAAGAAAAATCTACCGACTAGCAACACTGCAGCTTGGGAAATTTGGTCCATCGGCTTAATTAAAGATTTTTTTAATTTTTTCATTTCAAAGCTAAAATTTTCAATGGAGTTGCAGTTCCTAAAATTTTCATTTCAATCGCTGACTTTAAGTGCGGAATTCAGAGTCGTCACTCAAGTAAAAAATTTTCTCAAGCACAAGTCTAAGATGAATTTTTTGAGTGTTTGCTCATGCATTTAATTCAAAATGTCCTCAGTTGTAATTTATAAGCTTAAAGTTAAAAAAACCCTAAAATTTTCTTAACTTAAGGAGTAGCTGAATTGGGCCAAACCGAGAGCAAATGTTCACTTGAGTAAATTTTTGACTTGAGGGACGATTGTGAACTCCGCTCTAAGTTATTTTTTATTTAAAAAATTACTTAAAATTAAATTGAAACAACGATTATTATGTTATTTAAAAATCAGAGGTAGGATTTATTAAACAATTCAAACTCAGAGTTAACGAAAAAAAAAAAACATTTCAAAAGAGAATTACAAATAATAATAAAAAAAGATGACACATCCTTCCATTTACAGAATTCGGATCCATTAAAAAAATATTTCGAAATCCAATTGAGAGGCGGTGATATTAAATAATTTTGTATTACTTTCCCAGCGATGAAAATTTAAAAGATCCTAAAAAGAATTATTTTAATAATTTTTCTTATAAATTTAATGTTTGTATGAAAAAAATAAAGTAATTTTTTTGATGAACTACCATTTTTTTAATAGACACGTATGATTTTATTTTTTGTATATACAAATGTAGGTATAAACGAGAAAACTTTAACATAATTTTAATGAAGATAACATGTCAGCTTGAAATACTTCAATAATACACAGGTAACAATCTATGTAAAAGGCTTGAACCATGATGACTTACCAGAAGGACGTGCTGTCTTTGATTTACATGTTTTTTTACGAGCTTCGTGACTTGTAGATGATTCACGTGATTCTGTTTGCATAACATCATCAGATTCGTTGAGTTGGGTTTTTAAAGTCTTTTTTAGATTAATCAACTAAAGAATAAATGAAAGAAAATATTTGTTATTAATAATTTTATTTAAAAATATTATTATAGAACATAATAAACAGGTATAAAAGAATAACAATAAATTTGTTCTGCGTGTAAACACGCGCGAAACGTCGACGAAATTATAGAAAACCATCAAATTATTAAAGGCTGGGCCCTTTATCCTTATTTACTCATTTACTTACTGACAGAACATAATCAAAATTATAAAACATGCAAAAAGACAGAAAATTGAAATTACAAATAAGGGAGCTCCCTGTCCACCTGCATTATTAACTCAATATGTGAGAAAAAGAAAGCTAATAAATCAAAACTATATAGGATTTTAAAACAATAAGGAAAACCCGATTGTTTTAATAAGTTTTCTTTCTTGGATGAAAACCATAGAGAAATCATATTGTTTTTGTTCTATTTTATGTGGTCTATTTTTCTCTGTGTAGAAAAAAATATGATGCCCTGTCTAGGCTGGGGTAAATTAACGCCCCCTTCTACGATATTTTTCTTGTTTTGACCAAATCTATACAAACTTTAGCTTTTTTTTGTTCATATTAGGTCTGTTTAATTAATGTGATCCGCACAGAAAAGATTCGAAAAGTACAAGTTTTGTGTTTCATGAAAAAAATTTGGCCCCAACTTGTTCTACAAACTGTCAGTTTATGTTTCATGAAGTTTTTCAGCACAGAAAATTTCAAGTTTTTCTGCCCCTACTTTTAGGGTAGAGCAAGTGAGTGAAAAGTGTCAATTATCAGCTGTTTGTTTGATTGTGAAAAAAAATTAAAGAAAATAAGATTTTAAAAAGTGAATTTCTTATGAATTTTTGATTAATAACACCGAAAAAATACGGGAATATTAAAAGTGCTAGTAAACCATTTATTTGAGTGAAAAATCATTTCAAAAAAAGATTTTTGTATTTAAAATTTTGCAACTGATATAGATAACTGTGAATTAGGTTAAATACGAAGTTCTTTCTTGTTCTGACAGTATTAACAAACTTGTGCTGCTCTGATCTGTTCTGTCCTAGATTTTTTTCACTAAACAGACCTATTCTGTATTTTATAATAATTATTACTTGAAGGAATGGCAACCCTAGACAATTTTGACATCTTGCAGCTGTCGATGACAAACGCATTCGAAATCAGCGACCCCACAAATTTGTATAATGTGCCCTTGATTATGAAAGTACACTTAGTCAAGTTTTTAATTTTTTTAGAGAGGTCTAAATTCTAGGATGGATAGGCACTAAAGAACATTCTTGTACAACCACGGAACAAGTGCTAATAGGCTAAATTTTTTTTGTCCGTGTTTTGATATTCTAAAATTGATTTTCAAAAATTATAAATTATTTAAAAATCATATGTCATATGCTGTATAATACCAACGACTGTTGTTGTTAATTTTGTGAATCTTCATCGTGGTTTGTCCTTTAAAATCGCGACTATACGGAAAAGAGATATAGCGTATTAGACTTAAATGTGAGTTGCTCACTGTTAATTCAGCACTATATATAAAACTATTGAACTCCGTCGAACCAAATACTGAAAAGAAAAAATTCCATTTACCAAGTATTTTAGTTTAAAAAATTCTTGGACAGAAAGAACATTGTGATGACATTTTTTTGTTAGGTATATCATTCTCTTATACCAAGAATAAGTTAAAGTATGATTTCTTTAGCGGGCTTTAAAAATATTTAATTGTTGTTATATGTGTAATGGTCTTTGCTTTTATGAAGGCACATTTTAAAAAGTGGTATTGATCTTAAAATGTCCACTTAAAATATACATTTTTTTAACCACTTTATGCTAAAAAAATTTCAAATCCATTAAATTACAATTTTCAAATAGAATAGGTATTGCATTATGAGGTTATATATGTAATTAAATATTCATTGCTTTTATTCTGTTTACTGCCATTGTTTTATGCTATGCATACATATTCGAACATAAATAATAACCTTAAGCAAAAGGCTTAGTTTTACTATTAGTCAGTTTTATTTTATTACATACTCACCCAATTGAGAACCGAATGTGAGTCTTTTTTTGTATTATGTTAACCCTTCGTTGATCTGAATCATTTTGGTAATAAATTGTTTTGGTGAACTAACACAACTTCTCTAATATTGGAATGAGTGAGTGTGTTGAATTTTGTGTAAAAGCAAATGCGGTTTAAAAGGCTGGTTGAAATGAACAACAAGAGACATTTGTATTATTCAGGGAATGTAGCAATTAATTTAACATTTATGATACCCTTAGTGACCTGCTGTGCTCCGCGGAATTGTTGATTTTAATTTGTGGCTGAAGTAATGAATGTCAAAACGATAATAATTCATTAACATCATAACAACAGTGGACTAATTGAAATACAGATTTTGGCATAACAATGTTTTCAACTGCTTGCGTATTATCATTTTTAAATGGTACATAATAAAAGAAACAAGTTAAATGCAACTAGATTGAATAAAATCATGTATTATAATTTTATTCACAAATTGGTTTTGGTTAAAATTATCACAACAAAAACATTACTGTTAAAAAAAGAGCCAAGCTCTCCTATGTTGAAATTATGCTGGCACAAAAAGTATTGAGATGTAAAAGTTTACCAAGTTCTAAAGTTTGGGTTCAAATTCGTATCAATAAAATTTTGATTGTTCTCTTGACAATTTTTCCATTTAATCAATGTTTGAAGCTATCAAGTTGGTGCTTTATGTAGAAAAGGATACATGTAATTGAATAATAACACCTGATAGCGCGAGGACTAATGTTTGATAAATAATTTTGGATTGAAAAATAAAACATTTTTAAGAGCTCTGCACGCTCTGAATTAGCAATCCAAGTATGTAATTGAACGGTTTTGGCACTCACTCGAATATTGTCCGCCAATCAAACAACATCTCTAATCATTAAATTATCATTAGTTTTAGTAATTGTATAAGTAATTAAATAAATGAACTATTTAAGAAAAGTTAAAGTGTTTCTTAAACAAAATCTGAATTTCGTATCTTCGAAAACTCAGGATTTTTTTTATTGACCAATTTATCCATGCACTTAACTAAAGGAAAAAGTAAAATAAACTTTACCAAAATAAATTGAAGTTGAAAAACGCGAAACAGAAGAAAATATAGAGCAAATTTATAGTGACCCCTAGTTATCGAAATTCGAAGTTAAAGAAAAACCAAATAAGGGATTTCGAAGTAAAAAAAACAACAACAAGTACGTTTTATCATTCCATGCTCAATGATTTGACATGCACAAGCACATTGCAATAATGAAGTGATTGTATTTTTTATTTTTTTTCAAAATATACAGCATTATTCTATTTGTCTCTATGAAAGCTCTAATTTAAGACCTAATGAGGATAAAGGTAAAATTTTGACACAAAATTACTTTGGTTAAAATTTTGTAACTACGTCATTATTGCAATGGAGATGCGATGTTTTTATGCATCAACACTTTTTGATGGTGAATTATCAAATTACTCACTTCTTGATCTATGCGCTCTTTGTTCTTCAAACGTTTAGCCTTTTCAGAGTTAGCTCGATTAATTTGCTCTTCAATGCACTTGGAAATAGCATCGCAAGCATCTGACCATTCCTGTAATGTATTAGCAATTTTAGTTGTGTAACCAGGTGGAATATCTCTTCCTTGTGCAAAGTCAATTTCGAGAAACCTATTGTTTTGAAAAAGTTTTCCATGAATTATATCTGAAAAAAAAAAATAGAATTAACATTGCAGTAAATCTCAAGTACCAGAAGAAACATTTCATAAGAAAAAAAAAAACTTATAAAAATAGTATATCCTAGACAAGTTACTTGAAACAAATTTCGACAAGAAAATGGAAAGGAGAAACTTTCCCTTACTTTGACTACCTCTGTGTAGAAAAAGTATAGATTTCCCAAGCGACCAACATGTTTAATGTACCAAGATGAAATTTAAACGGATACTGGGGTTTCAGCTAACGAGATTTTGTTTTGTGGATATTTGACGACTAAGTAATCTCATTTAAAGATTATCAACAAACTTTGTACCCAAACATAACAAATTTGTGAGAAGATACGGAGTTCCAAGTAAATTGTGAACCAAAAATACACAAGCGTAGTATAAGAATGAACGGCAGCACTTGGTTGATTTGTTTACTTTAGAACAGTTATTTTAACATAAAAAGATACTCAAGTTAATGTAGAAATGGGTTTCTTGAAAAGAAAAATATATCAAAAAATTATAAAAACAAAATACAACGCTCGCCAAGTGGAGTGTAAATTACTTGGAAGGTTTACATTGCAGTCTTGAGTATAATTTTAAGCATCTTTTTAGTGGCGTGGTAGGCTACGGATTTGTATTTGTCCTTTTCGGGATCAGTTCTTAGAATTCAGAAACGCTATGGGTTTTATTTTATACTAGGTAGCAACATATCATTCAAGCCCTGAATATAAGTCGATCTTATTATCAATAAGAGCTGCATTTGGCACGTGATAACAGTCCAATACAAATCGTAGTGATTTATTCAAAAAAAAAAACATGATATAAAGAATACAGGTATGTTGGATATGAAATGACATTTTGCAATTTTGTTTTCGTTTGACGTCATCGCGAGTGACAGCTGATTTAATTTTCTGATTTTGTTGGTTTCGCTATTTTCTTTAAAGCTTTTTTTCAAAGTTTTACGATTTTTGTAGTGGACTATAAATACATATGAAACGCACTGTATTAGTCCAGTCAAATAAGGGTTTAACCTCGGAATGAATGCTTGTAGAAATTTTTTAAATTATAAAGTGTTTTCGGTAGTAAGTTTGCTACTGTTATGATTATTCGAGTTGACAGATGAAAAAGTGGTATTACTTTTTCAATGACGTCAGATTGACTTGATTCTAGTTTTTTTTTAATCAGAATTAAAAAATACTTTGAAGTCATGTATCATATGTTTATACAGGACATACACCCAAACACATAATTTGCCTGGGCTAATTAGTATTTAAAAAAACGAATATTTCTTCAAAAGCGTGAGACAAATAGTTATTGTATTACACATAAATATGTATGTATTATAATTCTTAGTTTTGGGTATCAAAATTAAGATTTTCACGATTTCATTCAAATTGATGGTGATGGCACGATTTAAATTGCAGTGGACCACAACAATTGTGCTGGAAAATGTGGCTTTCAACTTCCATGCTATAGAAACGAATACGTTTAAAAATACCCTTTTTAATTAGATATTAATTACTAATTATACACTCATACATTCACATCAAACCCACATTTCTGACAAAGCCCAACATAAGTTCTAAATATTCCATTTCAACTGTTTTTAGTCATTCGTTGACCACTCTGGTAATGGAAAAACGAGACTACTGGGGTATAATATTCAAACGATGCGTGTCTGTCCTTAGGTAATCAAATAAGGATTTTATTTTTGAAACATACATAGGTACATATCGCTCATTTACTTGAATACTGTCATAACGCAAAAATCACGAATTTTGAGTTATTAATGCAGAAGTGATTGGAATAAAGTAGATTTTAATCGTGCACAAAGTCATTTCTTATCTTTGAAAACTGATGGAGAATGAGCAATAGTTTTTTTTAGAAACTTACTTTTTCCACACAAAAATAGATCGATGTGAATGATTTCAAATGGTAAGTCGAAGAAAAATTAGTCACCAAGAAATTCAATTCCAAATGTTTAACTGAAATTATTTCGTGTACCTAGGTAATGTATTTAAATTGAATAAAGTGTTTTTGAAAAACTGTGCCTCAAACTTAAAATTTTGAAATGTCAATTTTTTTTCAATAAATTTCAAAATTTCAAAATTCTAAGTTTATTCAATTTACTTATTTAAAAAATGTGGTCTAAGTGTGTCAGTCGTTTTCCTGACAGCCATTTCTAACTAACCTAACTACCTTGCTTGGTGGTAGGCGCGGACTCAACGTCTTTGCGGCCGGCTGAGGTTGTAATTTTTGTCAAAAATTTAAAAACGAAATTCTAGGTCTGAACAGGGTCTACAAGTCTCAATAATTTTTTAGATATTTATCACCAAAAATTAGATAATGTTAAAAACAAATGTCATGTCCTATATTTTTGACTTTTTCGATCGATGCATGATACGCAAAAAATGTCCAGGCATGAATTGTAGAGCATATTAAAAGCTACAAAAAAGCAAAATTGCGGAAAAAGCTCAAAAGAAATCTTGGTCGAAAACTTCAAGTTAAGCTTTTCTAAGCACCCCCTACAACATATCCAAAAATTAGCTTTCTCGGTTCATTTGCATTTCTAAGCCGTTTTTTCGACGAAATGACTGGACTAAAAGTTTTTAAATGACAGACAGGTTCGAAGCAGATTATTTACTTGAAACTTTTTCAGACGTCGTGAAACACAACCTAAACTAACACAAAACTAGTTCTGATAATATCCCATTAAATAATAAAATCCAAACCTATTTAAAAATAAAGTAATAAAACCCAACAATAATGATGTTCAAAAATTTAATAATGAAAAGTATGTACTTGCCAGTACTTCAAACAGCTTCAAAACTTTTTTCATCAAAATAGAATTGCGCTAAAACCATCCAAACAATGAAACTGAAAACAATCAACTTTGAAAGCTTCTGGTGAACATAGGAGGCTAAACGTACATAAACACTGACGATATATCATGAGCATTGAAAATTTTAAAATGAATAATGTAAAGTAAAACTCTCATTAAATAACCAAATCCGTTTTTTGTTTGATACGAGAAAAGAAATTTTACATATTTGATGGCTTGCCATGCTTAAAACATTATGAAAAGACTTCTTATGGTATTTTATAATGGAAGGCATCAATAATAATTTTAAATTCAAAGTGAATTATTCAGTTAATTGTTTCGTTTTGTTACAATCCTCTAAACACACCATTTTATGGCACAGCAAGGAATGGTTTAAAAACCTACACTTTTTTTGAGATTAAAGTGAGCATCGTTATTAATGTTTTTTATTTCGAAGATAATATTAAAGATATGATTCAAATCACAAACTGTTGGCCAGTCAATTGAGTCAAACAATGGTTATGAAATCATGTTTTTCGTATCTTAGGCCGTGTGTGAATTGGGTTAAATAGTTAACATCGTGTAAAATTTTTGACACTATTGAGCTGAATAAAAAATTTTCAGCTGTTAAAAATTTATTGGGCTCTGGGTTAAGTTTGGGTTAAATTTTTTTTGCAGATGGTTTTGTTTTGTTTTTTTTTTTTTATTAAAAAGGAGTTTCATAGCAGAAAAGAGGCAGAGAAAATTATTAAACAAAAAGCCATACAGCTGAAAATTTTTTATTCACCCCAATAGTGTCAAAAATTTTACACGGTGTTAACTATTTAACGCAATTCACACACGGCCTTATACGTATTACGAATTACAGGTTATTACAATTGGCGACGAGGATAAAACAAAATATTAATCATTTTTTTTCCGGAATCAATTCAATTGAGGGTTACATTTAATTGTGGACCAAAAGCATTCAATTGCGATCAAGAAAGAAAAATAAAATATCTGCTTTGGGGTTACATTAAATTGTTGACCAAAGAAAGATTTGATTGGGGTTACATTCTATTATTGACCAAATGCACTAAATTGCGATCAAGGAAAATAAAAAAAAAAAAATCGATTGGGGTTACATTCAATTGTTGACCAAGGCATTAAATTGCATTATAAGAATCGAAAGGGATCATGTTATATTTAGTTGCTAACCATTTAAAGCAGACAAAAAAGGAGAAAAACAATGAGCGCTGCAGGAATAAAACCATTTATTTGTGAGATCATCGATAAGTCTTTGATGAGGTCAGAATGGGAAAAGTGATCATTGTTAATTTACTTGTATTCCGAAGCAATCACCGATCCAGTTAAAAAGAAAAATAAACTCTTGCATCTAGGAGGACCACAGTTGCAGGAGGTAATTTTTAATATCCCTGGAGCATTTGTCGATTAAGCTACTACTGAGGACGACAATGCTGCTGAAGATGTATTCAAGGTTTTGGTAAGAAAATTAAACGATTATTTTTCTCCAAAGAGAAATTCAACGTTTGAGAGGCATCTGTTCAGAACACTCAAGCCAGATGATTTCAATAAATTTCTGTTGCGGCTTCGAAATCAAACAGCTAAATGCTCTTTTGGTGAAACCAAACAAGAAGTTACTGAAATAAATATAAAAGATAAAGTTATTGACACATGGGCTTCTAAAGATTTAAAGAAACGTTTATTAGAAAAGGAACACTCATTACAAGAGGTGCTAGATGTGTGCCGAGTACATGAGCAGATTGCAAGTCAGAGAGATTCGATGGTTATGATTCCGTCGTCAAGCGGGATCAACAGCATCCACCCGGCTCATAAACTAAACGTTCCAAACGAAGATAATGAATGTCAGAGATGTGGGCGAATGGGACACTCATCAAATCGTGTTAACTGTCCAGCTTAAACTAGAAAATGCAATAGTTGTGAACTTTTAGGTCATTTTGCTAAGAAATGTAAAAAAAAGTTCGACAAGCGGAAAACCCCTTTTGGTGATGGGTTTGCCCATAAGAAAAAATACCAGTTATAGTTCAAACAGAAAATGAGGCAACAAATAATGAAGGTATTTTGGATGCCTCAATCCACGAATCTAACGATGATGTTGAAGACACCACCGAATGAAGGAATTCAGGGTTGAAGCTTAAGCTAAAAAATATTGGAGGGATGTGGCGACCTTGTCAGTAGAAGATACACTGTATCATATTGATTAAGGTTGCAAAGCAATTAATAATATACTGTGTAGTCATAGTGAAAGATTGTTATTGAAAAATATTAAATAGTTTTTAGTTTTGTTTTGTCAACCGAAAAGTTGTGTTTGTTATTAATTATTTGCTGAAGAATTACAGGTTATTACAGAACTCATGATACAGGGTGATTCAGGAGTAATGTGCCAAAAAGCTAGAGCGTGTAGGTTGGGTCGAGACAAGAAAAAAATCGTATAGGAGGGGGGTCTATTCCCCCTCGTTTAGGGGAGGGGCAATTTAAAAAAAATTGACTTAATTTGGAAAAAAATTATTAAAAATCAACGGTTATACTTACAATATGGTGTTATACCTTTTTGTAAAGCCTAGTCTTTTACAAAAATTTTAAATCAAGCCATTTTATTGCATAGTTTTTGAAAATTAATTTTTCAAAAACTATGCAATAAAATGGCTTGATTTCCCGCTAAACGAGAGGGAATAGACCCCCCCCCTCCCATACGATTTTTTTCTTGTCTCCCAACCTACACGCTCTAGCTTATTGGCACATTACTCCTGAATCACCCTGTATATGTAAGTGATTTCGAGAGTTTTCAAACGATTCAAACTAACAAAAAATCAAACAAAACGATTCAAACAAATTGTGGTTTTAAAAAGCTTATAGTTTGGGTTCTATTGATTGGATATTCAAGATAAAGGACTTCAGAGTTCAGACTCAGGGAAAATGACAGAGCATCTTAATATTTTGCACTTAAAATACATATAAAAGTTGCAACATTGAGACAATCTAGGTACATAAAGTTTTAAATGCAAAAATACATTTTATCCGTTTCTCAAGTACATACACTAGCCCAAAAATTTAAGGGAACAAAAAAAATCGTGATTTTTTTAGTAATTTTCGATAGGCTGTATCTCAGTAAAAAATGATCGCATCATAACAAAACAAAAAGCATGTGAAAGCTACATTCTTCTTGTTTTAGGTTTTTATGACAGAATATTTTATTTCTAACGGTAAAATAGCTTAATCTGTGGAACTTTTCAAAAACCAAAATTTTCCAATTTTTTTTTACTTTTCTAATAAAAAATTGGGAACATTTTTTGTGATAAAATGATTATTATTTTTAGATAGGTTATTTATTTGGCTTCAAGATTCTTTTGTTTCAAACTTTTACGATTTTTTTAGACTGCAATACCAGTCATCAAACCAAAACCCATACTTTTGACTTTGACTACCAATATCTTAACAACGAATCACGTTACAGAAAATTCTGGGATAAAATTTAAAAACTTCATTCAAATTTCTACATAGAAATTAAGCTTACTGTGTTTAAATAAATGTTTTCTTACATTTGAGATCAATTTAGAAAAGCTATCAAAATAGGCGTTTTTACGGTTTTTTAGAAAATGTGTCGCTATTTTATAACTATTGGTGATAAGTTTAAACCGAGGCTTAATTTTATTGTAGCTTAATATACCTGAAATGAATATGCAAAGTTTTAGACTTAAAATGACTCTTATTTGGCTTTAAATTGAATGGGCATCAATCGTAGATAACAAATATATAAACAATTTTTTCTCATAAAACCATCCCCGGAAGTTGCTATGACGATACTTAATTTCAAATTATAAAGTTTTTTTTCATGCCAAACTACACTTAGGAGCAAAAAAACGGAATCAAATAAATTCTTATTTTAAAAACAAAAAATATTTTTTCTTCAAAGTCTCATGGTCTCATTTTAAAGCTTGAATATTTTGTTGGAAAAAACATAAAAAGGCATACAATAGTATTAGCGCTATCTTAAAATAAATTGCACTTCAATTTTTTTAAGCTTAATTTTCCAGATACTCTCTGTTTCAAATTTTTTTTTCTTTACGATATTATTAGCGTTATATGTCAATAAATTGCACTTCATTTTTTTAATGTTAAATTTTCTAGAGGAGGTACACTCTACTTCAATTTCAGTCTTTTTTCTTTACATAATTCATTTATGTTGATTGGATCTTTATAAAGTGAAAAGATTTTTAAGTTCATTTACTTAAAGCTTTTATTTCAAGCTTTTCAATGGTACCATTAACATTCATGTATGTCAATTACATCCTGATCAATTATCGTTTTTTACAAAACGCAGTTTGATTCCATTTTTTTGCTCCTAAGTGTATTTTCAGGAAAGTAAAAATGTCTTGGTTTTAGATCCATGAGATCCAGCATCGAAAAATATCCTAAGATGATGTGCCATAACCTTAGATTATTTTTTAAATTGCTAGCTTGGATGGGTCTTTGATTTAGATGTAGGTATAAGATGTGAAATTCTTGCAGAGCCTAGTGACTTAATTCCAAAATGGAATGCATATATTTTTGGGCATTCTCCTTTCTTATGAGAAAATATGAATCGAATATTTCTAATTGGTATTATTTTTTTTAATGGATATAGGTATCCCAGTCAAAGCGTCGGATAAAAAAGGTCTAACCTTGTGCGCAGAGGCATTATCCGTTTTTATTTCATAGATCGATAGGGCCATATTTGAAAGGCTTAAATTCAATTTTCCACCACCTTATCATTTTTTTTTGCGGAGTTATACATATGCACTAAAATGCAATTTTTGGGATATTCTGCTTTTAAGCGAATATCTAAGCTCCAGTATGTCGTAGACCAAAAAATTAAGATATATTGTACCTATTCCTTATAATAATTTCTATCGTTTTAGTGTACCTAATTTCATTGTTTTCAAGTGAGTAAATACAAAATCGCCGTAAGTTAAAGTCAAATTTCAGTTCTTAAAAAACACTTTTCAATATTATTTCGAAATAAATTTCCTAACCATTTTTCTATTTTATTTTGTAGCCCTCTTAATGCTCTACATTTCGCAGAAAAAATCAACTCTTTACCACCAACGATGGCAGAGCAATTGATAAATGAACAAAAGTAGGTAAAATAAGTGCGATGTCACAAAAAAAAAAACATTTTCTGCAAATATCTCGGTAAAAAATTAAGAAATAAACTATTCGCTACATAATTTAATATCCGTTTAGAGCACATTCTTTTTGTTTAAAAAAATAAAGAATTAATAATATTCAGTCGAAATTGTCTTTGTTAAGCAGTTCTCTAAATTACCTACAATTTAAAGTAGGTACCTACGACACAACAACATTTATTTTTGGTTTCGATGGCAAATTGAACGTTTACACTTCTTAGACATTTTACACGAATCATTGGCTTTTTGGGATCAATTACAGATTTTACTGTCTCTTCGAAAAAACACCATTTTACCTAATTTTTTCTTCATTCTTGCATATCCCAAATTCAACGTTTTTACCAAATTTCATCAGGGTAACCCATCATTTTTGTTTTCACTCAAAAAAACACCCTTTTAAACATTATATTCTTATAGACACTTTAGATTCTTGTTTCTTATCTGAAAAGTAACATAATTGCTGAATTTGAATAGGGTATCACTAGTATATAATATTACTCTTGTATTACACACTTTTTCAAATACACCCATATTTATTTACATTTTGTAAATTTTTTTTGATTTTATAGGACTTATTGCGGGTTTTCCTAACTTCCAACAAAAAAAACACCCTTTCACCATAAATATTTGTATAGACTGCTTAGATTCTTAGTTTCTGTTATAAATTAAACACATGTACCGATTTTCGTTGGTGTGTAATTTTTGTCCCAGATTTTGTGGTATTGATTCCGAATTTCATCATTTCTCAAAAAAAAAAACACATTTAAACTGAAGTTAATTTTGTAGACTTTTTAGATTCTTAACTCTTATAAGAAACGAAACTTTTTCACCAATTTTAAAAAATTAATAAAATTTATGTCAGCTGTTAGATACTTTTCTCACACATACTCAACGCATAAAAAAAAAACACCCTGTCACCAAAAATATTTCTAGAAATTTTATGAATATTTTGTCCCTGCTTTATCTAAAATCTTTATTCCGAATTACATCAATTAATCTTGTTTTTCACATGGGTTTCGATAATATTTACCTGTTGAAGTCAAAAAACAAGCAATTGTATTTACTTTATTTTTATGTCATTAGATTCAGCATCAAAAAATACTTACCTTAAAAACATGTGTCGTATGATGATATTCAACAAACAATTTTTTCCACTATATTTTTTTATCTTTAGTTCTTATCGCATAAGCAAACTTTTTGCCAAGTTTCATACTACTAATATGTACTAATATGCGATATGACAGATTTCTCATTAAAATGGAGACTTCAGTAGGTAGGGTAAGGTGGTATAAGAGTGCGCATTTTAGACAAAACACCAAATAAAACAATAACAATTAGAATTTAACTAGGTACTTTTTTTATATATATTTTTTAGTTTACAATCAAAACAACGAAGAAAACTTAAAACTGGTAACAAAAATGTATTAATTCAATAGTTATAAACAAAATACCAAATTAGGTAATTTGCGGACTTTTATACATCACATTGTGTAAGAGTGCGCGGCTTAGTTTGTAAGAGTGCGCAGCTGCGCACAGGTGTAATTTCGCACAAAAGTCGCAAATAAAACTGCCTATCTTTAAATAAACAGAACATTTATCGACCCATCACTCCTTGCATGAGGAACAATCTATTTAGTCTTCGATTAATGGTTCCGAGAAAATTTCGAAATTTCCTAGTTACATCCATTTGCTTGTTTTTTGTAAAACTTGTATTTGGTTTCCTTTTGGTAGGAGTTGCTTTTTCTAGCTGCTGCTTGTGGTATATGGACAAAACCAGTTATTGTGAAGCCTTGGAGAGCATGAACTGCTCTTATAACCCGCGCACTCTTATACTTCATGAAGGTGCGCACTCTTACACGTTCAGACATGTAATCGAAGAATATATATGTATTTCACAATGCACTTTATGACCAATCTTACGTGTTCCTCAAATGTTTTCTTTTTGTCTACTTTTCAATATCCCATACTTTGTTTATTGTTATTTTTTGTTGTTTAGCGGAAAATTTAATTTGTTTGGCAAGAAAAATTAGAAAAAAAAGAGCTCAAAAACTTAAACTTAACTAGCACCTCTGTTTACAAACACATTTGCATGAAATTTTGACAGCAGATCAAACTCACTTAGGTCTTTCCAAAATAAGTGCATTCAGTCTTATATTCCCTCTCAAATCGTAGAAAATGGCCTTGCGCACTCTTATCGACCACGCACTCTTATACCATCCTACCCTAACTGTTTTAAAGTAGGTACTCAGTGTTGAAGAAAAAAATGAGTAATATCCTCATTTTACACAGTTAACAATATTTTAAATCGAAATATGTATCTTCAAAAAAATTCTTTCAAAGGAATTGTGTAAGACGAAGTGTACTGCTCAGATGGACCTGGTAAAATTTGGAGAAAGATACAAAAGTAACAAAATCCTATCAAAACGCTGGTACTGGTAAAAATGCCAGTAATTCGTTTATGGTATGGGGGTTTTTGCTTATAGCTTTTGGTGTGGGTTAATTGAGGAGCGTTTTTTCAAAACTCAACAAACGCATTTTTTGCGAAAATGAGTTATTGGTATCGAAATTTTTGGCACGACCAGGCGCACAAGATGACAAAATAAAATTTTTAAAAAAGTTAACGGTTTTAATTTAAAAAAATATTTAGAATCGAGCGTTTTTTCAAAACTCAACAAAATTACTGGAGGTTTTTGCAAAACTCAACAAAAGCGTGTCCAACAACTGCCAATTTCAAAAAGTTGCCCCAGAAAACAAAGTTTCGGAAAAAAAAATGGCTGACGTGCAGAAGCTAATGAAATTTCTTGCTATTCCGGATGATGCCAAGGACTTTTATGAAACTGTTCTCTCCGCAAACGCTAAAAAGTCCACCGAGGATATGGAAAGACACTATTTCGATTAAAAACAATGTTTTTTTTTATTCAATATTTATTTTAGTTAATATTAATATAAGTTCATTGTAATGTATATACTTCTTTAATAAATAAGGTTTTTAATACTAATTTATCTCTTTATTTATTTAAAAGAAAAATAAACGTTTTTGCAAAACTCAACAAAAACCTGTATTTGTTGCGTTTTGAAAAAACGCGGTGTTTTCGTGTTCAAAATACGGACGAATCTTTCCAAATATTGAAATAGCAATCAAGCCTGTCGATTAGCTGTTCAAGAAAGAACAACTCCTCATTTCTACTTTTTGAAAATTCGACTATGTATTCAAATGGGAAAGAAAAAACCTTCTCCTGAAAAATTTGAAAAATGCACTTGTTGAGTTTTGAAAAAACGCTCCTCAATTGGTCTCCTCGAGGAAACAATGGATGGGTATTCTTTTTTAGATATTTTATAGACAAACCTGCACCAGAGTGTCGAATAATGAGGCTAAGATGGATTGATTATTATTTTTAATAAAGGTAACGACCCTAAGCAAAACTCGGTCTTTTTGAATGAATTTTTGATCAAAAACTTTCAAAACCATATCCAAACGTCCCCCAGTCACTCGACTTGGATACTATTTAGCATCTGTGAGACCATTTGGTGTGAAAAGTAAGGAAGCATTCAAAGGATTAGCTGAAACGAGTCTTATAGGAAGAGTGGATAAGATTCGGCCCAAATGTTGCAAAAAATCTATAGTAAAATCAATGCCTTCAAGTGAGTTTGACCTTGTCAAGTCTAGGGGGTATGCCTAAATTATATTAATTCCCAACAAAATTTAGGTATTTATACTTTTAACATCGATTTCATAGTTTTTTCTTCTCTGTATACTTACTTTTGTAATGCGAAATTTTGTACTGTGTTTAGTTTTTTGTCACTTTTTCATTTAGTATTGATTATTTGACAAATTTTTTTTGTAAATATGTAGGCAATGATTAATGAAATAAAACCACATTTAAATTTTTTTCGAAAATGTGTTAGATTTTTTTTTGAGGTCTTGGTTAAACAAAGTTAGGGGTGTATACTTACTTTTGTGACTGAGTGTACCCACTTCAGTAACGGATAAATGCATTTTTGTATTTAATACTTTATGTAGATTGTCTCAATGCTGTAACTTTAATATGTATTTTTAGTGCAAAATATGAAATAAATAAATTTGTTTGCACGTCGACATTTCGAAATGAATATGAAAATGAAAAAGTGAAAGCAAAATCTAATGTATAAATAATATTAATTAAATTCAAAACAAATCCACATACAAATGAAATGGTAACATAGCTTGAGTCGATAATACATTTATTTGATTTTTAATACGCTTTTATTAGCTTCGCTTGTAAGTAACTAACTAACTAACTAAATAACTAACTAACTAACAACGTAATAAAATCTTGGAACTAAATTTTGACCC
Source organism: Episyrphus balteatus (assembly GCF_945859705.1). Classification (NCBI taxonomy): domain Eukaryota; kingdom Metazoa; phylum Arthropoda; class Insecta; order Diptera; family Syrphidae; genus Episyrphus; species Episyrphus balteatus. Next base: position 101,203,986 of record NC_079134.1, read on the forward strand.
ACTTCCACTTATCGTTTCGAACTGAAACTTTGTACATGTATATAGTTCGGATGACAACAAAATTATTGGTGGTCCAAACCCTGGGGAGGGGCATTGTGGGGTCTAATCACTCCAAATTAATTTTAGCCTACTTCAAATTATCGTATCGAAATGAAACTTTATATATGTATACATGGTATCCCAAAATTTAACGTCGAAATGAAAATGGTAGATAGGGTAGGTGGTTACAGTTATCAGAAAAATAATAAAAAATCTCGCAGCCATATATTTTGTGAGTTATGGGCATTTGAAAAAAAAAAAAACGAAAAATTGGTCACCCTGTGACGGTTTTTCATGTGCCGTGACTACAAATCTTAATTTTTCTCAGTTTTTTCTTTTGTTACGGAGCCTTGAATAACCCTGCTACCAAATGCATTCAAAAATTTTAACTCAGCTGCATCAGTTTTAAAGCAAAAATTACTTTGCCCAACTAAATACTAAAAAATTTTACATGGCTCTAATTCAATGAACCGTAGTGTAAAAAAAATACACTACGATGATTCGGCAAGTTACCTTAAAAGTTGGTGTGTTCAATTCTCTTTTCAAAAAGGTATAACATTGTTGAGAATATTCCATAAATAACCGAGATAAAATTTTTTTTCAAGAAATCCGACTTTTTTATTGGGTAATTTTTCCATACTATTTAAGTTTTTGTATTCTGAAAGGTTCTGAAATTTTTGAATGTATTTGGTAGCAGGGTTATTCAAGGTTCCGTAACAAAAAAAAAAACTGAGAAAAATTAAGATTTGTAGTCACGGCACATGAAAAACCGTCACAGGGTGACCAATTTTTCGTTTTTTTTTTCAAATGCCCATAACTCACAAAATATATGGCTACGATTTTTTTCATTATTTTTCTGATAACTGTCACCACCTACCCTATCTACCGTTTTCGTTTCGACGTTAACTTTTGGGACACCCTGTATAACTCAGATGACTTTACAATATTTTGACGATTCGGACCCTGGGGAGGGGAATTGGGGGCCGAAACACCCCAAATAAATTTTAGCCTACTTCCAATTATCGTATTGAACTAAAACTTTGTACATACACATATGTAGCTCGGGTGAAAACATAATATTTTGGTGGTACGGACCCTAGGGAGGGACATTGGGGGGTCGAAACACCCCAAATAATTTAAGCCTACTTCAAATTATCATATCGAACTGCAACTTTGTACATGCAGCTGCGGTCAAAAAAATAGCAGTGCATCGAAAAATATTTTAAGTAAAACATAAAACATAAAAAGAGTTTGGATGTTGGAATTTTTTTTAGTAAAACTATTTCAGTTACATTCTAGTTTAATTGGACTTGGTCCAATATATTAGATTAAAACTATAATAAACCAGCAGTCGTACCTGGATATCTTGTAAATATAGTGTGCTGCCATACTAAAAATACCGCTTAAATGGGGGTTCCAACAAGATAAAAAAAAGTGTAGGTACCAAGTTCTAAAGTTTGGTTTTAAATTTGTATCAAATAAAATTTGATTGTTTACATGACAATTTTTTCGTTCAAAATAAAACCGATTTTTAAGGTTATTTTAAAAATAACCATAATTTTAGCAAAGGAGAACATATTTCGAATATCTAAGGGTGGGGCCTTTGATTAGAGAATGTCAATTTTTAAAATATTTCGTTTGCATAAGATTCTTCCAAGCTATTCTATCAGAAGTGCTCTAGATTCTAGAACATTTGGTTTTCATGCCCCCTGAATTGAAAATTTTCTATTTTTCCCTTCCCACAAAACTCATCGCTTTTCCAAATTACAAGTTTCTACAATAACAGTAAGTTCTCCATAAGTTTGATGATCTGTCAGTGAGTGAGTAAGTCAGTTACGGTTTTTGCGATTTTTGAAGCTGAAATTTTATGACGAGTTTTCTTTTTTTTTACTAGTTACACAAATGGAGCGCGTTTGAAAATTCTGGCAGATTTCTTATAGAAGTTAGAGGGGAGTAGAAAATGACCTGAGTTGTTTCATGTAAATAAGGGTGTAGTGCCAAAGTTACTAAGAGAACTTGGCTGGGCACTACCGTGCCCTTTGATTAAGTTTGCATATTCATTTATAAGTAACTCAGTACTTAGCTAAGTCGAATTTTGCACAGCAAAGAGCAACAAATGATTGGTAAGGATAACCAAAGTTTTTTATATGTTGGTTCACAGAGAAAATTTTTGTCTAAACTTATAAGTACATTCAACAATAAGGACTATTAATAAATAAATAAAAGTAATCAATTGTTGTTGTTTACTCAGTAAAATATAGTGTATCAATAAAACACAGCTCAAGTTTTGTATGTTACTTGACTTATGACTTATAAGCCGAGATATTACCGAAAAACATATAACATGCGTGCAAGGTTTTACATATAAAAGCGTTTATTGTGTTGGTTCAAGTATATAAAAAAATGTTTTAGGTATAATTGGTTGGTTTGTTTTCTTAAACAAAAAAAGCATTATTTCAAGCACAAAGGTTGATTTTAAAATTATTTTTGGGGCAGTAACGAACACAAGAAAACAAACAACTGAATATCTATGGAAAATAAGCTTCTCTTATTTGATCAGGGAATTCCATCAGGCTGTTTTATTTGTTTAATGAAACTGAAACGCGATTAGGGAGTTGTTTGATTACATGGGGCGAATGACAAAGATACATTTGAGTGTAAGTAAACATTTTAATGAAAATCCAGACGAGAAAAATACTATCCAACAGAAGGCAGTAGTCGGTGACATAGCGTTGCATATCATGGTTATTGTTTTATTGATAACTGCTATTATACTGCTTTGTCAAATAAAGAGATTGAACAAAATTAAAAAAAAAAAAAAATAAATTAAATGCGAAAAAATATTACATTTGTTTGTTACAGTGAACGAACTTGCATGAAAACTCTGTTATTTTTTGTGATCGAAAATGTAGTTAGTTTCAAACTATACGATACATCTTGAAACAGAACTGTTCACACTATACATTATTTAATTTAAAAATACATGTACAGTTGTGATCAAAATAATAGGTAGTGCCTGCAACAAAATAACATTTTTTATATTTACGGTTAAAAATTTAACTTCTTTGATGCCAAAGTTTGTAACGGTCAATTACTAATAAATGTATCGTAGTTTTAAAATGAAAACGCGAAAATTAATTGCCTACGTTTCTTGTATACACAACTTTTATGTAAGGTAAATAAAAATCGAGATATTCAACAAAAACTAAAATCCAAGATATGGCCGAAAGGCGAATTTCGCGAGTGCGAAAAATCAGGGTAATGATATTCAGCCAATGCTCTATCGAATGAGCAAAAAAAAATTGGGGGTGGTACAAACTGCTGGGTCGCCCATATATGAACATCATAAATGCACTGGACTATTGGAACATATTCCGTATTGGGTGGACGTCGGACGTATTGTGGAGATCCAGTACCACCAAAGAGGACAAATTTGCTCTAATCAATAAACAATATGTTACGCCATTACTTCGCTGGCGAGTTTATGTGGTCTTTTACAAACTGGATGCGCTTTTTAACATGTTTCGCGGAACTTTTCTTGGACTTCAAGCGCACAAATTAGTCTCTAACAGTCGCCTCTGAATGGTCACTGCACTGCAATCCAGGCTTAAAACCCTCTGGATTTGAAACGACGATGCAGAAGGTTCAACTTTCCTCATCTGGACAATACGCCTGTCGTCTGCGACGGTCTTTTTTCTTTTTCTACCGCGCGTTTCGGGTCTTTCGTTGAGTTTATTGCATTGGGTACTATTGTAGGGAAGCATCCTAATATAACCTTGAATTTCCAAGTTTTTTGTTGAAAAATTGTTCAAATTATATGAGTAGGTACTTTTAAACCAAAAGTAAATATTCTACGTTATAAACCGCTTTCAAATTCTTCAAAAATAACTTTTAATCCAGTCAAATAAGGGTTTAACCTCGGTATGAATGTTAGTAGAAATTTTTGTTGCTCAATATCTTCCTTTTGCCATTCTATAACATATCTCAAAAGTCTAGAAAAATCTCATGTCCGCTTGTCGCGATTTCAAGGTCAAATCGCGAAATGGAGATTTTCAAAATTAGCAAAAATAGGCTATGGTATTATATACACATATGATACATGATTTCAAGGTATTTTTTAATGCTGATTCCAAAAAATCTAAAATCAAAACAATCTGACGTCTCTGGAAAAAGTTATACCTGTTTTTCCGTAGAAGCACCGTAAATATAAAAAATGTTATTTTGTTGCAGGCACTACTATTATTTTGAACACAGCTGTATGTATGATAATAAAAGCTATTACAACCTATAGCCACGAAAGACTACAACGCATGTAAGAACACTACCGTATCGGGAGGAACCACTCTTTTATACAAAAATGGAACGATCTAGCACAGTGTATTTCAAAGTTTGGGTCGCGAGCCCCTGAGGTCACCAAGAGTTTCTTGGCAGGTCGCCGGCGCAAGTCGAAGATTAATAAAAAAAATCTAGATTCTAAAATGAAATAAAACCCTAACTGTGCTTGCCCAGGAAGGGATTTCGCGCGTTTCTCGAGCGCGTCAGAAAATCATATGGGGAGAAAGCTTGTACTCAGTAATGTATTCTTACCAAATATAAAAGCTTGATACAGTGGTGGGCGTTGTGGGCAGCCCGTCAGATTAGTAAAAAAAATCGATCCTCAGAAAAACTCGAGCGCGTCAGATTAAGAAATGGTCATCCTGCAAAGTGTATATTTCAATAATCTGACAATTTGAGCGTGGCATAATAATGAGGAAGTCACAAGTTGTAAAAAAAACGTCACTTTGAAATACTCGAGCCCGTTTATTTTTTTTTTATTATGAAGGGAATTTTATCAGGAACACGAAAAACATATAATATGACGGTTTTCATGGGGCAATATAGCAAAAACCATCGAGAAAGCATGCAGTACAGTACAAAAATAAAATTTTTTGGTTTATGTTTCTGAATTTTTAACGTTTTTGTCGAAATATTTTAAATTTGTTTGTCTCATTTACATTCACTTATCATGTGGATACGAATTGACTTAAAAAAATCTAAAGAATTCATAAAATTGAATTTAAAAAAAAACGTGCCAAAGGGAATAAGCTCCAAAAGACGTTTTCTATGGAACTCATGACCGGAGAATTTCCAGACCGGTCCAATACTTAATTTTTTGTATCGAGGAATAACGTGACATTCTGATGGGAAAAAACGGCCGGTTTAAAACGGTTTCGGTTTTTTTGTCCTCGCGGTTTAAACTGATTTTTACAACAAAAAAAACCGATAAAAAACCGACTGAAAAAAAACGTCCAACAAAAAAAAGATCCGACGAGACAAAAAACTGAAAACCCTCAAAACACTCATTCCCTCTCTCAAAATATAATACTGTGCTACAAAATAAAAAAAAAAAAAAATACACCCGAGAAATAACATAGTGTAGGCTCTTCGTATGCTCGAATAATGCATAAAAATATTTTTGTTATATTTTTGGAACCCTCCATTTTTTTTTTATTAACAAAAAAACATTTTTACAGACCTTACGATGTAATCTATCAATATTTCAGTCATTTTTCTAACAACTCTCAATATGTTATATGTTTTTGGAAAGAGGATTTCCAGACCTTTTGAATGATATAAGTCTATTGTTTAATCAAATTAAGTGTAGGTTTTTATCCCACAAATTTTTAAAAAAGTGATTTTTTTCCCAATTTTTTCAACTTAACCCAATTTTTTTTGCGAAAAAGTCAGAAAAAAAAAGATTTTTGAAAAAGTCTGAAAAAATGACTTTTTTTACCAAGCTAAATCTCTAAAATTATAACAATTAAAAATCTGAAAAATTTTCACATGATAGCTACACTTATTAAATTTGAAGCTGGAATTTAAAATTGATCGAACAAGGTCCAAGAAACCCCATGTTATTCCCATAAGAAACTTCAACCGCTTGGCGGCACGGGTTAGAATTAAGTTAGAGACTTGAAACTTGGGGAATATTTTTTTTAGTTTATTTCCAACCATATAATATAAAGGAGCATATAAATTCTTATTATTTTAAAATAACGAACACCCTATTGTGCACCTTGCAATTCACATCATGAAAAGCCACATTTTCTATTTACGAAAAGATAGCATAGATTCCGCAGTTTTGGTCAAATTCAATAAAAAAATACGCCAATTTGTGCCTAAATGTATATTCTTTCAGAATATAACCTTATTTTATTTTTTTGTTTGTTTTATTTTGCAAAAAAAATTGGGTAAAGTTGAAAAAATTGGGAAAAAAATCACTTTTTTAAGATTTGTGGGATAAAAACCTACACTTAATTTGTTTAAACAATAGACTTATATACATCATTCAAAAGGTCTGGAAATCCTCTTTCCAAAAACATATAACATATTGAGAGTTGTTAGAAAAATGACTGAAATATTGATAGATTACATCGTAAGGTCTGTAAAAATGGTTTTTTGAAAATAAAAAAAAATGGAGGGTTCCAAAAATATAACAAAAATATTTTTATGCATTATTCGATCATACGAACAGCCTACACTATGTTATTTCTCGGGTGTATTTTCAGTGTCGCACCGTGTAATTATAAATTTTCATTCATATTCAGCTTAAAAAATTCCTCAAAACTCCTATTAAAAGTGAGTTAAGAACTCTTATAGCAAAATCAAACTAAAAAAGCTCTCCTCAGGGATTTTCTCCGAAAAGTTTTTTTTTGGTTGACAAATTAGGTTAAATTTTTTTTTACTGCCAAATCAAGCAAAAAAACCGAAAACCGGTTTCTTGCTTACAGAAACACGAGATGACGACGAAGTTGAAGTAGTGGAAATGGAAACTAACCTGGGAGACGAATACAGTGATGATGAATATTAAATTATTGATTGACTGAAATTTCTACAAGCTTTTTTGTAGATTAGCTCTTACTTGAGCTCGAAAATAAAAGTTTAAAAAAAAGATAAAAATAACGAGAACGTTTTTAAATTAAAAGACGTGCGGTTAGTGCGGTACTTTCGTGTGGAATGATTTTATTATTCATTTCTTTTTCTTCTTCTTCTTAATTTTATGTTTGAAAATAAATATGGCCGGATGGGCGGGAAATTTGAATTTTATACCATTTGAAATCAGTTCACAATAATGAAGTTTTTAAACAATTATAACAGTTTTGAATTCAAAGTTTAATTCATTATTATATAATTAAAAAATTCAATTTATTTTTAAAAATATTCGTATTGACGAAACACCGGCCACGTTGAAAGGCTGTAGGCTTCAAATGTCTTCATCAGGAAAGGGGGCCAGTTTGACAATTGGGCGCCTAAGCACGCCGTTGGCGGTTTTGACGTCGGCGACCCTGACCTTGCCGTCCTGCCCTTCGACGACCCCTATCACTCGCCTTGTTTTCCACCGCTGAGGAGGTGAGTTGTCCTCGTGGATAAGGACGAGTTTGCCCACGACGAGATTGGGCTGCTCCAGTACCCACTTGGATCGCGCTTGTAGGCCAAGCAGATACTCCTTGGACCACTTCAGCCAGAACTGCTGCTTGAGCCAGCATAGAAGCTGCCATCTTCTCAAGCAGCCCGTTTGCCGTTCCGGCACTGGTTCTGGGGGCAGCGATCGTAAGCTGCTGCCGATTAGAAGATGCGCTGGGGTTAGGGCTTCTCCGTCGTTGGGGTCGGCGCTTAGCGGCCCGATTGGCCTTGAATTGAGGATTGCCTCGACCTCGATCACCACGGTGAGTAGCTCTTCGGTTGTGAGGAGTGCGTTGGCCACGGTACGCTGTAACAGCGTTTTCGCCGCTTTGACCGCCGCACACTGGGGATTTTGCGGAAAAAAGTCAAAAATTTTAAGTACCTCGGAGAACATTTTCAACACTATTTCTAAATTCTAGAATAAATCTGAATCAAAGTCAGAAAGAATTACTAAAATCGGACTTGTAGTTTACTTTTTAGAGCTTTGTAAAGGGACAAGTTGTTGAAAGTATAAAAAACGAAGTGAAAATACCCTGAAATTAAAGTTGTGTAATTTTTTTTTGCTTGAGCTGACTCATAAACTTTTATTTTTCCGTAAAGATGGCATAATTTGTCTATTGTAAATCGAATAAATTATTAATTTTAAAGATGTTAATTATTTTATATAATTATTTAAAGAAAAGAGAAAAAAATGGCTTGATTTTTTCATATTTTTGTATATATAATTTTAGCTACACTTGCCTACAGTTAGAGACTATTAAAAACATTTTCCTTATGAAATTACCTTTCCATAGAGGCCAAATTTGGGTGCCACCAGGTGCCACTGCGTTTTTTACTGGCAATTGAAAACTTCATTTGGTCGCAAAAATGATTTTCTTAAAAATTACTTAAAATAACAAAAAAAAATATTAAAAATCAATGGTAACACTTACAGTTATAAATGATACCTTTTTTTAAAGCCAGAACAGTACGCTTAATTCTAGCTTTTAAATTAAGTTCTTTAAGTTAATTGTTTTTGAAATGATCGATTTCAATGTCAAAATTTTGAAAAAAAAATAAAAAAAAACACGTCCAATACTATTTTTGTCAAGACTGGGGATTTAAATACAAAATTTAATGATAAAGAAAACTGCCTTAATTGATTCCTTACCAAACACTGAAAACCATATGTTTCTATGTCTTCTAGTTTTCGAGAAAATTGAAAAGTAGAAAATCTCGTTTTTGTCAGATTTTTATTTATTTGGCTGCAAGCTAGAGATCTTTATCCGAAAAGACAAATGGAGAAAGTAAAATTAATTCGCAACACTTTTTGAAGTGAAAACTTCTTTAGTATCGTAGTGATTTGAAACACGATGAAACGAAAAAGCGACAGGAAAAATCAATCGATTATAACTTTTTTGTTTTTATAGATATAGAAATTTTGATTTAACTTTAATAATGCTAATAAATTTTACCTTTCGTGTAATATATATCACACATAACGGTATGTGTTCTACAAGTTACACAATCTAAAATTGAAAAACTTGAAAAATACCTCAAAACACCTGTGGAGATCTGTTGCCGATGACCAGCCATCAGTGTAGGAAGTACCGTAATATCAGTTTGGAATTTTGACATGGTTGGCTTTGGCTTTAAAAAATTCTTACTTTTTTTTGTAGGTTTCGTAAAAATATGATTGAAGCGTCAATAATAAGATTTCAGATGATATAAAATTTATTATAAGTTGTCATTAAATAAAATGGATTTAAAGGTGATGGGAAAAAATTTAGATGTTTTCCATTTTGTTTTTCCAAGAAAAATGATTTTTTAAGGTTTCATTTCTACCACGTGTGAATTCCACACATGATTTTTTTTTTTATAAATCTACTTCATAAAAATTACATTTGATTTGCTGACCTTGCTTCAGAAAAATGAATTTTCGTTATACATGGGTATGTAGCTTAAATGTTTTATAATAATGGCAGTTTTTAGCATTTCATACGAAGAATGTCACAGAATAGATGCCTTTACTAAGAAGAATCAGAGTCATTTAAGTGAGTAATGGCTCTCTTAACAGAATAAACTCTTGAAAAATTTGTGATGCTAATCTATTTTAAATTGTATAAAATGTGATAGAAGTGGTTTTTTGAGTATTTTTTAACTATAATTCGGGACAACAGAATTATGAGTTATTCGTTTCCATTTAATGTAATGTTCCAATAATACAAACAAATAAAAAAAATGCTTTTGGTACAAGTAAATTGTTAAAAGCAGTTTTTATATTTTCTAAGAACAATATCTGGATCCTTTATTACTCTTACATTATTTTTTAAAGGGCGTGGCAGTGGGTGCAAATGAATAATAATGATTTCTTACGACTTAAGCTGTCATTCCTGAAAATTTCATCCAGATCGATTCAGTGGTTCAGTTTTTATTGAGTTTTTTCCGCACTCCCATACAAATTTCCCCAGTGTGCGCCGCCTCCCATAGACCTCCGAAATGCGGTGCCCTGGGCGGTATCAAGGCGAAGCCTTCCTCTGCCGCGTATCGGTGAACAGCTTCTGCGCCTTCTTCCAACTCCTCTCGGATTTGCCTCAGGATCGTCTGAGCTCCTACGAAGTTCGTCCCGTTGTCGCAATAAATCGTCTTCGGAATCCCTCGGCGACAGATAAACCTTTTGAGGGCGAGAATAAAACATTCAGACGACAAATTAGAAGCTAATTCAATATGTACAGCTTTGGAGGCGAAACAAACAAAAACGCAAATATAAGTTTTATTCGGCGGCCGGCCACGAATTTTAAGAGTGGTATTTACCGGGCCACAGAAATCTACTCCACATACTAAAAACGGTCGTTGCGCTCGCAATCGATCCGCTGGTAGATTACCCATGATTTGGGTAAGTAATTTGGGTTTGTACTTAAAGCAATTAATACATTGTCGCACAACCTTTTGGCAAGCTTCTTTGGCATTTATTAGCCAAATCTTTTCTCGAAGCAATGCCACCATAGCTTGAGGTCCAGCATGGCAATTTTTTCGATGCAAATACGTTAAGTACGTTTTTACAAATGGTGAATTTTTGGTTAACAAAAGTGGGAATTTTGCATCATATTCGATTGGGGCGTTCAAAAGACGACCACCTACACGAATCAGCGAAAATGAAAATTCGTTTTCTTGAAAGTCATGAATAAACGGATTTAGTTTTTGAATACTATTTTGAAGAGTTATTTTCCTACGAAGTTTTTCAATTTCTTCTGGAAATTCATAACTTTGGACGATTTCGACTATTCTTAGAAACGCCAAGTTTCTTTCTTTTGCCGTTGGCAATTCTTCAAATATTTTCTCTGTTTTGTTTTTTGATATTTTAAAGAATCGCATTATATAAGCAAATGTAGTTATAAGGTCGGTATATGAGGATTCTTCTTCTATAAAATCTAGAAGTTTAGTTCGAGGTTTTTCTACTGCTATTAGAACCATGTTTGTTTTACGTTTTTCTAAGGCTTCATCTTCTGGAGATAACTCAAAATGCGAATTGACCGGCCACGATGATTGTTCGTTCAATAAGAACTGTGGACCTTTGAACCATATTGACGCATTGATTTCTTCAACATTACAGCCTCTTGACAGAATGTCTGCTGGATTTTGTTTTGTTGGTACATGTCTCCATGATACTTTTTGTGTCCACTATTGGATGTCGGACACTCGATTTGCTACAAAAGTTGTAAGCGTAGATGGATGTGTTTTTATCCAATGCAAAGTTATTTCGGAATCGGTCCAAAAAATAACTTGTTCAACGTCAAGACTCAACATTGCCTCTACTCTTGTCCATAACTTAGCAAGAGTATGCGCTGCGCAAAGTTCTAATCGAGGGATCGATTTTGTTTTCAAAGGGGCCACACTAGACTTTGCAGTTAATAGCGTCGACTTGATACCGGCCGTGCTTTGGCTTCGGATGTAAATACAACAACCGTAAGCTCTCGTCGAAGCATCGGCAAACCCATGAACTTGAATTTTTGCGTTCGAATGAGTTTCGACAAATCTCGGTAGTTTTATCTCGCCAAGTTGAGATAAATTAGCTTTAAAATTTTGCCAACTGGTATCAAGGCGCAATGGAATCGACTCATCCCAATCAATTTTTGCTGTCCAAAGCTCTTGTAATAAGATTTTTGCTTTGGTTAATATGGGGCATAACAAACCAAGAGGATCGAAAAGACGAGCGGAAACTGATAGTATGTTTCTCTTAGTAGCTCGTAGATCATGGAAATTATTGTCTAAATTGAAGCTAAATGTATCTTCTTTAGGGTGCCAACAAATTCCCAGAGTTTTTGTGTAGTCTGAATCATTAAAATTTATTGATTTTTCAGAACTCTCAGTATTTAGATACTCTGGATGATTTGAGAACCATTTGGCTAATTGAAACCCTCCTTTTGTAAGGATTTCTTGAATCTCGAATTTCATTATTTTAAGTGTTTCGAGATTATCGGCACCAGTTAAGAGATCATCAACGTAAAAATCTCTTCGAATAACATCTGACCCCGTAGGGAAAAAAGACTCGTTAGCATCGCCCAACATCTTTAAACACCGTATCGCTAAAAATGGCGCCGGAGACGTACCATACGTTACAGTGTTTAATCGAAAGATTTGCAGTGGTTGTGACGGATGCTGCCTCCACACTATGAGCTGGTATTTCGTGTGCTCTTCAGCAACAAGAACTTGCCGGTACATTTTCGTAATATCAGCCGTAATGGCATATTTATGTGTACGAAAACGGAGCAACGTCGAAAATAGCTCGTCTTGAATGGTTGGCCCAACCATCAAGGTGTCATTCAGTGATAGTTGAGTAGATGTTCGACTTGAGGCGTCAAAAACAACTCTCAACTTTGTACTTGTGCTCTGCGGTCGCAAAACACACTGATGTGGAATGAAATAGTGCGGGCCCTTTGGGATTTCATTATTTGTTGGTGACATATGACCCAACGCAATGTATTCTTTCATGAAATCCATATACACTCCGCTTCAACTGAATAAGCACACAAATTTTCAAAGGTATTTTGTCCATTTTTTCCTAAGATTGAGCTTTCATGTATTTTTTGATGATGTTTACAGTTAGCCTGCGATGTTGAGAAACCAAATCAGAAAGAATAATTCTCAAAGTACCGCTATTTTTTTTCGTGTTCTCTTACAAAGCGTCCCATATGGAAAAATGCAGTTTTTTTTTGCGTCAACTGAATAGACACACGGTCTTTCAAGGTCAATATCTTCGTTGTTTATGAGAGTTTTGAGGTGTTTGGCATACCAAATCAAAGGTTGAAATGTTCTCAGTGAGATTTTGTCATTTAATTAAAATTAAAAAAAAAAGTAGTAGATTAAAAGCTTTGAATACTGTCGACAGAGCTAAAATAAATTTGTTAACGGAACAAGTACTGACCGGGTCTGCTATAGCTACCAAAATTGGTCGGAGTTTTAGTGTGTTGCCTATTCGTACCTCAAAAATAAAAGTTCGTACAGCAAAAATATGAATTAAGGTAAAAAACGGCAAAAATAGCAGTTAATCGACGAGAAATTTTGAGATCTGCCTCCAATTCATTTGACTCTGGGGCAAAAATCAAACAAAAAGCTGGTGTTTCTGCAAGTGTTTCAACACTCCGCAGAGTAATTAAGAGCACGGATCATTTTAACCCATTAAAAGTCCAAAAGAAACCAACTTTAAACAAGCAACAAAAAGGTATTCGTTTAGAATTTTCTAGACTCCATATGAGCTGGAAAAATGAGTGACTCAAAGTGGTTTTTTTCGTTTGAAAAAGGTCAATTTTGATGGCCCCGATGACTTCAATTATGAATCCATCAAAATTGACCTTTTTCAAACGAAAAAAACCACTTTGAGTCACTCATTTTTCCAGCTCATATTGAGTCTAGAAAATTCTAAACGAATACCTTTTTGTTGCTTGTTTAAAGTTGGTTTCTTTTGGACTTTTAATGGGTTAAAATGATCCGTGCTCTTAATTACTCTGCGGAGTGTTGAAACACTTGCAGAAACACCAGCTTTTTGTTTGATTTTTGCCCCAGAGTCAAATGAATTGGAGGCAGATCTCAAAATTTCTCGTCGATTAACTGCTATTTTTGCCGTTTTTTACCTTAATTCATATTTTTGCTGTACGAACTTTTATTTTTGAGGTACGAATAGGCAACACACTAAAACTCCGACCAATTTTGGTAGCTATAGCAGACCCGGTCAGTACTTGTTCCGTTAACAAATTTATTTTAGCTCTGTCGACAGTATTCAAAGCTTTTAATCTACTACTTTTTTTTTTAATTTTAATTAAATGACAAAATCTCACTGAGAACATTTCAACCTTTGATTTGGTATGCCAAACACCTCAAAACTCTCATAAACAACGAAGATATTGACCTTGAAAGACCGTGTGTCTATTCAGTTGACGCAAAAAAAAACTGCATTTTTCCATATGGGACGCTTTGTAAGAGAACACGAAAAAAAATAGCGGTACTTTGAGAATTATTCTTTCTGATTTGGTTTCTCAACATCGCAGACTAACTGTAAACATCATCAAATAATACATGAAAGCTCAATCTTAGGAAAAAATGGAAAAAATACCTTTGAAAATTTGTGTGCTTATTCAGTTGAAGCGGAGTGTACATGCCTCTCAAAATGCTATCTTTGGATAGCTTTCGCTCAAGTGCGAGAAATCTGCGTTTGGCAGTTTCGAATGATGCTCCCAGCGAGTTTGAGGATAATTTGAATGGAAGTTTTACCTCAAAACGACCTGTCGGCAAAAGTTTTGTATTTTCAACAAAGTGCTTTTCACACAATTGTTGTTCTGGAGTGAAATATTTTTTCGTTTCTCCAGGAATTTCTTCCAATAACCAAAGTTTTGGTATCTTTTCGTCTAAATCTGATAAATCTTCAGACCGACATACCAAATTGCAATGTTTGGTATTTTTATTTGTACCCTTGGGGTATTTCCCAGATATTATCCAACCAAGAAGAGTCTTTTGAATAGTTGGAAATTCGGGACCTTGTTTGATTTGACCAACGGACAACAATTCAAAAAATGTGTCTGCTCCAATAAGTAGGTCAATTTTTTGTGGCTTATTGAAATACGGATCAGCTAGTTGAATGTTGGAAGGAATATTCCAATCCAAAGTATTTATTGCTTGATCCGGCTGATACGACGATATTGAGTTCATTACCCAATAACACGGTGTTACAAAAATGAGGTTTTAAAATATACGCGGGCGGAGACCTATCAGGTTTTGTAGAGCTAGTCGCACTGAATACGAAACGGTATTTGAAAATCCCCTAACACCCCCAAAATCTGGAGTTACGGGCAAAAAACGGTTTTTTGGGCCTTCACCCATTGAAAAAATTCTAGCTTCGACAATTTTTTACCCATTTTCGATTTTTTTATAGTTTCTGATAGAAGATAAATATAGCTTTTTAACAATGTATAAAACATGTAACTCGGTTAAACCACTTAGAATTTATAAGATGTCAAAGTTCAAAAATTCAATTTTTTTTGTCATTTGCCCAACTTCGGCATCAATTTAAAGTATATGTTTTCAAAACAACATGCTATTTAAAAAATATATTCTAAAACTATATTTATTTCCCAATTGATCGATGTATTTTTTATGAAAATCACTTCAAAATTGGCTTAGAAAAAAAAATTTTTCGATTTCAACCCAGATACAGAAATTCGAACTTTTAGGTATAGAACAAAAATGTTGTTTCGGCACGTAGTAGGATAAGTTGGACGCCAGAATTTGATGAAGGGTTTTTGTAGAGGAGCTCAATACAAATATTTTTTTTCTTTAAGAGGGGGGTCTATCTCCCCCCGTTTAGGTGGGAGGGGCATTTTTCTAAAAAAAAATTATCAAAATAAAAAAAATTATTAAAAAACAACGGCAACACTTACAGTAATAAATTATACCATTTCCAAAAGGCAAAATTGTGCATTTGATTTTAATTTTTTAATCAATATAATATTACCAATAGTTTTTGAAATAATCGATTTCAAAGTTAAAAATAGGGGAAAAATTTTTTTTGAAAACTCATTTTATACTATTTTTGTCCAGACTGTGAATTTTAGTAAATAAATTACTTAAACAGAAAACTGCCTCAATTAATTCCTTATCGAACAGTGAAAACTATATGTTTCTATGTCTTCTAGTTTTTAGGAAAATTGAAAAATTATTTTATCAGATTTTTCTTTTTTCAAAATATTTTTTGTTTTTATTTGTTTTTATTTTTCAATTTTCTCAAAAACTAGAAGACATAGAAACATATAGTTTTCACGGTTCGATAAGGAATCAATTGAGGCAGTTTTCTGTCTAAGTAATTTATTTACTAAAATTCACAGTCTGGACAAAAATAGTATAAAATGAGTTTTCAAAAAAAATTTTTCCCCTATTTTTAACTTTGAAATCGATTATTTCAAAAACTATTGGTAATATTATATTGATTTAAAAATTAGAATCAAATGCACAATTTTGCCTTTTGGAAATGGTATAATTTATTACTGTAAGTGTTGCCGTTGTTTTTTAATAATTTTTTTTATTTTGATAATTTTTTTTTAGAAAAATGCCCCTCCCACCTAAACGGGGGGAGATAGACCCCCCTCTTAAAGAAAAAAAATGTTTGTATTGAGCTCCTCTACAAAAACCCTTCATCAAATTCTGGCGTCCAACTTATCCTACTACGTGCCGAAACAACATTTTTGTTCTATACCTAAAAGTTCGAATTTCTGTATCTGGGTTGAAATCGAAAAATTTTTTTTTCTAAGCCAATTTTGAAGTGATTTTCATAAAAAATACATCGATCAATTGGGAAATAAATATAGTTTTAGAATATATTTTTTAAATAGCATGTTGTTTTGAAAACATATACTTTAAATTGATGCCGAAGTTGGGCAAATGACAAAAAAAATTGAATTTTTGAACTTTGACATCTTATAAATTCTAAGTGGTTTAACCGAGTTACATGTTTTATACATTGTTAAAAAGGTATATTTATCTTCTATCAGAAACTATAAAAAAATCGAAAATGGGTAAAAAATTGTCGAAGCTAGAATTTTTTCAATGGGTGAAGGCCCAAAAAACCGTTTTTTGCCCGTAACTCCAGATTTTGGGGGTTTTAGGGGATTTTCAAATACCGTTTCGTATTCAGTGCGACTAGCTCTACAAAACCTGATAGGTCTCCGCCCGCGTATATTTTGAGTGTTACACCGTGTAATCAGCAGAAAACGAATGATCATTAAGTCTTGATTTTACTTCTGCATGTACTTTTTTATTTACAGTAGTACTCGCCTTTCCAATGCCTAGCAGATTCAAAGGTTTTTCTTCCTTTCGAAGTTTTAATCTTTGGGCTAGTTCTTCCGTAATAAAGTTCAATTGAGAGCCAGAATCAAGTAATGCTCGAGCTGGCATATATTCTCCAGAACTGCCTTTTATTTGCACGATTGCAGTGGCAAGAATAACTTTATCAGTCGAAACAGATGCATGCATAGCTTGAAAACTTGTTGATGCTTGTGTCGGTAAACTGGTAAAAGTTGATTCGTACTGGTGCAGTAATGTGTATGAGATCGATTGCAAACGCTGCATCGACTCATTTTGCATTTCGAAACTGTATGTCCTTTTCGAAGGCAGTTAATGCAAATTGGAACACCTTTAGCATATTCGAATCTTTGCTGGACAGGCAATGCAGAAAAATTTTGACACGTCGTTATGTAATGGTCGTTTGATTTGCAATATATGCATTTGGATTTATTTTGTTGCGAGTTTACACAAGCAAATGAAGATTTTTGATTTCTAAAACGACTTGAATCTTGGTTAGGCTTGGATTGCTTATCGGAAGATTTGAATTTTGAACTTGAAGCTTCTTCAGCAGAAAGATGCTGATATCTTTTATTAAGAGCTTCTTCACAATCTTTCCACAAAGGAAGAGTATTAAAATCTAATTGTTCTTCCCATTTTGACCTTGTGGTTGCATCCACCTTTGACATAACTAAATGTATTATCATCGCGTTTGTTATATTCTTTTCATCTCCCAATGAAAGAAGCGAATCATAAATTGCAGAGACTGTATCGATCATGCTTCGCAATGAAGACGCGGATGGTTTGGAAATTTCTTTTAATTCGAAAAGTGTTGAAACATTGTCGAAAAAGATTAAACAATTATTGTCGTAGACTTTCTTTAAACTCGCCAGTGCTTTCGGATAGTTTTGTTCGGTAATTTGGAACGCCTTAACTGTTCCTAAAGCTGCACCAGATAAACAAGAAATTAAATGGTTGAACTTTTCAATATCCGGAAGCATTGGATCGTTGTCTACTAAACTTTCGAAAAGGCTGATGAAATTTTTATACTCAGAGTATTTGCCGCTGAATTTAGGCAAAGACATTTTTGGAAGTCGTGAATGGTGTGGGTTGCTAAAAGAATAGTCAACTGCACTCGACTTTCGTCTTTTGTTGACATGTGAAATTAGTAGTGCTTTTGCACCAACACAAATGTCTTCCAATTCACCGCGGGAATCATCATTTCGATCAATGGATTCTATTTCCGACTGACAATTCATTAATTGGTCAATATATGAATTTAAAATATCTAATCGACATTCTAATTCGATTGGATTTAACGATAAAGTTCTTTCTTCAAGACCCGTTTTAATGCGAATTATATTATTTTTAATTTGTAATCGCTGATGAATTAAATTCTCAAGATCTGCATTCTTTTTTGGTGATGCCTGCCGTTTCTTGCCCGTCATTGTAATTAAATTATTTTATTTAGTAACTTTCGAAAAATAATTTATTAATTGGAATTAGTTTATCCAAACTATTCAATTGCACTTCAGTTTTTGAATTTTAGAAATTGGAAAATCGTTAGAAAATTAGTTTATTTCTATACGAAATTCCTCGAAAAAGAAAATTAATTTCAAAAAACTATTTGTGTGCAAATTGCCGAAAGTTATTTAATTCAAATTAAATTGTTTGAAACGAGAAAAAAATAAAATATTTTTTATAAATATTTTGCTAAACACACTCTTCGAATAATAAATTTGTAAATTATTTCGTGTCACTGAACACGACCACTGTTGACAGCTGAGAGCTTAACGAAAGAGAGAGAGTACCAACTTAACGAACTGTCAAACGAGTGAAATGTCAAAACAAATTGTAAACAAATTTCAGATTTCACTTTACACGAGTTTAATTATATTGCTAAATTGTTTAATTAAATATAATTAATAATTCGGAAATTATAGTTTATATAACAACTCGCGAATATTTTTTTCAAGAACGTAAAGTTCTGATTTAATTCCCAAAACGTGAATGTCGGTGTGTTTACGCAAAAAAATATCGAAGTACGACGGTCGGTGACAGCGGCGGCGGCGCAACAGCAGATCGAAAAACCAATAATTGAATTTGGTCTTTAATTAATTAAATTGATATTGTATAGTGAACTATTAGTTTTAATTATCACTTTGTTTTTATAATATAAGATATTGCAATAAAAATTTTTAAATAAAATAAAAATAAAACCGCACTTTGTTTGTTTCACCAAATATATGTATGTGTATATATGTGTATATAGCAAAGATGACAAAAACTGAAAGTTTTGTTGTTGTTTTAGTTATTAAAACAACAATGTTGCAATTTTTTGCAATTAATTTAATCAATTAAATTTTTAATAAATTATTAAACAAAGTTGTTGCAATTGTTTGCAATAATTTAAATTTAAGAACTTTCAGTTTTTGTGTATACCTCAGTTTCTGTGTCGACTTCCCTTGGGCTTTTGTCCGCTGACATTGGGGTGACTTTGGAGCTCCTCTTTTTGCTGGTGCTTGTTGTTGCCTTTAGCTTAGGCGATTTTTGCAGCAATGGGGGTGGTTTTTGAGGGATTTTAATAGCACTCACGCACGACTTTTTGGAATCCACCGAATTAAATTGATTTAATTAATTTAAATTATTTTTTAATAAATTCACTCGCGTCGTGTATACTTTTAAGAGTTAGTTTATAAAGTATATATATATGTATACAGTATACGTATCACTTCGCGAATTAATTTAAAATTGGAACAAACTATTAGTTTTAATTTGTCCCTGCTCGGGCGCCATGAAATTTCTACAAGCTTTTTTGTAGATTAGCTCTTACTTGAGCTCGAAAATAAAAGTTTAAAAAAAAGATAAAAATAACGAGAACGTTTTTAAATTAAAAGACGTGCGGTTAGTGCGGTACTTTCGTGTGGAATGATTTTATTATTCATTTCTTTTTCTTCTTCTTCTTAATTTTATGTTTGAAAATAAATATGGCCGGATGGGCGGGAAATTTGAATTTTATACCATTTGAAATCAGTTCACAATAATGAAGTTTTTAAACAATTATAACAGTTTTGCATTCAAAGTTTAATTCATTATTATATAATTAAAAAATTCAATTTATTTTTAAAAATATTCGTATTGACGAAACATTGACCTTTGTCAATCTTATTACATCCAGTAATAACCAGGAGAAACGAAAAAAAAATGTTTTATTAAAAAAGTGTATTATTATTTTTCTTTATTTAAATTGTCAGATTGGCAATATTTCTTAACATAATTGTCATTGTCAGATTATCACTTAGGGTGACTCTGATTTACAAAAATTTAACTTGTCTTTTTTCAATATTTTCCTCAATAAAATATATTTTTATCTTTCAAAAATTATCAGCCACATTTATGGTTAATTGACTTCAGAAGAGAAAAAATTGACTTTTTTTTGAGACAGTTACAGACAAGTTAAATTTTTGTAATTAAATTTTTTCACAAAATTCTAAGTTTGAGGACCATTTTTTTTTTTTCAAGGACACCTCATTCAGTTTACTTTATTTTAATTTTACAGATAGGGATATACTACTGGCTTTGTTAAAATATATATCTTAATAATGCATGTGTTTCCGTGGTGTTGTAATACATGTTTTTAAATTTGAAGCCGATATTTGTGTGAAAATTGTGTCTACCGCCTAAACGATTTAATCTTATCATTCACCAAGTTTTTTTTGCAACAGAAGACTATTGTGTTGTTGGATATAATTTTTCAACTAGATGAAGACCCCACCAAAACCTTTAAAATTGTCAAATATTGTTTAGGAAATCAGAAATTTTAGACAATTTCGTAGTCAGCACAAGGCCGACCCAATCTGGCTGAAAATCTGTTCGAAATTTTGAAGAAATTGTAAGGGTAGTAAAAATAACACAAGTCTAACTAGTACTAGTCAAAAGTGAGAAAAAAGCTAGTTTTTTGCTAGTAGGCCGAGAAAATTTTGGGAGTAGATGTTTAACCAAAATACAAGTACGCAGTTTTGCAGCCATACGCGTGTTAATGTCGATTTCAAAGGTCTGACAACTCTAATTTTGTGCTTTATAAGGTTTTTGGGGGGTTAAATAACTTAAGTTTTCCACTTAATGTGAATGGGCTAAATTTATACTTTTTGAAATTATAAATATACAAGCTGGTGCTTTATTATTTTTCCTAAATCTAGACACCCCAATCTTGAGGATGTGACCAATAGAACTCAAGATATAAGCCATTGATACGATTATGTTTTAGAGGCTTTTTTGTTTCGATTTTTGTTTGTTTATTTGAATTGAAAAGCCTGATATGGTTAGTTAAAAAAGCTTATATCGTGAGTTCTATTAACCCCATAGCAAAGATTGAGGTGTCCAGATTTAGGAAAAATGATAGAGCATCAGCTTGTATATTTATAATTTCAAATAGTATAAATTTAGCCCATTCACGTTAATTGGAAAACTTACGTTATTTAACCCCCCAAAAACCGTATAAAGCACAAAATTAGAGTTGTCAGACCTTTGAAATCGACATTAACACGCGTATGGCTGCAAAACTGCGTACTTGTATTTTGGTTAAACATCTACTCCCAAAATTTTCTCGGCCTACTAGCAAAAAACTAGCTTTTTTCTCACTTTTGACTAGTACATGGAGAGTTTCGGAGTTGGATTACTTCTACAATACGATGGTTACAATAACGATTGTGGGCTCATTTTATAGGTAATTATAAGTATTATAATTCATTCTTGAAGAATTATCCAAACAAATCAAAAGTTCGTCAGATATATGAACAAATGTCATTTTGTCCCAACCTTGCGATACAAACCCGCACTTTGACCAACTGTAAAATTTTATTTAATCAACTCACGGAATTGTTTTGTATATCATTTTTTAGATAATTTTATTGTTGATAAGTCTTACCTTTGACAGTTTTTGTTAAAATGAATAACAATGGAGCTATTCAATAAAAACGATACCAATCTCTTTTCCAAGATGGCGGCTGTTCCCAACCTTTAATTTTCCCAACAAATTGACTTTTATGATAAGGGCAACCACCCGAACACATTCCATGGAAAAAATTTTGTCCCGCGAAAAATGCGATTTCATGCCCATATTTTGACTAATTTCCCTGAGCTATAATGTCATTATACAGAAAAATAATAAAATTAAAACGATTTCATTTATGTAAACAACACTTAGTAGACCAGTGCCAATCCGGTTTTCAGAGGGCAAAAGTTGAACAAATTACACGGTGTTACAAAAATGAGGTTTTAAAATATACGCGGGCGGAGACCTATCAGGTTTTGTAGAGCTAGTCGCACTGAATACGAAACGGTATTTGAAAATCCCCTAACACCCCCAAAATCTGGAGTTACGGGCAAAAAACGGTTTTTTGGACCTTCACCCATTGAAAAAATTCTAGCTTCGACAATTTTTTACCCATTTTCGATTTTTTTACAGTTTCTGATAGAAGATAAATATACCTTTTTAACAATGTATAAAACATGTAACTCGGTTAAACCACTTAGAATTTATAAGATGTCAAAGTTCAAAAATTCAATTTTTTTGTCATTTGCCCAACTTCGGCATCAATTTAAAGTATATGTTTTCAAAACAACATGCTATTTAAAAAATATATTCTAAAACTATATCTATTTCCCAATCGATCGAGGTATTTTTTATGAAAATCACTTCAAAATTGGCTTAGAAAAAAAAATTTTTCGATTTCAACCCAGATACAGAAATTCGAACTTTTAGGTATAGAACAAAAATGTTGTTTCGGCACGTAGTAAGATAAGTTGGGCGCCAGGATTTGATTAAAGGTTTTTGTAGAGGAGCTCAATACAAACATTTTTTTTCTTTGGGAGGGGGTCTATCTCCCCCCGTTTAGGTGGGAGGGGCATTTTTCTAAAAAAAATTATCAAAATAAAAAAAAATTATTAAAAAACAACGGCAACACTTACAGTAATAAATGATACCATTTCCAAAAGGCAAAATTGTGCATTTGGTTCTAATTTCTAAATCAATATAATATTACCAATAGTTTTTGAAATAATCGATTTCAAAGTTAAAAATAGGCGAAAAAAAATTTGTAAAAACTCATTTTATACTATTTTTGTCCAGACTGTGAATTTTAGTAAATAAATTACTTAGACAGAAAACTGCCTCAATTAATTCCTTATCGAACAGTGAAAACTATATGTTTCTATGTCTTCTAGTTTTTGAGAAAATTGAAAAATAAAAACAAATAAAAACAAAAAATATTTTGAAAAAAGAAAAATCTGATAAAATAATTTTTCAATTTTCTCAAAAACTAGAAGACATAGAAACATATAGTTTTCACTGTTCGATAAGGAATTAATTGAGGCAGTTTTTTGTCTAAGTAATTTATTTACTAAAATTCACAGTCTGGACAAAAATAGTATAAAATGAGTTTTTACAAATTTTTTTTCGCCTATTTTTAACTTTGAAATCGATTATTTCAAAAACTATTGGTAATATTATATTGATTTAGAAATAAGAACCAAATGCACAATTTTGCCTTTTGGAAATGGTATCATTTATTACTGTAAGTGTTGCCGTTGTTTTTTAATAATTTTTTTTTATTTTGATAATTTTTTTTAGAAAAATGCCCCTCCCACCTAAACGGGGGGAGATAGACCCCCCTCCCAAAGAAAAAAATGTTTGTATTGAGCTCCTCTACAAAAACCTTTAATCAAATCCTGGCGCCCAACTTATCTTACTACGTGCCGAAACAACATTTTTGTTCTATACCTAAAAGTTCGAATTTCTGTATCTGGGTTGAAATCGAAAAATTTTTTTTTCTAAGCCAATTTTGAAGTGATTTTCATAAAAAATACCTCGATCGATTGGGAAATAGATATTGTTTTAGAATATATTTTTTAAATAGCATGTTGTTTTGAAAACATATACTTTAAATTGATGCCGAAGTTGGGCAAATGACAAAAAAAATTGAATTTTTGAACTTTGACATCTTATAAATTCTAAGTGGTTTAACCGAGTTACATGTTTTATACATTGTTAAAAAGGTATATTTATCTTCTATCAGAAACTGTAAAAAAATCGAAAATGGGTAAAAAATTGTCGAAGCTAGAATTTTTTCAATGGGTGAAGGTCCAAAAAACCGTTTTTTGCCCGTAACTCCAGATTTTGGGGGTGTTAGGGGATTTTCAAATACCGTTTCGTATTCAGTGCGACTAGCTCTACAAAAACCTGATAGGTCTCCGCCCGCGTATTTTTTGAGTGTTACACCGTGTTATTAGCAGCATAAGGGTGATGGGAAAATTTAGGATAAATGGTATATGAAAGGGGAAAAATAAATTGCCCACAAAAAAATTGGTGGAAAAGTGGGGTGGGTGTCAAAAATCATGGCTTTTTACGATTTCTGTCAAAACTAGACGTCCTATCGAAAAATGTCAAATGCAAAAGTTGTAGGTAGCATAAATGTCTACAACTTTTACTCAAACAATTTTTTTCTATAACCTCAAAAATATTGGACAAAATTCAAAAATACGATTTTTTGATTTTTGATTTTTATCTTTTACAAAAATGGTTGGATTTTAACAAAACTTGGTTAAAAACTACTTTGTTATGTTTTCTATCTACTAAAAATGTTTTTTGAGCAAAAAGTGAGTTTTTGGATTTTTGACGAATTTAATTTAAAAAAATAGCCTATTTTTCAATCAAAAAAGTTTACGAAAAAATTTTTGATTTTTGAAAAGTTTGGAATGAAATTATTTAGATTAAAACCTATTATTTAAGATTGCGTGGAAAAACTATACTTTTGTTTTAGAAAATATTGAGAAAAATTGAAAAAAAAAAACAAAAAACCGTTTTTAAGATCGATTTTTCCGTAAATGACAGTAATATTGGCGAAAAATAATTTTCCATAGAAACTAAATTATACTTTTCTATTGGCCTTTGACCTTTTTAATTTGAATCTAGCATTATAATAGATCTATGTAACGTGAAAAGTGTTTGAGATATTGAATTTTGAACGTCCAAAACACTATTTTTGTGATGTTTTGCATGGTAATATCTCAAAAACGTGATGTGATAGAATTTTTCTGACTTCGGATTTAAGCTCAGCGCACAAAAAAACATTAGAAAACTATACTTTGATTTCTATAAAAAAAAACTTTTTGACTAGTGAATTCGAACAAGGCATTCGATATTTTTTTCCCTTTTCGAATTCACTAGTCAAAAAGTTTTTTTTATAGAAATCAAAGTATATTTTTCTAATGGTTTTTTGTGCGCTGATCTCGAATCCGAAGTCAGAAAAATAGTGTTTTGGACGTTCAAAATTCAATATCTCAAAAACTTTGCACGTAAGAGCTATTCTAGTGCTTGATTCAAATTTAAAAGGTCAATGACCATTAGAAAAATATAATTTGGTTTCTATGGAAAATTATTTCCCGCCAATAATACTGTCATTTACGGAAAAATCAATCTTAAAAATCGTTTTTTTGTCCTTTTCAATTTTTCTCAATATTTTCTAAAACAAAAGTATAGTTTTCCACACAATCATTTAAACACGGTTTTAAGCGAAATAATTGCATTCCAAAATTTTCAAAAATCAAAAATTTTTTCGGTAACTTTTTTGATTGAAAAGTAGGCTATTTTTTCAAATTAAATTCGTCAAAAATCCAAAAATTCACTTTTTGCTCAAAAAACATTTTTAGTAGGGTAATTCCATGAAAAAGTGGACACGAATTTTGAACAATTTATGCAGTCTTTTTTACTTTTTTTATTAGCAAATTACTACATATTAACAAACGGCAACTCTTTATGCAAGTTGCAAGAAAAGATTCTTTGTTGTATTCCTTTATGGATAGACATAAAATTCAGGGAGTTTAATAATCTTAAAGCATATTTATAGCATAAGCTTGCCAACAACATAAGAATTTCACATGAAAATGACGGAAAAACAAGCAAACTAAAATTATGATGAGTCTAATAGTGACTATGACAATATCCCCTCGTGAGTGCTAAAATAAGTTAACATTTAAGCAAGCTTCGTTACACACTATTCGGTTAAAAAAAAAACTTGAGTGAAAATGCATCTTTTCTTTACTTTTGGAACCACAAATCGCAGGTAACATGAGTTACCAAAATAATGTAACGTGAGTTACCTAAATATTTTAAAATTTTTCCTCGAAATATTGAAAAAATGTTTGGTTTTGTCACTCATATTAAAAGCTTGTAATTTTGTATGTATGGAATCTTCATTGAAAACAAATTGAGATTCTTAATTTCACATAAAATTCATACTGTCGGACTCTTAAAATTCGTGTCCGATTTTTGTAACGTGAGGTACCATCAAACTTTTATTTTTCCCAAGCAAATGTTAAAAATAAAGACAATTTTTTTAGTTAATTATGAAAGTAATAGTTATGCTCCATTCATGGATAGTAATTTCGTATCAATTTACATTAAAATTGAAAAAAAAAATTATTTATGTGTTGGAAATTTTTGTGAATGTAACGTGAGTTACCATGGAATTACCCAGTAGATAGAAAACATAACAAAGTAGTTTTTAACCAAGTTTTGTTAAAATCCAACCATTTTTGTAATAGATAAAAATCAAAAATCAAAAAACTAAAAATCGTATTTTTGAATTTTTTCCCATATTTTTGAGGTTATAGAAAAAAAATGTTTGAGTTATAGTGTTAGACATTTATACTACCTACAACTTTTGTATTTGACTTTTTTCGATAGGACGTCTAGTTTTGACAGATATCGTAAAAAACCATGATTTTTGACACCCACCCCACTTTTTCGCCCACCCACCCCCTTTCCCCCAATTTTTTTGTGGGCAATTTATTTTTCCCCTTTCATATACCATTTATCCTAAATTTTCAAAAATTATTGGCACTGGTCTATAGTTTTAAAAAACTTTCTCAAAAAAGGCAAAACATTTGTCCACTTTTGCTCGTCACTGTACATCATTTTATTTATGAAATTAAAAAGAAAAATTATTTTTAGTTTAAAAAAACAAAACGGCAGCACCGGCAATTTTTAACCGATAGAGGTTAGAGTAGAGTAAAAAAATTGATACTCATTTACGTGTTTTGTGAAAGTGAAAAAAAAAACAACTTAAAAACGAACAAAAATTGAGTTTGATGCAAAATTGCGGAGAAAACTTTTGGGACAAACTAAAACTTTAATAAATTCTTGATTGGTTGTAAAAAAATCTTTCAAATCGGACGTAGTTCGGCAAAGATAAAGCCAGTTGGGAAAAGAGAGCAAAAATCATAAAAACCGCCACAACTCGAAAACGTGACGAAAACGAGAAAATAACCTCTAGTTTTTCGACTTAAAATGACCTCGGGAATCCATAGTTTTCATTTGGGGTGGTGACATAGCCGTATTTAGGGGGGGGGGGGGGGGTTTTGGGTGTTTAACCCCCCCCGAAATTTTTTTTCAGAAAATCAAAAGATACCTATATTATAAACATATACAAGTCTAATATGCAGCACTAAATAATTTGTTTTTGTATTTTAGTGATTTGATTACCTATACGAAAATCTCCCTTAAAATCACTACCAATTTTGCGTCGTTGCAGAAGCTGTCGATGAAGTTTGTACAAAGGAAAACAAAAATTGTTTGGTCCATTACAAAGAGTTTTTATCTCTTTGACCATTTCCTTAAGCACTATGTTAACACCTTAAAATGCTCTTTTAAGAACCCTTTAAATACCACAAGTACTTATGCAGGGTTTTTGTTGCCGGGACTAAACTATGCTTTTTCAAAGGGTTTCGGTGGCCGAACTCGAATCCAAAGACGGACTTATTCGATCACATCTCGTTTTTGAAATATTACCCTTAAATCTATTTAAATTTTTCAAACATCTTTTCTACTGTCCGAAATATCTTCAGTTGCTTATTACCCACTTTTGTTCTATGTTAACCTTAAATCCAGTATGTAAGCGAAAATAAATGTATCGATTTTTTCAGAGACTGTAGTACCTACCAAGGCTAGGAAATAACCTCGAAAACTGGCAAAAAGCGGGATTTTCGATTTTCTAACGGGAATATCTCAAAAACGCGATGTGATAGAATTTTTCTGAGTTCACATAAAAAACCTTTAGAAAAGTATATACCTGGTATACCCTGGTTTCTGTAACAAAAACCTTGTTGACCAGTGTAATTAGCTCATGTGAAACAACTTGGATTATTTAAAATTTTGGTTTTTAAGTATTGCTAATTTCATTTAGAACTCAATAGATAGAATGTACCTGTCAATTTTCTGCTACAAAGTTTCAGTGCAAGAAAAAGTCCATTTTCAATGTTTTATATATTAAATTGTACGAAATAATTTTTTTTATAAAGCCTTAGAATGGTTAAAATTTGTTTCTTAAAAAAAATTTTCTTGCTCGCTAACGCTCGCAATTTATATCAACCAACTTATCACTCTTTGTACCTACAAAACTAGAGATGCCGCTGAATATTCGGCCATTTTTAAATTCGTTTACCGTAAGCAGGGCTTTTTTAAACTTTTAACTACGAATTCCTCTCCTAAAAAATACTTAAAAAGGATATTGGCAAATTTTTCGCTTCTACACAGTTCAAATGACTATTTGATTTAGCGGGATTTAGAATCGACTTCAGTTACATATAGTTGATACAAAGTATTGTGATTTCTAAAAAAAAATTTTGTTTGGTCTGAGCTAACCCCCCCCCGAAATGAAATCCTAGCTACGGCTATGGGTGGTGACTGTGAGACACCCTGTATATTCTCAATAAAATATTTAGACCGAAAGAAGTAATAATGTTATGAAAAAGTAAAAGCCAAATTCACACCCGTGTTCTTATCATATCACAAAAAAGAGGTGTGTCTACAGAGAGTTGATTATATGGCAACGCGTTTCGGAATGACTTATTCCATTTTTGGGCTTCTTAAACTGATTAATGCTTGATGGTGATGTGATGTACCTGTTTATTTTCCCTGTTCTAGTGATTTGATTGTTTTCGTTTAGTTTCTTATTTGGCTGTGTTTAAATGTAATTGTTTTAACATAAAGTGCGTTGTCTTCTTTCATCTTTTGGCGTGTTTTAAAACGATGCCAAATAATGCATTTGTCTTTAATGTCAACTTGTCGCTAAGAGGGTCGTCTTCTTTTTACTTGCGATATAGGTACTATATATCAAGTTATGCATTCGTACAAAAAAAAAAAGTTGAGATAACATTTTTCCATGACATTACGATGGTAGACAATGCCAAAAAAGTGGGTCCCGGAAGTCCGTCTGTCTGTCTGTCTGTCTGTCAGTCTGTCAGTCTGTCTGTCTGTAAACGAAGCTACAGCCTAAACGGATGGGCCGATTGATGCCAAACTTGGTATGTAGCGTTATTTGGCGACTCTCCAGAGGGGTTTTTGGAATTAATTTTTTTGGACCAAAAATAACGGTACTTGTCATATACCGATTTTAGTAAAATTGAAATATCTTGAAAACGGCTCCAACGATTTTGTTTAAAAAATTCAAATGTTAGTTTTAAGCTAAGGTTTATCGTTTTATGGAAAATTTTTTTTTTCGAAATTCATTATTAACGGTACCTGCCATAGAACCGTTTTTTTCAAATCCGATTATCTCCGAAACTGCATATTCGATTTCAACGAAACTTTTTGTGAAGAAGCATTTATACAATTTAAATATAAACCAAAAATAAAATTTTCAAAAAAATAATTTTTGGATTTTTAAAAAAATTTTGAAAATTTTTTTTTGAAAAATCAAATTTTCGAAAACGGGACATTGAATTTTTTTGAAATTTTGTTTTTAGATGTTGATTAGTGATTTCTACAAAATGGCATACCAATTTTATTTTAAAACTTTTTTTCCAAAAAAATATTTATAAAAAACTAGTTTTTTAAAAAACGGCTCTAACGATTTTGAAATTTTTTTTTCTAAAAATGCATGTTAATATATCAATCAAAACTGCATACTTGTTTTGGCAGGCAATTCAATTTCAGATTTTATTTTATTTTTTTTTTTTAACGAATTTTATTTTTTTTCCAAATTTCTATATAAAAAGTCTTAAAAATTTAAGCAACTTTAACTCTAAGAGCAAGTTCGTGCGACCCAGTCGTGCATTTTATTTCTTATGTGATTTCTAGATTTCAAATTTTTCGAGGGCATCAAGTTCTCTCCTTTGTCGAAGTTTGATTTTGTATTTTGTTTAGGTAAGATTCCTTAAATGTTAAATCTGTCTAGGAAAGTTCTCCCCGTTTGTCCAATATAATGTTTGGTGCAATCGTCACATTTTAACACCCCGCTCCTATGTCATTATTTGTTTTTGTTTTGAGAAGTTTTGTTGAATGGTTGCGTTTTTAATAATTTATGTTAAAAGATTTATATAGTCTATTTTGATTTGTTGTTGTTCTTTTTAATATTTAAGTCCAGAAAATGTATTGTTTCTTTATTAATATTGTTTACAAATTTCTTTAAAATTTCTAAATGTCGTATTGTACCGTCAAATACAGGGTGATTCAGGAGGAATGTGCCAAAAAGCTAGAGCGTGTAGCTTGCGTTGAGAATCGAGACAAGAAAAAAAATCGTTTAGCGGGAAGAGGCAATTTAAAATTATTTTATTATTTTGAAAACAAAAATATTAAAAATCAACGGTTACACCTGCACAAACGATACCTTTTTGTTAAACCAAAAGCCTTTAATAAATTAACTTTAAATAAAGCCATTATATGGCATACCTATAATAGTTTTTGAAAAAAAAATCGGAAAACAAACTTTCAAACTATTTTTTTCAGAATTTTATGTAGGTAATTAAGTATACTATTTTAGTTTTAAAAATTCGATGGTCTTATTTGTTTTTAAGCAAAACAGAAAACCGGATCCATAAATATGTTGTCATTTTCGAGAAATTAACGAAAAACCAAAACTACTTTTTTCTAAGGATTGTTTTTATTTTTTGTTTTTACGTGGCTGGACTTGTTGATAAATTAATTTATGAAACATTAACCATTCGTCTTTTATTTTTTAACATTCATTCATTAACATTCAGACTTAAATGAGGATACAACAAAATGACACATTATTGGATTAACCCTGAATTGATCATCTTTTTTATTGATAGATAAACGATAAAGATATCATTTGATAGACATTTTGGTATTACGATTATTAATTGATAAATTTTTCTCTATTGACCAAAAACTATTGTGAATAGGCGCCATTTTTGTTTTGACGTTTCCTTTCACATTAATTTATTTCTTCGTTGTTGGCCTTGGTTTTTTTTACTTGCGGATTGTTATTCTAAAAAAATGTAAGTAATTTGTTTAATTAGGTTTGTTTTATTTTTTTTTAAATTATTTGCTATTCACTATTCACTCAAGTTCTGTATTTAGACTTACGAATTGGGTTGAATCTAATAACAAAATAAGCTGCTTTCAAGCAGGTTTTAGAGCTAATCTTTCAACAATCGACCAAATCTTTACGCTCACAAGTGTTGCTAGACGTTTTATAGAGAAAAAAAACAAATCTTTATGCATTTTTCGTTGACTTTAAAGCGGCTTTTGACAAACTCGCAGGTATTGGGTTATCGACCAAATTTATAAAAGTATATGAGCAACTTCTCTTTAATATGACTGCTGTGGTTTCGAACGGCAGGAACAAGTCAAAAGAATTTAGGTCCGATACGGGAGTTCCACAGGGCTGTATTTTGAGTCGGTTAATTTTTTCTCTGTTTATTAACGATGTTGAGGATCATTTACCTGGTGGCGTTGTTTTTGGTGATATTTTTATTAAAGTGCTGCTTTACGCGGATGATCTCGTGATTTTGACGGATAACCCTGTGACACTTCAACTTCAAATTAATAAGTTGAAACAATATTGTGATCTGTGGGACTTAAAGATCAATACTTCGAAGTCTAAAGTTATGATTTTTCGTCCCCAGAACCGTGGAGCAGGGAACCATCGCACTTCGAATCTCAATGGTTCTATTTTAGAAGTAGTTCAAAATTTCAAATATTTAGGCTTCACCATTTCACACAATTTGAATTTTCGAGTTCACATAAAAGACAGCTAAAACAGCTGTCAACCGCATGTGGTCATATAAACAAAAGTATTGATCCGACTTCAAAATTTTAAGTGTTCGATGCAACCATTAAGAGCTGTTTTTGTTATGGTAATGAAGTTTACGGATACAAAGAAGCAGAAGAGATGGAAACGATTCAGAGATATTTTTTCAAACGAATCTTTAGACTTCCACCGAATACACCGAGTTATGCCATTCACATTGAATCTGGGCTACCTCCGATTTTCATAAGGAATCTAAAAGCAAATGCAGACTATATGATCAAAGTCATGCAAAGATCAAACAATAATTTGCAGAAAAGGATTCTACAAGTGGCGTTACATTGAATTGGCTTCGGAACACAATTTAACTTTGGCTTTAGATCTTGACGGTTTAGATTCATGGAGAACTTTCCTTTACGACTGTATTACTACGGTAAATGACCAAATGTTTCAGTCATTTCTCGATCGAGCGAGGGTGTCGGTATCAAGGTCAATATACAGTAAACTTAATCTTTATCTAGGTTCATCAAATTACTTTCGAAACGAGTTCACTGTTAACGAGATGAGTTTGATATTCAAGCTGCGCACGGAAATGCTAGAACTAAACTACAGACCTCACAGAAATGATATTTACCCCTATTGCACATTGTGTAATCTGAATGAAGCCGAAACAGTTTTTCATCTAATAGCATCGTGTCCTATTTTACAGGAAATACGACGCGTTTATTTTAATAAGAGTTTCCTTTCATTAGAAGATTGCCTTGCGGTTCTTAATGGAGAGTGTGGTTGGAAATTTCTTATCCGGTTTTCTTCAGAAGCGTATAGGAATACATACTTTAACCTAACCAATCTAATATAATTTTGTTTTAGATTTTTAACTAAAAGCCCGATTTACACAGGATGTTGCAAGTCTTATATTCTTTTTTATATTTTAGGTTGTATTTTGTATAAATATTTAACATTAAACATTAATTTTTAATCTTGATATATCAAAGAATTAAGTTCACAATCTCTGATAAATATGTAGTTACCATTAATTTTGTTTTAGCTAAACTAAAAGCCCGGATGTATTCCATTATAACAACACTTTTCAATAAAAAATGTATTTAAAGATTTATTGTCATTATTAAATTATGTTTTTGTTTTAGCTAAACTAAAAGCCCGGATTTATTCCAAAATGAATAAAAAAAAAATATATATATATTGAAATATTGTTTAACATTATGTATATTGTTTAACATTTTGTATTTTTTCTTTAATTTGAATTTTAAAATTCATGAATTGCAGCATATCACTCTAGCATGTCTTTATTTTCATATTTTTTATATAATTATAAATATTAATTATTTTGTACTTCTTTCTTTTGATTTGCTTTATAAAAATAATAATTCACTCTTAAATTGAAATATCTTTGAAATAACCAGCAGACGGCTTATAAGCCATGCTTGTAAATCTTTTATTTAATTATAAGTTTGTATCTTTTATTAGAAAAAATAAAGATTAATAATAATAATAAAATTATTTGCCTGATTTAGGGCTAGTATAGTTTGCAACAGACTTGTGAGTTATTGGAAGCAAATCCCGAGGTTACATAGGCATTTGCGCAAAGCCGTCATTTAATATAAAATGGGAGGATATTTTAGTCTTGGTTTTGCCATACCAAACGTTAAAATCATTTCCAATACTAAGTTAATAACTCCCTTGTCCACAAAATCCTAAGAAAGTTGCTTCTTGTTTGTTTAAGAAACTTCGGTATGGATTGTTGTCTCTTCAATGCGTGACTTCAACATCCCTGAGTTCTTTAGTAAGTCGGAGATTCAGTAAAAAACTAAAGATAACAATTAGCGGAGAATGAGTTGAAATTAAAAACCTTTCACATATCATTTCGTAACTCCAACGGATTTGAAGCATCCCGTAATTTTCTTCTTATAATGGATTCCTCAAATCGAATTTCTCTCCACAAAATAAATCTATCAACGACATTATTCACTGACCCTTAAATATAAAGTTTTTTTTTCACAAAATCTAATTTATTTGACTGAAAATGTCAACGACGTTTTTTTAGTAAAAAAAAATATGATGAGCAAAATCTATCGGGAAGAAATTTGCAACTGATGGGAAATTTGATACATAGAAAAATTTTTGACATCCATAACACCGAGTTTATGAATAGAAATATTCTAACTATAGATCTCAAATTTATAGCAAGGACACAGTTTACCAAAAATTTTGATTTTCGCGCACGTTATTGTGCGTGTGATTTTGAATACATAAATTATTTTTTTTTTTTCAAATTAAGTTAATTTTTAACCCTTAACCCCTTGTAACCCAAGAGCGTACGTTTTAAAATTATTAATGTCAATCGACTTGCCTTCAACTATATAATAAAACACTATTCTTTTAAAAATTCAATAACTTCAGTATTTACTTAGTTATTCTAAACTTTACGGAGTAAAAAATAAGTTGAAATAATTTATTTTTGTTAATATGTAAATGCAAAAATTAAAAGAAAAAAATATCTAATATTTATTTTTAGGCACTTTCCTAAAATCCAAAAATATAACACCGTTAGTTTAAGCAGGAAAAATATTTTTTCTGAATTTCTTAGTTTTTACACAAATTTCGTCCCCAGAACCGTGGAGCAGGGAACCATCGCACTTCGAATCTCAATGGTTCTATTTTAGAAGTAGTTCAAAATTTCAAATATTTAGGCTTCACCATTTCACACAATTTGAATTTTCGAGTTCACATAAAAGACAGCTAAAACAGCTGTCAACCGCATGTGGTCATATAAACAAAAGTATTGATCCGACTTCAAAATTTTAAGTGTTCGATGCAACCATTAAGAGCTGTTTTTGTTATGGTAATGAAGTTTACGGATACAAAGAAGCAGAAGAGATGGAAACGATTCAGAGATATTTTTTCAAACGAATCTTTAGACTTCCACCGAATACACCGAGTTATGCCATTCACATTGAATCTGGGCTACCTCCGATTTTCATAAGGAATCTAAAAGCAAATGCAGACTATATGATCAAAGTCATGCAAAGATCAAACAATAATTTGCAGAAAAGGATTCTACAAGTGGCGTTACATTGAATTGGCTTCGGAACACAATTTAACTTTGGCTTTAGATCTTGACGGTTTAGATTCATGGAGAACTTTCCTTTACGACTGTATTACTACGGTAAATGACCAAATGTTTCAGTCATTTCTCGATCGAGCGAGGGTGTCGGTATCAAGGTCAATATACAGTAAACTTAATCTTTATCTAGGTTCATCAAATTACTTTCGAAACGAGTTCACTGTTAACGAGATGAGTTTGATATTCAAGCTGCGCACGGAAATGCTAGAACTAAACTACAGACCTCACAGAAATGATATTTACCCCTATTGCACATTGTGTAATCTGAATGAAGCCGAAACAGTTTTTCATCTAATAGCATCGTGTCCTATTTTACAGGAAATACGACGCGTTTATTTTAATAAGAGTTTCCTTTCATTAGAAGATTGCCTTGCGGTTCTTAATGGAGAGTGTGGTTGGAAATTTCTTATCCGGTTTTCTTCAGAAGCGTATAGGAATACATACTTTAACCTAACCAATCTAATATAATTTTGTTTTAGATTTTTAACTAAAAGCCCGATTTACACAGGATGTTGCAAGTCTTATATTCTTTTTTATATTTTAGGTTGTATTTTGTATAAATATTTAACATTAAACATTAATTTTTAATCTTGATATATCAAAGAATTAAGTTCACAATCTCTGATAAATATGTAGTTACCATTAATTTTGTTTTAGCTAAACTAAAAGCCCGGATGTATTCCATTATAACAACACTTTTCAATAAAAAATGTATTTAAAGATTTATTGTCATTATTAAATTATGTTTTTGTTTTAGCTAAACTAAAAGCCCGGATTTATTCCAAAATGAATAAAAAAAAAATATATATATATTGAAATATTGTTTAACATTATGTATATTGTTTAACATTTTGTATTTTTTCTTTAATTTGAATTTTAAAATTCATGAATTGCAGCATATCACTCTAGCATGTCTTTATTTTCATATTTTTTATATAATTATAAATATTAATTATTTTGTACTTCTTTCTTTTGATTTGCTTTATAAAAATAATAATTCACTCTTAAATTGAAATATCTTTGAAATAACCAGCAGACGGCTTATAAGCCATGCTTGTAAATCTTTTATTTAATTATAAGTTTGTATCTTTTATTAGAAAAAATAAAGATTAATAATAATAATAAAATTATTTGCCTGATTTAGGGCTAGTATAGTTTGCAACAGACTTGTGAGTTATTGGAAGCAAATCCCGAGGTTACATAGGCATTTGCGCAAAGCCGTCATTTAATATAAAATGGGAGGATATTTTAGTCTTGGTTTTGCCATACCAAACGTTAAAATCATTTCCAATACTAAGTTAATAACTCCCTTGTCCACAAAATCCTAAGAAAGTTGCTTCTTGTTTGTTTAAGAAACTTCGGTATGGATTGTTGTCTCTTCAATGCGTGACTTCAACATCCCTGAGTTCTTTAGTAAGTCGGAGATTCAGTAAAAAACTAAAGATAACAATTAGCGGAGAATGAGTTGAAATTAAAAACCTTTCACATATCATTTCGTAACTCCAACGGATTTGAAGCATCCCGTAATTTTCTTCTTATAATGGATTCCTCAAATCGAATTTCTCTCCACAAAATAAATCTATCAACGACATTATTCACTGACCCTTAAATATAAAGTTTTTTTTTCACAAAATCTAATTTATTTGACTGAAAATGTCAACGACGTTTTTTTAGTAAAAAAAAATATGATGAGCAAAATCTATCGGGAAGAAATTTGCAACTGATGGGAAATTTGATACATAGAAAAATTTTTGACATCCATAACACCGAGTTTATGAATAGAAATATTCTAACTATAGATCTCAAATTTATAGCAAGGACACAGTTTACCAAAAATTTTGATTTTCGCGCACGTTATTGTGCGTGTGATTTTGAATACATAAATTATTTTTTTTTTTTCAAATTAAGTTAATTTTTAACCCTTAACCCCTTGTAACCCAAGAGCGTACGTTTTAAAATTATTAATGTCAATCGACTTGCCTTCAACTATATAATAAAACACTATTCTTTTAAAAATTCAATAACTTCAGTATTTACTTAGTTATTCTAAACTTTACGGAGTAAAAAATAAGTTGAAATAATTTATTTTTGTTAATATGTAAATGCAAAAATTAAAAGAAAAAAATATCTAATATTTATTTTTAGGCACTTTCCTAAAATCCAAAAATATAACACCGTTAGTTTAAGCAGGAAAAATATTTTTTCTGAATTTCTTAGTTTTTACACAAATTTGCTTATTTTCAAAAAAACGAGCTTTCAACATTAACTAACAATTAAAAACTATTGGTGCCATTTATTAGAAATATGGTGTACTATATCAATAAAGCAATATTTAAAAATTATGTTATAAGCTTCAAAACAAGAATAATATAGTTTGTACAGCTTTTGTGGGATCATAAAATGTCTTCTTCATTTTCATCTTTTTTAAAACGGTATGTTATTAGACTGAGTTTAGTGTATATAGCTTTCCAAAGCAAAACATAAACTCTTGAAGAGTTCAACAAACAATATCATCTCTTTATTGGCTTTTAGTTTAATCTGTTTAATACCATTCAATACCTCTTTATGGCCAGTTAATTTCCTCTATAAAAGTGTTTATCTATTTTAGTTTAAAAAAAATGTCTTTTGAACATCTTTAAGACCTTCATGAAAAGTATTTTCATTTTGAATTTTTGAAAGCTATCTTTAAAACCTTTTTAAAAGAAACAAATTCGAGAGTATTTTTGTTTACTCTTTCAAAAAAATAATGAAGATATTTGCAGACTTTTTTATATAACGTCTTTAGGCGTACAATTGTATCTTCAAGAAGTATTCTTTTTATCTTTGGTTGCCAAAAAAAGCTTCTATCTGACTTTAAAAAAAGTTGTTCTAAAATATGAAAATTGAAAAAGAATTCAGGAAGTTAAAAAAAAATCTTAAATATTTTTTATCAGTTTTGGAAAAAACATAGTCAGGATGCTGCCGCCCGGGCGCGTCCCATCATCGTTTGTTACCAATGATGACCCTGAAACCAAAAACGATTTTGATATCCGATTAGTTCAGTGTTTCCCAACCTTTTCTGTGACATGTCGCACCAGAAACCTTCCAAAAGCCTCATGCCCCCTGAAATCATGTGCTTAGAAAACTTTAACACCAAAAATGTTAAAGGCTAGACCAAGTAAAAAGAAAATATTTAAAAGCAAGATATAACTACACATAAACAAAAATAAATAATTTTTTCAGTATATAATAATTCAGTCTACTGTTTATTTGCGTATATTATCATCTCAAGGAATCGTTGTAAGATACAAACATTCAAGATCGTTTTATAATATTCCGGTAAGACAAATCTACTTAAAAAAAAAATTGAATTGAAAAATGAATTGCACCTAAAAGTGAATCAAAATGAAAACGTCAGAAAGCTGTTGATGGCGGTTTATCATATTTTAAGGTTGTTGAAAAAAACGTTTTATTTCAGTAGTCTAGAAAGCAAACGTTGGTATTCCCAAAATCTTAATTAATAGGACAATGTCTAATTATAACTTTATAACTTAGTATCATGGTTCTATTCTCAGATGAGACAAAAGTCACCTTTCATTCAAGTGATGGAATTAAATGCTTGTGGTCATGATTTGGGAAGAGCTTTGATAAAGTTTGTCAACACGGGGACTTTTTAAAAGAAGGTCATACAATTAACTGTGATATAATCTACTTTGCAACACTCACGTAGTGAGTGATATCTTCGAACAGCATCAATGTGAATCAGCCCTATAATTGGTCCACATTTTATTCTGATGCACGGTAATGGACGAGCTCATAGTGCTAAAGTGGTTTCAGAATATGTTCAAGACGTTGGTATACAAACTTTGGATAGACCAACCAAGAAAACCTGATTTAAATTCAATAGAACATGTCTTGGAAATGCTGAGAGACGCTTTCGCCACATTAATCTACATTCAAGCAGTCTTCATTAGCTGAAAGCTACATTGAAAGAAGAGTCAGCGAATATTTTTCAACAACACCTTCACAAATCAATTCGTGGAATGGAAAGATGACTCCAAGTTGCCATATGCGCTAGAGGAGGCAATACTAAGTATTGAATAAAATTATAGCATACTGTTGCTGATTAACATTTCCTTGACTTGCTATAAAACTCAAAAATACGCATTTGAATTATTTTAAACCTATTTAAAATGAGATACAGGAGTTTAACTGCAAAAGTAAAGGTAATTACTTTAATTTTGAGCAAGAGTGTAGTTATAAATTTAAATTTTAGCATTTAAACATCCGAGTTCTTTACTATTCAATAA
Organism: Episyrphus balteatus; assembly: GCF_945859705.1. NCBI lineage: Eukaryota > Metazoa > Arthropoda > Insecta > Diptera > Syrphidae > Episyrphus > Episyrphus balteatus. The sequence goes on from NC_079134.1 coordinate 101,243,261, forward strand.
GACTTTGGACAGGTTCAGAAACGTTAGGGACTAAATATTTGGTCAAGTTCCGCGATACTGATGGTTAGTTTGAATAAGAAAATTTTAAGAAAAACAATTTCTTTAAATTTCTTACCCCAGTACATGAGTGCTTATTGATATTCAATGCAAGAAACTAGCACTACAATCTACAAATTTCAATTCACCTATCAGCAAACAATTTATTTTCTAAAGAAAAATGATTGTATTCCAAAACATATTTACTCCACTTATTAAACTTACCTGCATAAATTGCTTCAATGATAACATCTTCGAGATGACGTACATTCTCGACTTCCAATTCTTCCAAAAGTACACTATAGGGAATACACTTGTTCTTGATCGCTAATGAAACAATTGTCAAGTGTTGGAGCTTCTTTCGCATGGCTGTTGTCAACTCAAGATATTCAGATGGATTCTGAGAGTACTGCTTGTAGGTTCCATAAGCAAAAAGATTGAGAGTACTATAGTATCTTGCATTAGGACCATTTTGTAACTAAAGAAAAAAAAACTTGGGAATTGACAAAAAAATGAATTATTCCTTTGTTACCTCAATGATATTTGGCATGACCAAAAGTTCGGCGAATACATAAATTCCTGGTGCTTCTAAAACTTGCTTTATTAGTTCCAAACATGCGGCTCCATGGGCCGTTTTTGCAAGAATGGTAAACTGTTCCAATTGATTTCTGGTCTCAGCATGAGTTCCTTCAACATTATCTTGGGCCATTAAAATATCGGTAGCCATAATTTTGTCTGTAATTCAGTTGCTACAAAAACAAAGCAAAATTATTGATACACTAATTCTAGATTAATTATATTTGTTATGTACCTGGGAATTTTGAAGAGATTATATTTTTTGATAAAAACTTATTTTGTTTTATTCCAAAAAGATAAAGAATATTATTTTACCGACCACAAAGCTTGGAAAAAACACAACTAATGATATAAAACGTCAAATATCGGAGTTCACGAAAGATGGAAGTGACAGTTTTCATCGAAAACGTCAAAATTTCAGATTAGGTTGTATTGAACACAAAAATAAATCTAGTACTTTAAGTACCAATTGGTTGACATTTACCTGACAACCACATGTGCAGGTTTTGGCATGCAATTGATTACTTTTATTTATTTATTAAAAGGTGTTTTTTTGTTTATCTATTATAGATTTTGCACAAAAACACAACATCGAGGTAATCAAAACATATTAAAAACAACAACAACAACTATTTCTGTATCAATATTTGAAAAATTATGATAATTATCCAGATTTTACTTTTATATCGACAAAAACAGTAATGCCAGTGTACTTCTTGTTATTTTATCGATAACTTATACAGAAATATCAAAAATATTTAGGAAACAAAAAAGCGGAGAAAATGAGGTTTGAAAATAGCTCTCATAGAAAAAATATGCGAAATTTTGTTTGACGTGGTTGCATTGAAATGGCAATAGGCGTGTTTTTTATTACAACTGGTCTTAACTGGACAAAAAAAACGGAGTCGGGGCTAAGCAATTTACATGTTAAATACAACAACACTTTAGCCCCGTGGGCTTAGTTGTTTAGAACGGAGATTTCTCTGGGCTTAACTTTTTGAACAGTTTTAAATCTGTGCTACCAAACTAATTTTTTCAGAAATTGTTTAGAATTTGTTTACAAACCGTCGCCTCAATAAATTAATGTCGTATGTTACATTCGGCTACTTTTGGGAAAACGCAATCAAAGTTCAGAATTTTTTTTCTCGAAAACTGTACGGTGAATTTTTTTAAAAATATCATGGTATATACAGAAAACATTTGCCTATTGAATTGCGTTATAGCCTTTTCACACCAAGCCAAAAACCCGGTTTTTGCGAAAAACCCCAAAAACCTATATCAAAAACACAAGTTTTTCCATACATTTTTCATAAACCACAAGTTTTCGTAAAACACAAGTTTTTGATTAAACTCGCCAAAAACCTGAAAATGAAAACATTCAACTCCAAACGAAATAACCAAACAAACCTTTTGAGGAATTCAGCAACAATTCAGCAGACAAAAAAAAAGAACTGACAGCAGACAAAAAAAAAAAAGAACTGACAGGCAAAGATAACAAGTTGTTGTTGATTTTATTTTGATAATATTAATCAAATTTCTTTTTTTATTTCTTTCAATTATAGAAAATGGCAGAGCAGAAAAAATAAACCAAAAAAAAAAAATATGTGGAGGACCTAAGATGAAGAGTTCCTGTTGGAACTTTGGGCTGAAAAGGAGCCACAGCTCAAAGGCAGCCGGTCATATTTACATCAAAATGTCTAAAGAATTTGGGGGCGGCCAATATATTATTCTCAGGAAGAAATTAAAATGAAACTACACAATTTAACGACCAAATAAATAAAATTATATTTAAATTGTCAGAGTTCATTTTATTTGATCAATTTTGTGAGCTCAAGCTGATTTAAACAACAAAAATTAAATCCCATCGAAAACTTGACATTTGGATGTCAAAAATTTTTAAACGTCAAACAAAAACCTGTAAATTTGTGGTGTGAACGCTTTTCAGGTTTTTGAAAACTTTTTGCCATAAACCGCGTTTTTGGGTCTGGTGTGAAAAGGCTATTAGAATTATTTCAATATTCCAATCCAGAAACAAATAATAGTCAATTTTGTCAGATATGCCGTTGTCGTATGTAACGTTTTCACAGAAAAAATTTGTAAGTCAAACACATACGACAAATTCATGACACATACGACAAAAAATAAACAAAGTTTAATCCTACTCTTGTTTACGACATACGACATTTTCGATGCGAAAAAAAAGCACATAGAACAAGGTTTTTTCTTTTTAAACGGTTTACGTTAATTTATTATTTTAAAGTAGAGCAACTTAACTCTTGATTCTTAAAATATATTTTTTTTTGTTTAAACAAAAGAAAAAAACTTAAAATAAAATTGAATTCACAGAAAAAGTATTATTTTTATGTTATTTTTCAACAACAATTATCCAGTATATCTCGTTGAAGAAGCAATCTTTTTTCTTGAAACTTGGTAGGTCTTAAGGGCACATTATAAAGTTGAAGTTCTAGAAGTTTCAAGAAAAACGAATTCAAAATAGCTAAATTATTAACAGACAAAGACGGTAACGGAGAATATTTGTACGCGTCTTCTCCGTTACCGCTTTATCTGTGAATAATTTGGCTACGTTAAATTAGTTTTTCGTGAAACTTCTAGAACATCAATTTTATCATGAGCCTTTAACACCTACCAAGTTTCAAGAAAAAAGGTTGCTTCTTCAACGAGATAGACTGAAAACAAAGTCAATGTTTGTGTCTTCTGCGTGTGGAATGGACGTTCTTAAAATACTTATACTTTTTTTTGTCCAAACAGAAAAAAACTTAAATCACATTTAATTCAGAGAAAAAATAAAACATTTTTATGTTATTTTTGAACAATTTTGAGAATTAGAATGGTAGATTCCGATCGTTGGGTTGATTATTTTTAGATGTGGATGGAGTATAGACATAAGAATATCATGTGCAGCTTCATAAAAATTTCGGAGGGCCGAGTTTTCATTTTGATTTTCTAACTGGTACGTGGGATCGCCGTTATCTTCATCGTCTGCTGAAAAGTCCTTGTCACTGGATTCAGAACACTCATTGGGCGAACCTAATGGATCGACATCGAGGAATTCATCATCCTATATTTCGTTGCTCATTCTAAATAAAATAAAATCATAAAACCACTTTTTAAGCATTTAGTATGCATTATCATATTACGCATAAAGCACCTCCGATAAACTTGCCGCAGGTGACTCGTCAGCCCTGCTCGACATATTGATTGCGACTGAAATTACACTCGTCTGTGTATTTCCTTATGGGACATACGACAAACGTTTACCGAAATTCCAGTAAAATATTGTCGTATGTGTAGCAAAAATAGCACATACTACAATTATTTACCGAACGAAGAAAACACAGATTTTGTATGAAAAAATTGTAGTATGTGATAATTTTTGTCGTATGTGCACGTTTTCAGTGCACTTACGACAAATAGATACTGAAAATGTTTGTAAACCTACACATACGACAAAATGCATACTGATTATCTCGGAAACGAAGACAGATATCGAAAAACGGATTTCACAGAATGAAAGAGAAAAAATCAATTAGCAAAACTGCATTCAAATCTCAAAACCTCAATTTTGCACATACGACAATATTTTATTGAGGCGACGAAACGTGAAAACTCACGTTTGGAATGATAAAATGTATTTAACTAAGTTTACTAGCATGCATTATTGTATTGTTTCTTGTAAAACATACATGAAAATAAAGGAAAAACTCGAAAGTGAAAAATATGGCAACTCTAAATATTTATTGTGTCTTGTGTTTTCGGAACATTCAATATACAGTGCTGCCAAGATTTCAGGTTAAGCCCCGATGCGTATTTTTTGTCCAGTTAAGCCCGGTGGTAATAAAAAACACCTAATATTTCAAGATATACGCAATGCACTTTTCAGGTAAAAGTCTTAAATGAATTCTAATAAGATTGTTGAACGAATATAAATATAAAATTACCAAAGTTTTGTCGAAAAGTTAGGAAAAAAAAAAAGTTTTCACGTTTGATTTAGAAAAAATCAAATAAAAAAATCAATATGACTACCTTCAAGCGCTTATAACATAAAAACGCCACCACTAATGTTAATGCAAAAATCATATCGTCGTTTTAGAGTGTAAACCTGCTAACTCCACATAAAAATGATTTCAAAAATTGGTTAAAAATACAAAAAGCTTTCAAATCTTATCAATTCGTTTACATCTAATAATATGAAATCTAAGGAATAACTTTATGCTGGCTTGAATTAATTCAAACATTTAGAAATATTTTATTTTTTAACAATTTTGCCACGAGTTTAAAAGTGGAGTTAGCAGGTTTACACTCTAAGCCGACGATATAACAAGTAAATGTCACACGAAGAATAAAATTCTGTGCCAGAAAATTGCAACGATGAAAATTCGCGATGGGTCCTTACATGTGTCTAAGAATTAAATTGCTTAGCAACATTTTAAAAATCTTTCATAAATATCCCTGTTCCATCCGAGGTGGTAGTTTACTACAAGTAGATGTTTTGGTTAATCTAGTACTATTTTCTATTCATGCCCTTCTTCCCGAGTAGATAGGATTTGTCAAATTGTCAATGGGTCCACTCCAAACCATAATACTGCCGTGCTAAGCAAAAAGGGCTCATATCCATTTTTGTAGTTTTGAGATAAATGCATTTTACTGACAAGGGAAAAGGTTGAGAATTGTAAGTGCGCTCAATTTCAAAAATGATTTCAAGCAACTTGTAGTACGAAAATTATAATTTTTAGTTTGCACAATAATTATATATTGTTCAAGCTTCCCAAATGCGTACTTAATTTTTTTTTTTAAATTTTTAGAGTTAGTAATAAATTCATTTTTCTATTGAGGAATACAGCGGAGTAATATCGTTCTGCTCATCTTCATTGACTATTTTGAGCCACTTGGAATTGGAAATGTCCTGTTTTTAGTTTACAGATAAATGAGGCATTGTTTCAGGATGTCAAATACATATGCCTTTAACTCAATTTTGAATTTTTGGCTCATGCGCCCTTTTTGCTTAGTACGGCAGAATAACTCAGAAATCCTTTGTCAGCTATTACACGAAACCTCAAGAGGCTTGACTCTTTTTTCGAAGTTTCTTTTGATAATAGGTGTGTTTTTTATTACCACCGGTCTTAACTATTACACGATGCCCCTTGAGTGAAGGCTAAGAATAAGAATTACAGGAATGGTTGTTTGAAGAAATCACCCTGCAAACATTTTTGTGAATGTTCACTAAACGTCCAGTTCATGTGAAGAATATTTAATCGAAAAACATTCACTTTTCTGGATCAAATATGAATTTCTAAACAAAGACTCAATTTTCCTTCACATAATGTGAATGCGCACAATACCTCAAAAAAGTTATATCTTGCGTGTGTTCACGTCCTATTTATGTTCACTTAAGTGGAGAATTCCCTGATCATTAATGAACCATAAAAATTATTCGAATGTGTTGTCACAGTACCCAGGAGAAAGGATTCAAAAAGGTTCAAAATTGAATTCATAAATGAAGGTTTTGTTCGCTTATGTGAACCAATTATGATTCAGTTTTGAAGGGAAATGTTTGCTGGGCAGTGTGGCATTTTTTTTAATTTTTACAAAGTAGTGTTAGTTACACAAACACATATTCATTGCATCTGGGATGAAGTTCAGTAAGATGGTTGTTCGCAAGGCGCAACATTTTATCTAAGTGAAAATTTATATAAAATATTGGCATTTAAAGCCTGGTACGCTGCTCGCGCTAAATTTTAGCCTAGATAAAATTTCCATACAAGTTATCGATAATTTGTTTGGGATCCAATTTAGCTGAGATAAAAATTTTCGATAATTTGTATGGGAGCTAAAATTTAGCGCGAGCAGCGTACCAGGCTTAAGCATTAACTTCATTGGCTTAAATGTGTAAAAGTACTTAAGTGAAAATTTTCAAACATAAAAAAAGCTTAATTTTTTGATCTAAAAAACAATTTATATACTCCTTTTCACATTAAACTTGCGCTAGCGAGAAATAAAATAACAAATGGAAAGAACAATTTCACATAAGGGCGCCCAGCGGTTGCAGCGCCTTACCATCACCAAACAAAAATAAATACACCCCTGTTTGTGAGATTTTCAATTTGACAGCTGTGGATTGAAAAAATCCAAGAAAAAAGGACACTCTTACGGCCATATTATTCACTAGTTTAAAAAATACATCTGGATGTAAACAATGTCAAATGTCAAAAATAAATCCAATTCCATAATATTCACTACTTAAATCCAATCTTAAATCCAATTTTTTAAATCCAATCTCGTTAAATCCAAACAAATTTAAACTGCTCTCGGGAGGTCCGTTTAGCTTTATAAATCCAGATGTAAAATTCATTTTCACAGTGTTTAGTTGTTTTTTAAAGTATTTTGTGAAGGAAAAATAAAGATAAATGTAAATTATACAAAATTTATTGAATAATCACACAATTTTTTTTGAGTGAATAATATGAACAAAAAATTAAATCCTTGGATTTATGAAATTCAGATTTCATAGATTGGATTTAAAATTAACTTAAATCCAAAGTGAATAATATGGCCGTTATTTTAACAAATTTTATTGTTTTTATGACTTAATTCTACCAGAAAACAATTCTAAATTATTCTACGATAATCTATTTATATGAATACACTTTACATATATTTATGTTGCAAATAAAGTGTATTCACATGTTAAAGGAAAGGGTTCTGAATGGTTATAAAAATATCTTTTGCACAATTTTACACCGCAATACATTATTGTTTTAATTGTTTTATTTGTTTTTTAATATCTAAAGCCTGGTACGCTGCTAGCGCTAAATTTTAGCTCCCATACAAATTATCGAAAATTTTTAGCCGAGATAAAATGGATCCCATACAAGTTATCGATAACTTGTATGGGAATTTTATCTCGGCTAAAATTTAGCTCGAGCAGCGTACCAGGCTTAAGACTTATTTTCTCACTATTTCATTTTATAAAAGTTTTTGCAATTGTGTTAAAGAATTATTTTAAAGGTTCTTGGAATTTGAATTACACTCTGGTTTTAATTCTATCACACACCAGAATGGCTCGAATGACAGCGTTGGATTTATTTTTGACAGATTTTTTTCCACGCTATCCTACACTATAAGGGCCAGTTGTACAAATATTTAATCCGTGGTTTAGCAACTTTAATCTTCTGAAATCCGTGGTAAGGTTCCGGTTTAGCACTGGTGCAAAGTTCACATATGTAAAAACAGCCACATCCATGCTTGAACCGAAGTTGACCCGCAGCTAATCCGAATTCCTGATCCGAGGCTGAACCACGTTTGTACAACTGGCCCTAAAAGTGATATACACCCATTCCTGTATTTCTTATGCTTAGAGTTGTCCAGAACAGTTTAGTTCAAGTATTTCTGCTCCCACTTTTGAGGTAGAGCAGACTAGTGAGAAGTGTCAAGCTACGGCTGATTTGTTTCTTGGAGTCAAGGACACAAATTTGACGTTTTCCTTTTGATTTAAAATTTGTTGTTGTTGTATTGCACCAGGAAGCAAAAAGCAATGAGAGGAAATGTTGAAAAAAGAAAAAGTGGAAAAAGAAACGTCAAAAAAGAGTCTCGGTCTCACGACCTTTGTATATAAAATCTATAGTACTATCATGAAAAAAACAGGGCCACCAAAATAGTAAGCTAGCGAACGAACTAAAAAATATGTCAAATTTCAAACAGAAATGTATATCTCATCTCCTTACTCCCATTATTAATTCGATCTAAGCGCCCTCGCGACCACTCAGGTAACGAACAAACTAAAAAATTTCACTTCATGATACACGGAGAAAAATGAATCTAGTATTTTTCACTCCAAATGACTAGTAAGACAATTAAAGTAAAAAGCCTAAGATTTTTAATAAAATTTATCTTACGTATTGAATTTTTACTGGCTCCGTAAAGTAATTTTTACAAGTAAATTATAGTGAACAAAATATAGTAGTACAAACTTTACCTGTAGCAATATTTTCTTTATGTAAAGTAAAATTTATTTTCAACTAAGAAATTGTATCACTTTTTTTACTTTAAAATTCTAGTTAAAAATATTTAAGTGATCTCTGGGTAGATTTTGCAAGTTTTACATTACAGTACAGTGCCCTAGATAAAAAAAACTCATACTGTCATTAAAAAGTGCGCCATTTTGCAATCCCTTTATTTTTGTATCATAGTTGAGTGCGGAATAATTGAAAAAAGTAAGTGGAAATGTCGTTTTCAATTTATTTTTATAATATGTAATTGTGTGAAATTTTTTTAATAGTTAAACCATTAACAAAAACAAACTATAATTATTTTCTTTGAAGCCTCCAATGGAAATGATTCTTTCCATATCGACGAGTCTGAACATGAAATGTTTAATAGAGGAGCACTATTTCATGTACAAGAGGATTTAATCTTTGATTTTCTGGACACGAAGTCTTACACCAGAATTTTAAATAAAGATGCGTTTTTTTTTCTTTTGGAAATATAGTTTTTTTTTCAGGACTTACTTTATGTCTTATTTTGAGCATCGTTTTTTCCGCAATTGCAGCTGGCATATTCCTAACAAATTAAGGTAATTTCATATTATTAATGATAGTTTCCTAAAGAAAATTGTAATGCATGAATCTACCAATATTATAATAAAATAAAAGTAATAACAATTATTGAAAAACATAACTGGGTCACACATACTTCCTCCTAAATCGTTTTGAAGAGGAATTGCGCGCAATTTTACCAAAGTTAGATATGTTTTTCAATAATAATTATTATTTTTATTTTATTATAATATTAGTAGGTTCATGCATTACAATTTTCTTTAGGAAACTATTATTAATAATATGAAATTGGCTTTATTTACTCATGAATTATTTACCTTCCACACCAGTTCAAGTTACTTTAAAAAGTAGTAGGTAGTTTTCAGCCTTACTGTAAGGTAAAATATGTACCTTATTTCTAGTAATTTTTGTTTGAAATTCATACTAAAAAATGCTTTACTGTAAAGTAAATCAGAAGCTACGAATTTACTAGAACAGTAAGGTAAATTTGATCTTATTGGGGAGTCATCCCTATATTAACTTTACTTTATAGTTAAATGTACCAGAAATAAGGTGGTACATACCTAATTTTTTCTCCGTGTAGTACTATAGATTTTATATACAAAGCTCACGACCCACGACTCTCCGTTCAGATAATTTTTTCATTCATCTTTTTTCTCTTTTGCACTCATTATGTTTAAAAAGAGTCGCGCCTCTTGAGGCTTCATGTAATAGCTGACTTTGCAACATTTCAAAAAGTTCTCATAATAGCTGTGTTCCTTTGGCTTAAAGTATCTACTGCTAAGTACTTCTGGTTGTATTCATCTCCATTTCTTCAGAAGTATTAAAAAGTACTTTGCTGAGCCCAAAGGAACACAGCCATTGAGTGAGAAAGAGAGAGTTAATTTTAAATACATATCTTAAGTGCGAAGGACAGAGATGTAAGTGCCTGGCTACACGGTGATTTTTCAATCGCCTAACCAGTCAGTTTGTAGGCAAGAGGGGTGAGGATTTTCCTCTTTTTGACGTTTGTTCCTAGAAATTGTGAATTGGAACGTGATTGGGCACAACACTGTGTAGCCAGGCCCTAAGTTGGAAAGGAACAAATGAAAACAAAAAGGATTGTTTTGCCCATCGACAAACTATACCAAGACTGGAAACCATAAACAAAAAATACCAAGATTGGAAACTCGGTGGTCAACTGACGTTTGCCTACAAGCTGCGAGGTGTGATGAATGTAGTGAACCTATCGTTGTGTTCGTGTCCTATGTGTGGTGAATGTCGTGAATCTATAAATGTGTGCGTGTTAACGTCATTTACCAACGTGGTGGCTTTCACATATATTCACAGACAGTACTGTTTACAAAAGGGTTTTGGGGGGAAAGACGTACGAAAGTTTCCAGTCTTGGTATTTTCTGTTTATGCTGGAAACTTTCGTACGTCTCACCCCCCAAAACCCTTTTGGCAACCGTGGTTACTATATAAGGTGTGTTTTTTATTACCACCGGTCTTAACTGGTTAAAAAAAACGCCTCGGGGCTTAGCGAGAAAAATTGGCAGCACTGCATACTAAATGTTCCGAAATCAGCTGACACAAAATAATATAAAGTTGTCATATTTTTCGCTATTGGGGTTTCTTGTGTGTTTTTTGAAGAAAAAAAGTTTAACTAACTATTAAATAAATATTTAAAATAATAATTGTCATTCCAAACATCAATTTTGATGTTTTTAAACAAATCATCATATAATTAAACGGCGAGCATGGTTTTTGTGGTACAAATTACCGGGCCCCAAAAAACCGAAGGGGCATAAATTATACACGGAACGAAAGAGAATGACGCGTAGATGTGCAGAATCACATTTTTTTTTTTACTTTTTATTAACCGAAATAACGAAATTAAACAAATTAAAATTCGATACAAAATAAAAAAAAAACAAAAACAAAACAAAAACAACTGGAATTCTATTGGAAAATTTCCAATCGACTGGAATGAAATGTCATTCATGACTGAATGAATGAATGAAAGCATTCAGCGAAAATCAAAAAACATTAAGGTGGGTTCACATTGGTGCGTTGTTTTAAGATCGCACGTAAACTATGGTTTACTTTCATTGTTTTAGTTATCTAAGTTTAGAAAGTAAGATGTTTGTTTTATTACCATGAATTTTTTTGTTAAAATCGAATTCTATTAAAATCAAGTCTATTACTAAGGTCCAATCTTTTGTAAACACTTTTGATACCTTTTCTCCTTTTCTCTCTTGAAAGAACATAAGAATTTGTCAGCAATTACATGAAGCCTCAAGAGGCGCGACTCTTTTTAAACATAATGAGTGCAAAAGAGAAAAAAGATGAATGAAAAAATTATCCGACCGGAGAGTCGTGGGTCGTGAGTACGACTCTTTTTTGACGTTTCTTTTTCCACTTTTTCTTTTTTCAACATTCCCTCACATTTCTTTTTGCTTCTTGGTGCAATACAACAACAACAAATTTTAATTCAAAAGATAAATGTCAAATTTGAGTCCTTGACTAGAGGCATCGTGTAATAGTACGCGCCTCACAGAATGATTACACACCCGACAAACAATTTTGGTTCTATAAAGCTTTACAGATGCAATTGTTGCTTCTTTAAAGCATTATAGAAGCAAAATTGTTAGTAGGGCAGCCACACAAAAAAATATCAAAGTTCTGACCTGGGATTGCGACTAAATTTTTCATATAGTTTTTGGGTCGCTGAAACCGAATCCGAAGTCTATTTTGGCGTATCACTTCAGGTGTTTGAAATATCCTCAAAAAATGTCTAAACTCAAAAAATCTGACATTTTTTGAGGATATCTCAAAAAACTGACGTGATACGGAAAAATAGAGTTCGAATTCGGTTTTAGCAACCCAAAAACTATATGAAAAACCTAGACACAACCCCAGATAAGAAATTTAGTTTTTTTTGTTTTGACATTTTTTTGAGGATATCTCAGAAACCTGACGTGATAGGGCAAAATTGACTTAGAATCTGGATTCAACGGTCCAAAAACTATATGCTTAACATATTTGCACATCCAGATCAGAATTTTTTTTTTTGTTTTCGTGACATTTTTTGAGGTTATCTCGAAAACCTGACGTGATGGGGAAAAACGGACTCCGGATTCGGTTTCAGCGACCCAAAAACTGAAAAACTATATGAAAAACTTAGTCGCAACCCCAGGTCAGAACTTTTATTTTTTTTGTGTGGCTGTGTATCAAAAGAAAATTCGAAAAAAGAGTCAAGCCTCTTGAGGCTTAATGTAATAGCTGACTTTGACAGTTCCTTTACCACTTTACCAAGTTTTCACTTCTAGACGTTTACATTTTTGAATAAAATTCACTAATATTTTATCGCCGCATGGCAAAGCGTTTTTCTTATGAGGTTCAGGGAAAACTAACAAAAACGTCTTTTTTCTTCCCTATACCTTCCAGCAGAAAGCTTATTTTTTGGTTTAAAAAACAATTTTTGTAGTTTTTCCAAAAAAAAAAATAGCGCTAGAAAGAAATAAAAATTTTTTACTTCTGTAATTTTCCCACTTTTTCACTTATTTTTTGGTTTGAAAACAATTTTTGTTGTTTTTTTTTCAAAAATAAATGGAGCTTGAAAGAAATAAATTTTTTTAACTTTTGTAAATTTCCTACTTTTTCACTGTTTAGGTCATTGTAGTTAAGCCTTAAGGCTTTAAAAGTATAACTACAACGGCAACTTTTTGCAAAAAGTCAAAAAGTGATAGATTTCAAACTCATTTTGTGACAGTTTTTACGACGACAAAATAAAAAATAATGATGCAAAAAGCTTATTTTTTGGTTTCCAAAAAATTTTTTGTAGTTTTTTTCGAAAATTTTTACAAAAACAAATATTGCTAGAAAGAAATAAGAAAAATTAATTTTGTTAATTTCCCACTTTTTAGGACATTGGAGTTATGGCTTTAACATGAAAAAAACGTTGTTGTGCGACGTTGTTGTGAACGCACCTTTAATAAATCTGAACCTATCTTTAATCATTAATAAGTATCTGAACGCATTCATTAAAATTTTAATGGAAACCGTACCACAAATATCATTCCAAACTGGAAGTGCGATAAATAACGCCCTCTCCCTTCCGGAAATTTAAACTTCTACAAGCTAAGCTAAGACGAGAACCTACAATGTGAATGACAAATTTGAGTGAAGTTGGTGGAAGTTGAATGATTGAATGATGGAATTTGAATGAATGGAATATGAAACAGGTTGAATTGAATCGAAAAATGCAAGGTGCAAACACAATGCAATAAGGCGATTACACTTTGCATTTTCTTTTTCGATACTTTTTTTACGTAGTTGAATGCAGTTAAAACGTAGTTCAACAATATCTAAAGCAGGTTTAAAAAATATCAAAAAGTAGGTAGGTATATTATATATAGGTACCTGTGTATTTTGTCTTCAAAAAGTGTAGTTAATCGCAACAACAAATACTATTCAAAATAATGAAACTATTTTGGAATAATTGTGTTTCAAGTTGTTGCAAATAAAAAAAAATAAAGAAATTGGCGCTCGAATTTCGAGGGCGGGGTCGGCTAGTTCTAATAAATTTACGAACAAGTTAATTTGGTAGCACAGATTTAAATCTGTTGAAAAAGTTAAGCCCAGAGAATTCTCCGGGCTAAACAACTAAGCCCAAGGGGCTATAGTGTTGCATTTAACATGAAAATTGCTTAGCCCCGACTGCGTTTTTTTTGTCCAGTTAAGACCGGTGGTAATAAAAAACACACCTATTATTTCCTTTCTTTACCTACTAATTTTTTCAGATGGTGAAGATAATTTTCAAATTTAAATGCATTAACATTCTCAAGAGATCCGTATAGTAAAGCTTCTGAAGGCAAATGGGTCAAGTAGTGAAAATTGTAGGTCAAGTATTTTTCACCGTAAAGCTGAGGAACATCTCTAACGAAACTATTCAAAAGGTTTTGGGCGCACTCGTTTTCAATACAATCGGTGTTATTGAGAAGAATTCTTAAAGAAATACTTAACTTAAGAAAGTGGATATAATAGGTGTGTTTTTTATTACCACCGGTCTTAACTGGACAAAAAAACGCAGTCGGGGCTAAGGAATTTACATGTTAATAGCAACAACACTCTAGCCCCTTGGGCTTAGCTGTTAAGCCCGGAAAATTCTCTGGGCTTAACTTTTTCAACAGATTTAAATCTGTGCTACCAAATAAACTTGTTCGTAAATTGTTTAGAATTTCTTTAAAAACATCAAAACTGATGTTTGGAAGGACAATTATTATTTTAAATATTTATTTAATAGTTAGTTGAACTTTTTATTTTCAAAAACACACAAGAAAAATATGACAACTTTATATTTTTTTGTGTCAGCTGATTTCGGAACATTTAGTATGCAGTGCTGCCAATTTTTCTCGCTAAGCCCAGAGGCGTTTTTTTTTAACCAGTTAAGCCCGGTGGTAATAAAAAACACACCTAATAGCTTGGTTCTAATACATATTTGAACAAATATATAGAAGAAATTGTCAGAATTCTGTGGCTTTCTATCTGTCAATTTCGTTTAAGTCTCTTGGATGTCTACAAAATTTAGAAGGAATTTGTTTTTTTAAATTGCGAAGTTGTGCTGACAATACCTATATCCATTTTGTTTTTTTTTTTACGAAAACTTTTGATTTCGAACTTAAACCCAAAGAAACAGCATGGTTTTCATCACCCCTAAGCAAACAACATGCATATAATTCAACGGGAATTGTTTAACGCCAGAATTCATTATTTCTCTAAATTCGTCTACAAATGGACGAAGAAAATTATATTAATCACCTGGTTTTGAGTTCTGACATTGAATAATTACAAATAGAAGTGGACACCTAGGGAAACTTCCGTTGTAAATATGCTGTCGCTAATATCGTGCGTTGAATTAAAAAAGCAAATCCAACAATCCAAAAGCAAAGCCAACAATCCAAAAGCAAATCCAGCAACCCAAAATCAAATCCTAAACAGCTTATACATATAGATAAATGTTTTCCTATTTCAAAAAGTGGAGATAGCCTAGAGGATAAGGTGAATGTCTGTTAAGTTAACATGCCTAGGTTCGAATCTGACGGGAAATTGAGGTTGTTGTTTTTTTTTTACATTACTAAAATAAAAATTAATTAAATTTCTCAAAAAAAATCTCCGCAAAAAAAAAAAAAAACAATTTCAAATTTTACCGGTATTCGAACCTAGGCCAGTAGGAGTAAAAGGCAACGTCCTTGTTCTCTAGACTAATATGACTTTTCAATTTACGAAAACTTATAACAATATAAGCTCTTTGATATGTATAATAATAATTATTAATTTTTTTATGAAGGTTTAAAAAAATTATTAGTTAAGACTCAACTCGAAAATACATAATAGTTGAGGCGCAAACATGTAGTTCATCTATCTTCCGGTACTCTTGTAGTTGCAGAGTAATCTGCGGTGTCACTTCTATTTGTAATTATTCAATGGTTCTGAGTTTCCTCCAAAAACACCCACTAAATGGACTTCCTTTGATCCAACAACGCTGCAAAGTATTGGCCAAACTTGGCTCCTTGAACTCTTTGAAACGGAGGGTCCATCAATATTGAAATCTAATAATAAATCTGTGTTTGTGTTCCCTCCTTTTAGCAAAAAATCAGTTAAACAGTCCTTTAGCCCATATTGGAGGTATTCACCTGAGTCCATTGGCATTGGAACGATATTTTTCGGCGTCTGTTTCAATGTTCTGGGATCTTTTGGTAGGACGAAGAATGTCAAGTAATTCGCTCATAGCTGAATTACTAATTAAATATTTTGAAGCCCAACGACCTAATTGGAAACTAATTGGAAATTGTTCAACAGTAAAGCCTAGTACGCTCCTGAAGCGAAACGAAAAATTTCGAAGTCTCCAAAGTCAAAAGCGGACATGTTAACGAAAAAATACCATCCGGTATTATAGCAAGGTCAAAATAATCAAAATAATCAAAATACAAACATAAAAATTCAGGAAAAAACATCAGAAAATAGGTTAAAAAGCAAAAACAAAACAAATTTAATTTTGTATGGAAAATTTCGTTTCGCTTCAGCAGCGTACTAGGCCTTAGTCCGTTATCAAAACTGTCTTCACTTGTCTGGGATAGGGAAGAATTAGTCAAAATGGTTTAATTTAAAAGCTCTGGGTCAGAATGTATATTTAAGGGTTTGCTATCTAGTCCTTCATCTAGCCCTACATGTTGTCCTACATCTTTATTTATTTAAGCTTAGTACAAGCTATGACTTAAAAACTAACTTAAACTACCTTAGACTTCTTCTTCTTCCTTTTTACTTGCTCTATAGGGCAAGTATTGGTTTCGTGTAGAAAAAAAAATTTGAGGTTTTAATCAAAACCTACATTACGATGATGGAGAAGATCAAAAAAGTGGTTTTCGTCATGCCGTCCGTCGGTCCGTGCGTCTGTGCGTCTGTGCGTGTGTGCGTGTGTGCGTCTGTGCGTCCATCTGTACATCGAGCTAGGGCCTAAACGGATGGATGGATTTGCATGAAACTTGGTACAGATGATTTTTATGTAATTCCCTAGACCCGTTTTTTTTATTTTTTTAATATCTCCAATTTAACGCATATCTCCCATATAACGTTTTCGAGGTATTTCAAATTTCTCGAAAACGGCTCTAACGATTTCGTTTAAATTTGGTATGCGCAGTACTCTTATTGATTCTAACAAAACTGCGTTTTTAGTTTTTCTCAAAAAATGCCGAGAGCGGAAATATGGCGTTGCCATTTTTCAAAAATTTACATGTTTTTTAGGTTCATATATTTCATCAAAGCATAAGTCAATTTTATTCAAAATTTACAGACATCATAGTGTTAGGAGCTGTGAGTAAAAGTCAAGTAGTGTTCTGTTAGAGAGTTTATTAGGAACTACTTTACAATTGATAAAAAGAAAAAGAGGAGCATAAAAGAATTCATGATAATGCTAATGATTGAGTATGAGCGTTGACATAAAGAAAAAAAAAACATAGAAAGGCTAATTCACAATAATCATTCAACACTCTCCCTCAACGCGAATTATAATTCATAAAAATTATTGTTATATTAATTTAACAATATTATACAATTCAAAAAGTTTATTTAACTAATCCTAAGAGTTTACAAAATTTATGATGTTTAACTTTTTGTAAGTTCTTTGTTAAGACATCTGCTATCATGTCATTCGTTGGAATATAGTTTAAATTGATAGCCCCGCTACTGTATATTTCCCTTATGTGGTGATATTTAATGTCTATGTGTTTGCTCCGTGGGTGGTGAACGGGGTTCTTCACCAGCTGTTGAGCACTCAGGTTGTCACCATTCAAAATTATATAAGATGTTGCAAACTCGCTGCCTCCAAGCTCACAAACCAATCTTCTCAGATAAACAGCTTCTTTTGCTGATGCGGATAAAGCCATGTATTCTGCTTCGGTACTACTCAATGCTACCGTTGGTTGTTTCTTGGACTCCCAAGATATGGCAGAACCACCAAGCAGGAAAACAAAGCCAGTGTACGACTTTCGGTCCAGGATGTCTCCACCCCAGTCGGCATCAACAAATCCTTCAAGTTGTTTACCTGTAGGATAATAAAATAATTTGTAATTAGTACAATTTAAGTACCTCAATAAATGTTTGACTGCTGTATAGTGTTCTTCATGTGGGTCCGAATTAAATCGTGCCAATTTGCTGACCGAATGAGTGATGTCTGGCCGTGTTGAAATTGACAAATAGGTTAATGACCCGATGATGGACTGGTACAGCTCTCTGTTCGCTCGCTTGCAGTTTTCATCTCGACATCCAAACTGTTGTCCAGGTACTAACGGAGTTTGGTTTTGTCTGCATTCCACCATACCAGTTGCTTTTAGAAGATTCAGAATCAATTGTTTTTGACAAACAGTGATCGGGCCAGTGTCTCCTTCGCGGCTGATTTCAAAACCCAGGAAATGGTGTAAAGGACCATTATCGACGACCTTAAACTCCTTTTTAAGTTGAGCCTTTATTTGTTGAATCGATTCCTCGCTACTAGCAGCCAAAATAAAATCATCAACATACACCGCAATGATTCTCAAATCATCCTCATGATATTTCACATAAACGCAAGATTCGCTTGTGCATTGGCGATAGCCAATTCTCCTTAATACAGAGTCCAGTTTTTCGTTCCAAGCTCTCCCTGATTGCTTCAAACCGTATAATGCTTTTCGCAACTTCAAAACTCGATCAGGATTCTTCGGGTCGACAAAATTCTCCGGCTGCTCCATATACACGTCTTCTTGAAGTTCACCATTCAAATAGGCAGAGGACACATCCATTTGATGCAAGAAAAGCTTCTTTTCGACAGCTAGGGCTAGGATCATTCGAATAGTAGAATACCTAACTACTGGTGAGAACGTTTCCTTATAATTCATCCCAAAAACCTGGCTGAAACCTTTTGCAACCAGCCGTGCTTTAAACCTACGAAGCTCACCATATTCGTCTTTCTTCACCGTAAAGACCCATCGACAACCTATGGGTTTCACATCTTCGGGACGTTCAACCAAATCCCATGTGTTGTTGGATAATAGATTCTGGTATTCTTCATTGACTGCGTTCATCCACATCGAAGACTCAGGAAGCGATAATGCTTCAGATATGGTTTGGGGAATCATAATGTTATTTCTTGTTTCAATACTATTTAACACATTAAACTGTTTTCTTGGTCTTCCAGGCTTGCCAGTTCTAATAATCTTCGGTCTACCTTTAGTATAAGTTGTCGTCGGCGTTTTCTGATTATCTTCTTCGCTGCTTGTATTCGACCGTTTTCGCTTTGGATATCGTCTGTTCCCAATGTCTTGCTCACGTTGTACTTCTTGTTTTTGGTCTTCATCTCTCTGTGGTACCTCATTTGACAGTTTTTGTTCTAATTGTTCATTCTGTAGTTCGATTTTGTGTCCCTGGTCCGACTGCTGGTGTTCTTGTTCTTCCAAATTTCCTTTATCACTACCCTCATTCTGCATCTCCAATTTCTGGCCACCATTTTCATTCTCTTCTTCCAGACAAAAAATCCCTGAATCATCCAAACCATCTACCATGCCTTCGGTTTCAATAAACGAAACATCTCTTCGTTCAATGACTCTTCTATTAGTTGTATCAAACAATCGATATGCCTTTGAAGTTCTTGAGTAACCGACCATCAAATATTCTTCACCTCTTGGATGAAATTTTGAAAAAGATTTAGACTTGTTTAGGGCTATGGCTGTACAACCAAAAGTTCTAAAATGGCTAACATTGGGTTTTCGACCGGTCCACACTTCTTGGGGTGTGACATTTATAAGAATTTTCGTCGGACATCGATTTCTCAAGTACACTGCTGTGTTCACAGCCTCAGCCCACAGGCTTTCATCAATCCCAGATTGAATGAGCATGCACCTCGCCATCTCAACGATAGTTCTGTTGGCCCTTTCGGCAACTCCATTTTGCTGCGGAGTATATGCAACAGAAAACTGTCGCCCTATACCACAGCTCTCCAAATAATTATCAAACTCTTGGCTACGGTACTCGCTTCCGTTATCGCTTCGCAAAGTTTTTATTAATTTACCAGTTTCACGCTCAACCAAGGACTTGAATTTTCGAAAAACCTCGAAAATTTCACTTCTCGCTTTTAAAAAATATACGAAAATTTTGCGTGACTTATCATCAATAAAGGTTGCAAAATATCTGGTTCCTCCCAGAGACGCCTTTCTCATAGGGCCACAGATATCGGTATGAACGAGTTCCAATAAATCGTTTGACCTTGTGAATGATTCATTTGGAAAAGAATTTGCACGGATTTTGCCCTTCATGCAAGTTTTACATTGGAAGTTGTCTGGGAGATTACCTGACGAGAACCCCTTGACCATCTTACTATTCAAAACATTACGCATGCTGTTTGCATTAAGATGGCCATATCTTTCATGCCATTTCTTAAAATTATTTAAATTTGGACTACATGCATATAAACTCTTCATTTGACTATATTTGAACACAAAAAGATCATTGTCTAAGCATGCAACTAAAATTGTTTGACCATTCTGTTTTATTTTGGCATAATTTTTATCGAACTCAACATTAC
This sequence comes from Episyrphus balteatus, assembly GCF_945859705.1. Taxonomy (NCBI): domain Eukaryota; kingdom Metazoa; phylum Arthropoda; class Insecta; order Diptera; family Syrphidae; genus Episyrphus; species Episyrphus balteatus. Next base: position 101,263,541 of record NC_079134.1, read on the forward strand.
AGCCATTTTCTATTGCCTTACTAACAGAAATGAAGTTTGCATTAAGGCCAGGAACAAACAAAACATTTTTTAATTGAACCTCACATAAATCTGTTTTGAGAAGAACGGTACCAACAGCACTGGCCGTTATATGATTGTCACCAGCTAATTTGATTTTTTCTTTGCACCCTCGAATTTCAGTAAACAGTGATTCATCGCAACATATATGTGCAGTGGCCCCACTATCAAGGCACCAACATTGTGGACCAAGAACGTTGTTATGAGAAGCGGAGAGCATAGAGAAAGAAGCAATCGCTTTGTGTTCATAAGACTTTTTTGGTTCCATACACTTAGATGCGTAGTGCCCCCTTTTTCCGCAGTTATAGCATTTCCCAAAGTGTTTATTTTTATGTGCGAATTTAGGCTTATTACTTGGGCGCGCTGCATAAGCCTGCTCGAAACTTTCTTCATCTTTGCCCAGTATTTTACCCTTTTCAAAGCGACGATCTCCCTCTTCTAAAAGTTTTACCTTGAGACTACTCAAAACTGGCAATTCATCGCGAGACTCTATAGCGACAACAAAACTCTCTAAACATTTTGGGAGACTTGAGAGCAAAATTATTACAAGAAGTTCGTCATTTATAACAAATTCAATTTCACTTAGTTTTTCTACTATATCTGAGAAACGATTTACATACTCTGTTATATTCTCCTTTTCGCCCAGTTTCATATGAAGTAATTGCTTAAAGAGAGTGATCTTTCTCGCCGGACCACGTGGTTGATGAATCTTCTTCAAACTGTCCCAAGCTGATTTCGACGTTGAACAATGCTTCACGTGAATGACTTGGGACGATTTTATGTTTAAAATTATGTTAGCAAGAGCTTTGCCGTCCCTCGTTTCCCATTCGGATACTTGAGCCGCAGTCATACTCTCTTGCTTAACACAACTACCGTCGACGAACGACCAAAGATTGGAAATGATGAGTACACTCTTCATTTGGACGCACCACCCATCAAAATTGTGGTCGTCCAACTTCTCAATTTGATAATGAGACAAACTCATAATTTCAAAATGTACCTCTATTCGAACTTTTAAACAAATTTAATTATACCGTTCACTTGACTTTATTAAGCGAGCAATCTGGAGCCCATAACCTGTTAGGAGCTGTGAGTAAAAGTCAAGTAGTGTTCTGTTAGAGAGTTTATTAGGAACTACTTTACAATTGATAAAAAGAAAAAGAGGAGCATAAAAGAATTCATGATAATGCTAATGATTGAGTATGAGCGTTGACATAAAGAAAAAAAAAACATAGAAAGGCTAATTCACAATAATCATTCAACACATAGTTATTGAAGTGTAAAATGTAAAAAAAAATTTAAAAACAAAAGTTTTTCGAAAAATATTTTAAAAAATTGAATTTTTTTAACTCTCGATTTTATTTTTTTTTTAAATTTTTTTTTCTCCACAAAATCTTCAATTTCCAATAGATATTTAAGATAAAGATACTTTGAACTACAAGAGCAAGTACGTGCGACCCAGTCGTGCATTTTATTTTTCTCGGCGCTGTTATGATCTCGATGTCGAGGGGATCATAACTATCCCACGTATCTGCTTCACACTAGTGATCTGCCTGTGGGGTTCGCCGGGTTGACCTCAGAAATCGGCGGCAAGCCTCCCGGTTTTGTATAGTTCCATTTCTAAGGCCAACTGAATGCTGGTGTTTTTGCATTTGCTTGTACCAGGAGTTTTTAGGCCTACCTTTCTTTTTATTTCGTGTTGGAACGTTGTATGATATTGCTTTTTTGACGGGGTTCTCAGGATCTCTCCTTTGAACATGGCAATACCAACCTTAGACTAATTTATATAGGTATATGGTTTGTCTAATTTAAACAAATTTTTGAATTTCTTATCAAATAGAAAAATTAAATTTCATTATTTTGAAATATCAATGATACGAATTGTCTTTTTCAAGAATTTCAAAATAATGAGAATGTTTTTCGAATAAATATTCTTCACATAAACTGAACATTGAGTGAACATTCACAAAAATGTTTTCTGGGAAAGAGTGCATTCCGAATATTCCGGAATGGATAAAGAAACATAAAAATAGTTTATCCGGAATATTCCGCGGAATAAAGAAACATAGGCGTGTTTGGAATTTTCGGAAAAAATAAAGAAACACAATCATAATGGCAACGCTGCGGCTGGATAGAAGTATGTTGATGGGCTGCTGCCTGAAAAACTTGGGTCCCAGCATTGTATATATATTTCCATAGTACTATCATGAAGTGAAACGATCTCAGGAACTCTGGTGGTAACTTAAAAAAGCAGAATTTGTATGAAATAAATACACTGAGCGCCACCTCAAAATAGTGGTAACTTGAACTAATACTAAATTCGACTTCATGATAGTACTATAGAAATATATATGCAATGGGTCCCAGCACGTGACTTGATACAATCGAGTGTGGTCGTTGGTCGATACAATCGAATATCGGCAGGCGGCAGCATCTTAATGCTGAGGTGTTGCCACTGCTCGATTGTATCGAGTTAATTCGATTGTTCAAAGTTCTCTGCTGGCACCCCAGATGTGCTTCACAGAATGAACTTTTTCGTTTGTGATGACACCCTGCGTTTTTTTGCTGCAAACATAAGAGGTGCGCTTTGTGCCGACGCACGGTTGTCCAAAATGACTTATCTCGTTGCAAAAATCATAACTTTTGAACGGATTGAGGTATCGGTACAATTTTTAACTTTTTTAATTTGAAGGAAATTTCCAGGGCTGTTACACCAATGAATTTCAAGAAAATTGTTTCACAAGGTGTTCGGCCGAAAACAGATTTTCTTTAAAAAAAAATGTTTAAATTAAAATTGGTATGCCATTTTGTAGAAATCACTAATCCACATCTAAAAACAAAATTTAAAAAAATACAGTGTCCCGTTATCGACAATTTTATTTTTCAAAAAAAAAATTCAAATTTTTTTTAAAAATCCAAAAAATTATTTTTTTAAAAATTTTATTTTTGGTTTATATTTGAGTTATATAAGTGCTTCTTCACAAAAAGATTCGTTGAAATCGAATAAGCCGTTTCGGAGAATATCGGATTTTAAAAAAACCGTTCTATGGCAGGTACCGTTAATGATTTTCAAAAACAAGTTTTTTCATTTAAAGATAGACCTTGTCTTAAAACTTACATTTGAATTTTTTAAACAAAATCGTTGGAGCCGTTTTTGAGCAATTACAACTTTACTGAAATTGGTGTATGACAAGTACCGTTATTTTTGGTCCAAAAAAAATTAATTCCAAAAACCCCTCTGGAGAGTCTCCAAAAAATGCTACATACCAAGTCAATTTGAAGTCAATCGGTAAATCCGTTTAGGCTGTAGATCCTTATACAGACAGACGGACTTCCGGAACCAACTTTTTGGCATTCTCTACTATCGTAATATCATGGAAAAATGTTATCTCAACTTTTTTGTTTGTAGGGATGTATAACTTGATATATGTATCATAGTACCTATGTAAAAATATACATAAAATATCTCAAACAATAATTTATAAATTTTTAGTAAAAAGTTCACTGCCATCATCATCACTTTTAATATTTAATAAACTAATCAGCCCTGGACAGTAGCTTTTTTTAAGCTCTTTTTTGGATCTAACGTGTCTTAAAAAAATAATTTTTGGATTTTTAAAAAAATTTTGAAAAATTAAATTTTCGAAAACGGGACATTTTATTTTTTTGAAATTTTGTTTTTAGATGTGGATTAGTGATTTCTACAAAGTGGCATACCAATTTTAATTTAAACATTTTTTTTAAGTAAATCTGTTTTCGGCCGATGATTCCTAAACACCCTGTGAAACTTCTTGAAATTCATTGGTGTAACAGCCCTGGAAATTTCCTTTAAATTAAAAAAAACTGTACCGCTACCTCAATCCGTTCAAAAGCTATGATTTTTGCAACGAGATAAGTCATTTTGGACAACCGTGCGACGGCCTAATAGCAGAAAACTTGTTTTTTCTCACTTTTGACTAGTACCTGCATAGAGAATTTCGGAGTTAGATTGTCACAATAACGATTGTGTTGTAAGCTTATTTTATAGATAAAATTATAAGTACTAAAATTCATTCTTGACGAGTTACCCAAATTAATCAAATGAAAAAAATGCCATTTTGCCCCAACCTTGCGAGACAAATCCGTACTTTGACCAACTACAAAATTTTATTTAATCAACTCACGAAACTGTTTTTTAGATAATTTTATTGTTAATAAGTAGATAAGTACTACCATTTTCATTTTTTGTTAAAATGAATTACAATGGAGATGTTCAATAAAAACGATACCAATCTCGTTTCCAAGATGGCGGCTGCTCCCCACCTCCAATAATCCTAACAAATTGATTCATGAGCAAAAATTTTAATCCTTGGATTTAAAAAGTGCGGATTTAAAAATTCATCTTTGTCCAAAGTGAGTAATATGGCCTTTATATCTACTTTGCAAAGCTAAGACTAAAGAAACAGTTAATGGTGTGGAGTATTGCATTTCAATCCAAGTATTATTTCAGCTAAGATTTTCCGTAGGTATTTGAAATAGTACCTACCTACTTAGTTTCCAAAATGTATCGACCTCATATGGTCAAGAGAATTAATTGTCTTTTTGTTTTATTTATAGGTATGATAATTTAACATGCCTTCTTTTTTATAATGTATCCGTTGAAGTAAAATATGATTATGTCTTCTTAATAAAAACCACATCATGTGCGGCCCTCAACTAAACTACCATCTACCACCTTAATGCATCCTACTCAAGCTCTTAGTTTTAACAAATCACTATCACGAGTGAGTTTCACTCGCATTTACTTCATCTTTTATAAACGAGGAAAACTGATTATAGCTCAATCACTACGGTAATTGACAACAAATTCAATTCAAATCGAGTACTAAACTACTTGATGTGAAGCTGTATATGTGGAGGAGTCTTTGTATCTGGAATGCCTTTGGGTTTAGTTTTAGGTATATAACAAACAAAAAATGTAGCATCTGCAGTCCTTCTACCAACAGAATAGTGTATTCATGTACATTGTACATTATGTATATGTATGCAAGAAAATATATTTATATTTATGTGGTTCACTATGCGATACAGATGTATGTATACCTACAACTTTAAATATTTGATACAAGTCTAAGCTGCCGCTCTGCACTACCGCATGTTGTGATAACAATGATAAGAATTTAATTTTCGACCAATTTTAAAACGCATGCGCTATTAATCAATTGACATAAATGCTCTTTAGAACCTGGGGAAGTTGGATAGACTTGTATATATTGAAATAATAACTAAATTTGTATATTGACGTAAGCAACAGGTATATGTTGCAACAAACTTCACAACTACAAGATACTTTGACATTGAACGTTATGCCGCAAGTAGATATTTGAGCTTTTAGGGACAACAGAAAACGATCCTTGCAACATTGTTAATTCTCCCATTATATATATTTCTAAAGTACTATCATGAAGTCGAATTTAGTGTTAGTTCAAGTCACCACTATTTTGCGGTGGCGCTCAGTGTATTTATTCATACAAATTCTGCTTTTTTAAGTTACCACCAGAGTTCCTGAGATCGTTTCACTTCATGATAGTACTATGGAAATATATATAAAATTAATTCTCCTACATATTCCGCGGCAGCGGCAGCATGTTCTGATGACACTGGTCGGCAACGAAAATAGAGCTAGAACCAAACTATAGGAACCTACTTTTCTAAAGAATTTTTGTGTGCTGATTCCGAATCCGAATCAAAATTTGACAGCACGTCATGTTTTTTATCTTTTATTTTAGCTGGAATTAATTCTAGAAATTCCCGCAATGGTCTAAAATTAGAGTTAAAGGCATTAAGATGATGTCGAATGATGTAATGTAATAATGATAATTTTATGGTACAACAGATAATAAAGATAAGAACAACAAGAAAAACAAACGATATATTATGTTAAATAAGGTTTTCCAATTTACAACAGATATTATTGGTATAAAAAACAAAAAAATGAGTTCTTTGAAGTTGAACGCATCAAATTCGAAAATAATTCCATTGAACGCGAACAAAAATTGTTTTTACTAAATATGGAAGGTAAAATGTTAATGCAAATAAAAACCGTTATTTGAAAACATTAAACTCGTTTTTTTCATAGTAAATGGTTTTTTTTTAATATTTTGCTCAACAAACTTTCAGAGTTAAGGCCCCAACCCATAGAGTCCGTTCCGTCGAAGTTTTCAACTGACAGCTAGATAAAATACACACGTTTTTATGGGAAGTCCGTCTCCGTCCGATCCGTCGTCGCTTATGGGTCGCTTCCCATAAGAACGTGTGTATTTTATTTTATAACTTCGACGCAACGGACGCAACGGATTCTATGGGTTGGGCCCTTTACAGCGAAATAAGTTTGCTCTTGTAGGACATAGTTTTATATAAAACATAAAGCCATATAGGCTAGCTACTTTTTAAAATTATTTATAGAGTGTGCCTACTCGTGCCTTTTTTTTAAAGCTTAGGAACTGTCGCTCCAATTCAAGTTTAGTTTCCAAATAACAAATATCGAACTCAGAATAATATACTATCTGGTAAACTTTCGATTTTATTTCCTAAAATTTCAATAAATCAATAAGGATATATCTTAATTTAAATTATAGAATAGAAATTTAACTTACAATTGGTATTTTCTAGATTAAAAACTTGGAGAAACAATTGTCTATAATTAAACTTAATCTTGAATTATTCTTGAATTATCCAAATCTAGAATTTAATATAGAAATGAAAATCGAGGTTAAAATATAATATGCATAGGAATTTAACTAAATGTACCTTCTTATAAGAGATCAATTTACAAAAGAACAATTACAAAAAATGCGCGATTAATTTTAGTTAGGTTATGTTTAATCATAGGTATACTTAAACTTATGTACTCTTTTTATTAAAAAGATACGAAATTATTTGCCAATTATAGCAAGTTACATGATAAAGGTTATATTAGTTGCCACTTTATTAGATAAAGGTTTGATAAGTTGCCACTTTATTGCTAAGCTATAGTACTATTGGAGGTTTTTAGGAGGCTTGATGACAGGGACATTCGTTTTATATGAAATCGGTGCTAGTAACATACTTTACTTTAAAATGTATACACCAAATATCAATATAATAACAGTTTATAAGCAAATACTATATTTGGATACATTCATTCATTGATAAACTAGTACCTAATACGGTAAAATAGGGTAAAAAAGGAGTAAATCTCGAAATGAATGCTAATAGAAATTTTTTTGCTCAATATCTTCGTTTTGGCATTCTATAACATGCCTTAAAAGTCTAGAAAAATCTAATGTCCGCAAGTCGCGATTTTCAAGGTCAAAGCGCGAAAGGAGATTTTCAAAATTAGCAATCATAGACAATGGTATTATATACACATATGATACATGTCTTCGAGGTATTTTTTAATGTCGATGCTAAAAATTATGGTAGAGGAACCAAATTTTGCATGAAGGTTTTCATATCCATTATTATTATTAAGAATCAAAAAAATACAATGAAAAAAACATTCATTTCTATGAAAAATTGGTATTTTTTGAATAATGGGGAAATTTTGGGATATGCACTAAAAAACATCCTGGTACAATGGAACTAGTGCTAATAGGCAGATTTTTTTGTTTCTATCTTTGTTTGGATATTCTATATCTTATGTCAAAAATCTAAAAAAAATTCATGTCCGCAAGTCCTAATTTTGGAGGTTAAACTAAGTTAGGTGTAGGCTTAAAAAAATTAGCAAGAAAAGTTTAAATGTTTATATGTATACCAACATAAGCGATATGATTTAACGGTATTTTTTAACACTTATTACAAAAAAAACTCACAATAAGTGAACCCGACCACCCCTGAAAAGTAATGCACCTTATTCATGTTGATCTGACACAAATATCTGAAGTGTTGTTTTTCAATTTTTTAAAATCTGTACCTTATCTTCAAACCAGGAAAATTAGGACTTGCGGACATGAGATTTTTTAGATTTTTGACATAAGTTATAGAATATCCAAACAAAGATAGAAACAAAAAAATTAGCCTATTAGCAGTAATTCCAAGATTGTACCAGGATGTTTTTTAGTGCATATCCCAAAATTTCCCCTTTATTCAAAAAATACCAATTTTTCATAGAAATTAATGTTTTTTTCATTGTATTTTTTTGATTGTTAATAATAATAATGGATATGAAAACCTTCATGCAAAATTTGGTTACTCTACCATAATTTTTAGCATCGACATTAAAAAATACCTCGAAGACATGTATCATATGTGTATATAATACCATTGTCTATGATTGCTAATTTTGAAAATCTCCTTTCGCGCTTTGACCTTGAAAATCGCGACTTGCGGACATTAGATTTTTCTAGACTTTTGAGGTATGTTATAGAATGCCAAAACGAAGATATTGAGCAAAAAAAATTTCTATTAGCATTCATTCCGAGGTGAAACCCTTATTTGACTGGATTATAGCAGATTTTTTTCGAAAACCTGCTTTTCGATTGTGATTTTTATGCAGCCAATGAATGTTTTGACCTCAATTTTGAATGAACAATTAGCTAGTCTATTTATCTATCGAATAAGACTAAAATTAGCAATATTGGAAGAGGTTGACTTTTTAATTAATTCCTGCTAAAATAGCGTTCTAGCCCACAGTGCAGGGGCCTCAAATGTCTTTACTTCAGGACTTAAAAAAAAATTAAATAAAAAAAATAGTTTTTTTTTTTAATGAAATTACATTTGTTGATGGATTACTAAATATTACTTTAGGAGCCCCAAAAAATATGACTTCGGGGCTCCAAAAATATTATATGAAGGGTCCCAAAAAATTATTTTTTAGGAACCCCTTTAGTTGAGAGGCAATCAAATATTAATTTGGGGGCCCCAAAATCTATTACTAAGGAGCCCAAAAATATTCATCAAATTTTCTGATGCCATGACAAATAATATTATTTGAGGATCCTCAGAAGCTATTACTTCATTTGTTCGAAACAATCAAAACAATCAAATGGAAAATTAAATATCAATTTAGGGGCCCCAACATAAATACATCAGGGCCCAAAATAAAAACATTACGTTATTGGTAGCATTCCGAGCATTACATCAGAACAGAGGCCCCAATACCTTTTAATTCTTGGCTCCAAAAAAATTATATTATATTTTGGGGGCCTCTAAGCACTTAATTTTGAGGCCCCAAAAATAATTTTTCAGGGGCCCTAAAAGAAATAAACTATGTTTGATGACGGAAAATCAAATGTGTACACATTACTTCAGAACAGAACTATCAATTCTAAGCTAAAAAAAAAAATATTTTAGGGGCCTCTAAATTCTTAATTTTAATTTCAAAAATTTTTATTTTAGGGGCCTCTAAATATTTAATTTTGGGGGCCCCAAAATTAATTTTTCAGGGGCCCAACAGTAAAAAAAATTATGTTTGATGATGGAAAATCAAATATGTACATGTACATATTACTTCAGAACAGAGGCCCCAAGAACTATCAATTCTAAGCTAAAAAAATTTTATTTTAGGGGTCTCTAAGTGTATTTAATTTTGGGGGCCCCTAGTACAAGTATTTACTTCTTTTATGATAGAAATTTTAAGTTAGTATAGCAAAGTGCATTACGAACATATTGAAACATTAAAATAAACCTAAAAATAAATAAGCCATACAAAAAAAAAATGTATGGCGTATACGCACTTTTTTTTTGTATCTAAGGGACTCCCAAATATCAAAGGGGCCCCAAAATTTAGTCTTGCCCCAGGGCCCCGACAACTCAACGTACGCCACTGTTCATAGATGTAAGATGCACCATAATAATTGTGTTAATATTTCAACCCTAATTAAACAAATGACCCAATACCAAAAATATATTTGTTTTAATATCCATTCCGTTTCATTTTATGATAAAAAAGAAATATTTTTACTATTCAAAAAACCAAGAGAAAAGGTCAAGAAAAATTATCTGTTTTATTTCTAAAACTATGCATGTGTTAAAATAATTCCGTAAATAACTAGAACTAGACATCTAAAGCTATGGTGTTTTATAAAAGTTTAAAATATCTTCATATTTCATTATACTTTCCAAATAAAAATCAATGTAACCTCTCACCCATCACAGCTCAGCTCACTTTAGCTTAGCTCACTGACAGCTCAGCTCACCCAACAGCTGAGCTCACCGACAGCTCAGCTCAACCATCAGCTCAGCTCAGCTCAGCTCACTTTCAGCACACTTTAAGCTTACTTTCAGCTCACTTTCAGCTCAGCTCAAATGAGCTGAGCTATGGTACCTAGCTCAAAAGTGAGCTAGCTCAAAATTTCAGGTATCTCAAATTTGAGCAGAGCTGTGAGCTGAGCTGAAATGTGAGCTTTTTGCAACCCTGCTCAAAAGTGAGCTAGTTCTCAGTAGTAGGTATGTATCTCAAATATTTTTAAAAATTATTTTAAAAAATTATTTTTTTTGTCAACTATATTGGAAAAAGAAATTTACTATGTTTCAAAATCATAGTACATATCATAATGAATCAAGTTTTTGATCCAAATTCTAGTTTGGGACTTCTGATTTGGATTTTAAAAAGCAACATTAAGGAAAAATTTATATTTTTAATCAAACATCAAAAACAACTTCATTGGAAATTAGTTTTTAGGACTTTATTGTGAAAATAGTTATGGGTGTAGCTCAAAACTAGACGTGATAAAACAAAACTGTAAATAGTTTTGGTAGAATGGTGAACTGGTACACAGGATAAAAAAGGAAAAAATTTGAAATTTGATAGTTTTAGTCAGGGGGCTTGGTAAACTGAATTTTCATAAAATATTTTAGAGCACTTTTGATTATTGTAGAATCTTGAAACTTGGTAGAATGTTAAAGCTGGTAGATTATACAAAGGAAAAAAAAATAAAATTTGAGTATTTTAGCCGCTTCTTTTCGCTGAATTTTAATCAAATATCTTAAGATTAAGATTAAGATTAGGGTGAGAGGTGGGAATAATTCGCCTTATCACTGCGGCCTCTGATGGGCCTATTGTGATGTCCTCTTTTTAGAGTTCACGTAGAAATCCTGAGTTTAGAAAACCTAGTATGTTTTTGGGTGAACTAGCGGCAATGTTTTCCGCTTCGAGATAATACCCTCCGAGGTGACGTCGACGTGTATTAATTAAGCAATTACAGTGACACAATATGTGTTCTGCTGTTTCTTCGTCTTCGTTACACATTCTGCAGGTATCGTCTTGTGTAATGCCCATGGTCTTGAGATGTTTTTTTACTGAGCAGTGTCCAGTAAGGAAGCCTGTGGTTATGCGAATCTGACTCCTGGTGAGTGTGAGGAGTTGTTTCGTTCTGGCGTGGGAGATGTTTGGTATAAATTTTTTGGCTTGTCTGTTACCTTCCGTATGCGTCCAGTAATGATTAGCCATATCTCTTAGCCATTTATTAATGTAATGTTTTGCAGTGCTTGTTGGTATGCCACAGAATGGTCTTGGCATCATGAATGTAGATGCGGAACCTTTTCTGGCTAGTGTGTCTGCTATTTCATTCCCAACGTGACCGCTGTGACCAGGTATCCAAATGAGTTGAACTCTGTTTGTACTGGCAAGCTGGTGTAGAAGTTGTATACAGTCCCATACCAGCTTTGAGGTGACTTCACTGCTCCTAAGAGCTTGGAGTGCGGCCTTGCTGTCAGAGAGAATATAAATTTTTTTGTTTATTACAGCTCTGTTTAAGTTTTCTCTGAGGCAGAGTTCAATTGCGAATATCTCTGCTTGGAATACGGAATTGAAGCTGTCCATGCTCTGGTGCAGATAAGTTTTGGTGTTCATTCCGAATACTCCGGCCCCAACACCTTCATTTGTTTTGGAGCCATCTGTGTACCATACATGAGACTCGCTATTGAAGATGGGTCTGTTCTGTTCCCATTCATGTCGTGAGGGGAATGTGACCTTATAGTTTTGGGTGAAGTTATATCTTGGGAGACAATTGTCTACTAGAGATATTTTAAGTAATTCTTCCCTATTTAATTCAGTGAGAATATCAGAGTGGATTATCTTGGAATTAGAGTTATCTTCTGCGATGAGCCTGTAGCCGTTGACCATGGCTTCTTTCTTTAGTAGGAGATGGAGTGGTGGTAGATCTGTGATAACTTCTAACGCTGCTGTGGGGGATGTTCTCATTGCTCCTGTAATATTTATACAAGCTAGTCTTTGTAGTTTATTGAGCTTGGCTTGTACTGTTTTTTGTTTTGTTTTATGCCACCAGACCGGTGCAGCGTATGTTATAATTGGTCTGGCAATGGCTGTATAGAGCCAGCGAGAGATTTTGGGGTTGGCACCCCAGTTTTTACCAGTTAGACATTTGCTGGTCCATAAGGCAGTCCTTGCTTTGTCAATGGTTTTCTGTATATGAGAGTTCCAGTTGAGTTTTTCGTCTAGGGTAACCCCCAGATATTTAACTTCCTTTGAGAATTCTATCGCTTCACCGAAAAGAGTAGGCCTTATAAGTTTGTGTTTATTTCTTTTTCTGGTGAAGGCGACTATGGTACTTTTTTTAGGGTTGACATTAAGTCCAACTTTTAGGCACCAGTTTGCGACTATATTGAGTGCTCTTTGTAGAAGATTCGAGATCGTGTCTTCGAATTTACCTTTAATGAGGATCACAATGTCGTCAGCATAGCCCTGAACATAAAATCCAGCATTGCTAAGTATGACAATCAGTTCATTAACTACAATGGACCACAGAAGTGGGGAGAGAACCCCGCCTTGAGGGCATCCTTTTGCAGCTGTGATTCTGATTTTGTCATTGCCCAATGTGGCATTAATTTTTCTGTGACTGAGCATATGTTGAATCCATCTGCATGTGGTAGGATCTACCCCTGTGCTGAGGATGCAGCGTTGTATTTGAGCATAATCAGTGTTATCGAAAGCACCCTCAATGTCTAGGAAGCAACCTATTGCAGTCTCTTTGTCGTTAAGGGATTTATCAATCCGCATTGTTAATTCCTGAAGAGCAAGCGTGGTTGATTTTCCTGGCTGGTAGGCATATTGGTTGTTGTGAAGAGGTGTTGTTTTCAATGGCCCGTCCCTGATATGCCTGTCTAGTATCTTTTCCATTGTTTTCAGGAAGAATGAGGTAAGACTAATTGGTCTGAAGGATTTAGCTTGGTCAGTTGGTCTTCGTCCTGATTTAGGAATGAATTTGACCGTTACTTCTTTCCAGCTTGTTGGTAAGTAACCCCATGCGTAGCTTGTTCTAAATATGTTTATTAGCATAGGTGTAATTAACTCATTTCCTTTCTGAAGGAGTGCTGGAAAGATTCCATCTTCTCCGGGAGATTTATATGGGTCGAAGGAATTTATTGCCCATTTTATATTTCCCTCATAGAACATATCCCTTGCTCTTTTCCAATCCTCTCTGTTTGGTCTGGTAAGTCTGAACTGGGGAGAAGGACTAGATAGATCTGAGGGTATGACTACAGAGTTTGGAAAGTGAGTGTCCGTAAGGATTTGTAACGTATCTGGACCATTTTCCGCACGCGTGCCATCCGTGTTTTTTAAGAGACCAATATGATTAGTGTGCTCTTTAGCGAGAATTCTGTGGATGCGAGCGCTGCTTTGTATATCAGATAGATCATTGCAGAACTTTTTCCATGATTCTCTTTTGGCTCTTCTAATCTCTGTATTGTAGTTGGTTAGAGAAGTGCGGTATGAGGTCCAGTCTCCATTGCGCTTGGCTTTGTTGAATAGTTTTCTGGTCAGCGTTCTTAGCTTTGAGAGCTTGGCATTCCACCATGGTGTTTTTCGTGTGCCTGATTTCGTTTTCTCTGGGCATGCGTTATGGTAGGCAGTGGTGATTGTTGCATTAAGACTGTTGCAGCTTATTTCTAGGCTGTCAATGTCTCTGATGCTGTTTGGACAGTTTCTGATCGTTTGCGAGATTTCTAGGCAGTAGTCGTCCCAGTTCGTCGCTCTCGGTTGTCTGTACGTTAAGGGGAGTTTTGATTCTATACATATATCAAAGCAAATTTGCCGGTGATCTGACATTGATGTTTCAGTCGAAACATGCCAGTTTTGTATAGCATTACCTATGAATGAAGTGGATAGGGTGAGATCAAGGACTTCTTCCCTGATTCTGTTCATGAAGGTAGGGCTATTCCCATAGTTTAAGATTTCAAGATTATTTTTAAAAATGAATTCTAGAAGGTACTCACCCCTTTTGTTTATGTTGGAGCTGCCCCATACAGTGTGATGGGCGTTAGCATCACAACTAATGATGATTTGCCGGCCTGTTCTGCCACAGTAGTCTATAAGATCCTGCAGTGGTGTGAAGCTTAGGTCGGCAGAATCCCCTGCCAGGTAGGCTGAGCAGATGACAGCTTCTGACCTACCCTCCGAGGTCTGCAGCTGGATGATAGCTGCTACCATGTCCTTGTTGGTGTACTGTGGAATAGGAATGGTTATTATAGATTTATTTATCATAATGCAAGCTCTAGGTCTACCTTCACTACTAGAATCATAAATTAGCTCACCTGATAGGCCTTTTATCTGGTCTTTCACTATGTAAGGTTCCTGGATAAAGGCTATATCAAGGTGTTCCTTATTGAATCTGTGGCTTAGTACTGCCGAGGCAGCCTTCGCATGCTGCAGATTAATTTGGATACACCTCAATCCCATGGTTATTGTTGAGCGGGTTTACTGGCAGGAGCGCCAGTATCAGTTTTAGGTGCAGTGGAAGGGGTATCTCCAGGGGTCTCATCGGTCTGAGATAAGTCTTCAGACGTCTTAGACTTCCTGGGGTTGGTAACCTCTACCATTGACCCACTGATTACAGGAGCATCTTTGTTGGCTTCCTGTGGTTTTACAAGACCCTTAGACTCTTGTGTCCTGGTGGTTTCCTGCCTTGAACTTCCCTTGATCCTAATTTGGATCTGAGAGAAGTTCAAGAATAGTTTGCATTTGGACTTCAGTATGGAGTCCTTGGATTTATCATCGACGGAGAAAGTGACGTGATATCCGCCGCTTTTTTCCTTGATGATCCTGAGGACTCTCCAGCCTTTAGTGTTTAAACCGGTGTTTTGTTTACCAAGCCGATTTATAAATATGTCCTTGGTGAGGTTATCATCTTCCGGGACATATGTGACGCAAACGTGTTGCTTGGGTATATCGTTGCCCTCAGTCACACGTAGTTTTGCATCCTTCCATGGCTTTATTTTACCTGCTGTAGACATGAGCCATTTCTTGGTCTCTGTGTCGTAGCAGGTAAAAGAAAGCCATCCGTCTCTGTCCGAAACGGCCACAAACTTGATTGTTGGACAGTTTTTGTCTGCTTTGTCCATCTCTTCCAGAACGCTTTTTCTCACCAGTTTGGTTTCACGCTCAGAAAGTGTTTGTAATGGGTGGAGTAAGTGCATAATCGCGACCTTACATTGGGCTGTGGCGTCCCGATAGGAGCTCCCTGATGTGCTTGGTCGCGATTGTTCGTCTGCTTTTCCACCGTTTCGTTCAGTTTTGGCGGCACTGCTGGGTTTGTCTTTGCTAGTGCTTGGGCTCAAACTGGTCTTCTCGTGAGCACGATGCTTCTTCGAGGCTGCTCCTGCAGGGGAGTTGTCAGCCGACCGTTCCCTTTTGCCCTTATTTGTTGCCTGCACTGATACGTCTGCCTTTTTGTCCGCTAGCAATTTTGCGTATCTGGCTTTTTCTATGCGCCTTGCTTCTTCGGGCTCAATGCCGTCTCTTATCTGCGCAGCTATACGACGTCTTTGTGCCCCAGTGAAATAGTCTTTCTGCTGGGGCTTGTTGACGTGTTCGTTACCCTCAATCGTAGAGCTTGGACCTTGTGGTGCCTGAGCATCTAGATTGCCCTTTGCATTGGGAACGGGCACGGCTCCTGTATATGGGGGTGGTTCGATGAAATCCACATCCATATCAGTTCCTGGTGAGCGGAGTAGAGCTTCTTCATCTGACTCCGTTATTATTTGGTCAATCAAAAGATTTTTGTTTTTGTTTTTGTTTGTGTTTTTTTGTTGTTTGTTTTTGTTTTTTTCCATTTGGGTCCCACGAGTATGGCGAGAAATATGAGGTCAACTATCTACAGAGCTCCCATGTAGACGTAAGGCTAGTTACTATGCGAGGTCGCCCGGTATCGCATAGGGACAGTACGTTCGCGATGCACATGTTTTGTTCCCTGCACCATTCAGTCCTCGGCACGTATTCCAACTACCTTGACTTGGGAATTTTCTTTGGAGGAGGGTAAGGAAAGGTAAGTTGAGTAGGGAAATAGGAAAAAGGCGGGGAAGGGGGAGGGGAGGGGATGGCTGCATCTTAGCTTCGTATCTCCTCATAGGGAATGTTTAGTCCCAAGAGTCATTGACCTCTACTAAGCCTCTGCACCGCGACAAGGTGTGCAGCCGCGCAAAGGTTCAAATATCTTAGAGCATTTATAAACTATCGCAAAATCTTGAAACTTGGCAAAATGGTAGAGCTGGTAGTTTATACAGGAGAAAACATTTTAAATTTGAGCATTTTAGCCAGGGAGCGTGGTAACCGCCCCTTTTCACTGAATTTTAATCAAATATTTTAGAGCACTTCTGATTATCGAAGAATCTTGAAACTTGGTTAAATGGTAGAGCTTGTAGTTTATACTAAGGAAAAAAATTAAAATTTGAGAATTCTTGTCAGGGGGTTACCTACCATTTTCACTGAATTTTTACCAAATTTTATAGAGCACTTGCAAAAGTAGTGAAATCACAGCAAAAACATAAATGCTTAAATAAGAGCCAAGTTCTCGTATGTTAAAATTATGCTTGTACAAAAAGTACTGAGATGTACCAAGTTCTAGGGCGGAATTCGTAGTCGTCACTCAAGTTGAGAAATATCTTAAGCATTCACTCAACCGAATCCATATTCATAACAGATCGATGGCGAAAAAAAATGTTTTTTTTTTGATGACAGTCAAATTTTAGAGTTTGAGAAAAAAATTTCCTCAAGGCAAGATTTTTCTTTACTCAAGTGACAGCACTATTTTTAATTCCCTTGAGCGATTGCTTGAAATATTTCTCAACTTAATGGAGTTGAGAAAAATCTTAACTCGGGTAACGACTATGAATTCTGCTCTAAGGTTTATTTATAATAAAAAGAAAAATTGTCAAGTAAACAATCAAAATTTAATTCGTACAAATTTAAAACCAAACTTTAGAACTTGGTACCTACACTTTAATATCTCAGTACTTTCAGGCGCGGATCTAGAAATTTGGTTTGGGGGAGGGTCACAGGATTAAAAAAACTTACTTCGAAGATAATAAAAAAATGGTCAAGTGCTCAAAATATATGCTTAATTTTAGCTAACATACAAATTTCTGTCCAAAATCTTAGATCAAATGTGGGAAACCTACACTATCTCCAAAAAAAAAATCTCAATCGGATAAAATCTCCAGAAAATTTTTGACCCCATGGACAAAATCTCCATGGGGAAAGGGATCCAATGGACAAAATCTCCAATAAATAATTTTTTCTCCCATTTTCTCCAAATCCCCAAAAATCTCCAAATAGCAAAAACAAAAACGTAATAGAATGATAAAAAAACACTGTAAGGCAAAGTAAAATCAGGGGTCGAATTACCGCACACGATTACGATCATACGTTAACGTTTTGTTTATTGCTCTCTCTATTTAATTAGTAGAAGAAGATAGGGACACATAGCAACCATACGTTAACGAAAGTATGCCGTAGTTCGACCCCAGGTCTAAACACGACAATTTTGAAATCATAAAGGTTCCTCTTTTAAAACGGAACACAAAAAATAAATTATGTAAACAACCGTCACTTGAACCTTCGTTGTTGGAACCAGCGTTACCGTTAAGCGACTTTAGTCGCTATTAGCGACCTTTTTGAAGCCTTAGCGACCAAGCGACGACTTTTTATTTAAAGCGACTTTTTCACTAATTTCATAATAGCGATTTTTTTTTTCTTTCTAAAAATTGTATTTCTTTTTTAATTTTGAACATTTAGAGCTTCAAATTTGTGTTTCTTTTTTCGTTCTGAACGTATTCTGAGCTAGTTCAGAGCACCATCGATGGACTCAGAATAAAATAACTGAGCAGACCGAGTTGAATGCTGAAGGCTGAACACAAGCGTTTAGCAAGTGAAATTGAAAAAATTTTCAAACAAATAAAATAATGGCGCAAGAGTGCAGTAGTCGTTCTAGTTTTTTATTTTTATTCAACCCTTTTGGACCCAGCGTTACTCTCATGTAACATATTTTTAAAAATTCGTAAAAAATATTCCATTAAATATTTTTTTTTAGGTTTCGATGGCTTAATTGAAAGATAATAATGCCTATTTATTTATTTAATATGTTAAATGGTTACATTAGAAATAAACTTAAATACTAACAATGGAATTATTAAACTACTGGATTATTACAAAAATTTAGTCAAATATCATACCTTTAATTTTTGTTAATCGAAAAAGGGACTGATATTCACATTTTTTTCTTTTTTTTGCAAACATTTTTTTATATATGGTCATAGTTTTGAAAAAAGATATAGAAAATGTTAATGCAATGAAAAAAAAATGTTAATTTTCAATGAAAAAATTTAGTGAGCACAGCATTTTGAAGGCAATTTAATCTTCTTTTTTTCTTTGGAGCAATGTTTATGTCTATCTCAACCCAAAAAAAATGTATAACTAAAAAAACAAAAAAACTCAAAAATTCGATTTTTTTGATATTTTTTTTATGATTGTTTCGACTACTGTGGTATGGAATTTTTTTCAATTTTCAATTTTTTCAATTTTTAAAAAACATTATTCCAATAGGAAATTTAATTCTCTATAAAAAAATTTTGCAATATATCAAAATTTTGCTTGGTTTACGAGGTATATTGAAAAAACCAAAAAGGGGGCTTTTGCACCCCTATCTTCAGTTTCCACCCTCTCATTTAATAGCACTCAGCAATTTTATCTTCTTTTATAACCCATTCAACGATTCCTGCAATAAAAACCCGTGAACGTCTTAGTTCCTTTCTAAACTACATAATCAATAGCCTATTAAGATCCTAAAATGAAGACTGTTTTTTTTTTAGTTGCTAATTTCGTTATTGTTAATGAAAACTTTGTTTCAAGACAACTTATGTTTATTTTTCTATTTAAAAACATATGAAAACGATTTAGCGACTTTTTTTTTTAAATAGCGACTTTTTCGACAAAAAAAGCGACTTTTTTTCAATTTTTCAGGTTAGCGACCTTTTTTTTTCTAAAAGCGACTTTTTTAGCGACCTTTCAAAAATTTTCAACGGTAACGCTGTTGGAACTACCATTCGTGTGCCTTAACAATGATTCTAAAATACTGGAAGGATACAGCAAGTTGAACTAAGCATAATGTTTTGAGGCAAGTTATCACAGCTTACAATTAAATATGAGTAAAAATAGGTCTTTCCAAAATGAAGATGCGCAAGTTGTGTATCAAGCAATCAAATTGCACGCGCGATTTGATTGCTTGATACACAACTTGCGCATCTGAAATTTTGGGATTTTTGCTCGGAGATTTTTTTTTTTGGAGATTTTTTCCTGGAGATTTTGTCTATACCCAGGTCTGTCTTGGGGATTTTGGCTTTGGGGATTTTCTCTTTGGGATTATGGGTTATGGTCATTCATCACCAACCCATTAAATGTATTTTCGAGAGGATTTTGTTTCGGAGCTTAAATTAAGCTCAATACTCTGCATACCTAAGTAGCCAACTTGATTTATTTCATTAAGAAGTGTTTTTAGAAACATACATACAAAATTAAAAAATTACGATTCAAAATATAGTTGGCATACCATGTTGTATCTAATTGTTCACACACTACAGTAGAGGAAATTCCCATAAAAACACATGGTTTTAAGGCATTTTTTGTTTGCTGAGTGCAAGTTAGCCATTCATTTTTATGAAATAAAAAAATGTACTCAAAGTTGTTAAAAAAAATATAAATTTATTCACTTTTAACTAAATTAAATAAAAGTTATTAACAAAAAACAAAAATTACTCAAAAAAAAGGAGGAAATTCCCATAAAAACACTTACATTTTTATTAAAAAATAACGGTTAATTGGTGATAAGAAAAGTGTTTTTGATAAAATCAATATTTTTTAGAGCCACCACTTGCTCTTACAAACGTTATCATTCGCCTTGGCATGGATTCCACAAGCCTTTCCAGTTCCGCGGTTGTAATTGCTGCCCATTGTTCAATGATTGCGTCTCGAAGCTCTTGAACGTTGTTAAATTGGCGCCCGTTGCCATAAACACGACTGGATAGTATTCCCCAGAGATTCTCTATGGGATTTAAGTCGGGACTTCGAAACGGCCAGTCGAGAAATGTTATTTGTTTATCCTCAAACCAGTCTCTCATTCTTCGAGAGACGTGGATAGGAGCGTTATCCTGCTGGAATATGAAGTCAGTTCCGCATAACTCTTCAGCTCTCTCAACCATAACTTCTTCTAACAACTCAGCATACATTTCTGAGTTCATCCTTCCAGGCACAAACGCAATTTCAGTCTTTCCATTTGCAGGAAAAGCTGCCCAAACCATTACGCTGCCACCACCGAAGTTGCGACTCATTCTCACTTCAGCTTGAAGACGTTTGTCATGCCAATACGACTGAAATCCATCCGGACCATCCAAATTGAACTTTTTTTCGTCACGAAACACAACCTTTTTCCACTCTTCGGTCCAGCTTATGTGACTTCCAGCGAAATGAAGCCTCGCTGACTTATGGGCTGCATCTAAAGGTGAAGCCAGGCGTTTGTGCCTGCAAGGATGAACTCAGAAATGTATGCTGAGTTGTTAGAAGAAGTTATGGTTGAGAGAGCTGAAGAGTTATGCGGAACTGACTTCATATTCCAGCAGGATAACGCTCCTATCCACGTCTCTCGAAGAATGAGAGACTGGTTTGAGGATAAACAAATAACATTTCTCGACTGGCCGTCTCGAAGTCCCGACTTAAATCCCATAGAGAATCTCTGGGGAATACTATCCAGGCGTGTTTATGGCAACGGGCGCCAATTTAACAACGTTCAAGAGCTTCGAGACGCAATCATTGAACAATGGGCAGCAATTACAACCGCGGAACTGGAAAGGCTTGTGGAATCCATGCCAAGGCGAATGATAACGGTTGTAAGAGCAAGTGGTGGCTCTAAAAAATATTGATTTTATCAAAAACACTTTTCTTATCACCAATTAACCGTTATTTTTTAATAAAAATGTAAGTGTTTTTATGGGAATTTCCTCCTTTTTTTTGAGTAATTTTTGTTTTTTGTTAATAACTTTTATTTAATTTAGTTAAAAGTGAATAAATTTATATTTTTTTTAACAACTTTGAGTACATTTTTTTATTTCATAAAAATGAATGGCTAACTTGCACTCAGCAAACAAAAACTGCCTTAAAACCATGTGTTTTTATGGGAATTTCCTCTACTGTACATAAGGCCGTGTGTGAATTGGGTTAAAAATATTTAGCCTAGGTTAAATTTTTGACAATACATTTTTGAATAAAAAAAAATTTCAGCTGTCAAACATGTACCCTGCTCTGGGACCCTGTTTAATTTTTATCTTCAGAGGATAAATTATTTGAAGAAGAATTAATGTATTTTATTAATAAATAATCAAAAACTGAAAATAAAGAAATAAAATTGGGAAAGTAATGCAACATTATGAGTGTGTATTGGGGAAAATCAATATTTTTTTCATTATATTTCACTTTTATTTCCCTCGTGACAAAGATACAAATGTCAAAAACTTATCCTCGGCTAAATATTTAACCAAATTAAAACTAAGAAAAAAAAAATGTCCCGTTTTCGTAAATTGATATTTAAAAAATAAATATATTTTTCATAATCCAAAAAATAAATTTTTCTGTATTAAATTTTTAATCAATACAATCAAAGCTTTTGTTTAAGAAAAATCTGTTGAAATTATTGAGGTTGTTATTTTAAACAAAGTTAGAAGTTAATAACCGTTCTACACTGTGCAAAACTTCAACCTTGTTAAAATAAACGGAAACCACTTTGATTTAACTGTTTTTCGGAATGATTTTGCGTTGAAGACCATCATTTAAAAATGTATTTTTATTCAAAATTGAATCAACGTTGACCATACTACATTTTACATTGCGATTGCAGTTGCATGTGCTTATAAAAATCGCAAGGACCGGTTTGGAAAAAATTACCAATATTTTTACAAAATTCTGTTCAACTGTACTAAAAGTACGAAAATAATTCAGAAATGTTTGAAGTTTCGATGTTTCCAAGAGCGATGTTTTCAGCATCATTATTTTTTTGCGGAAACATTAAACCATAAATGTTTTTTTTTATAAAAAAGTACCGAGTAAAAATAGTAAAATTATTGATTAATTTGAATTTAAGAAATGTGATCTTTGAAAGCAAAATTTAGCTTAAACAAAAAATTTATAAATAAAAAAAAAATATGTGTAGGATGAAATAAATTTCCTCCACACAGGTTTGTTACAAAGAAAAGCGTATTTCTTTATAAACCAAAATATGAAATTAAGTTTTTGCTATTAGTAATGATAGAGAAAATCAAAAATTTTTTTCATGCCCTGATTATATTTACAACTAAAAACGACTTCTTGCTAATACCCATGCCCATGAATCATTTCCTAAAGCATAGTCCATAACAATAAAGAAACCCTTCATATGGCTTAAAAGCTCGTTTCCACCTTTTGCCTTATAATTTTGCTGTTTTTCACCTCAGGTTTTGGGTGGGGGGGGTCATGACCCCTACGACCCCCCCCCCTCATAGATCCGCCACTGAGTACTTTCTGTGCCAGCATTATTTTAACATACGAGAACTTGGCTCTAATTTTAACATTTATGTTTTTGTTGTGATTCATCTTATTTTCATCAGATGATACCTGTATTTGATAAACATGATGTATGAACAAACGTACAACTTGATAGGCAAGACCAAGTAAGCATAAATAAGATGTGATAGCACACAGATGTAAACGTGTTGATGTTTTCAGTTAAACCATATACATTATTTAAAGTGTAGGTGGGATTGCTACATCTTTGGCCACGAAGTGGATATTTAAAAGGATGAGATCGTATTTAAGGATGTATAAAAAAAAAACTTCAGCAAAGTGACGACGGAAGACGTGCGTTGTCTGTGCGTTCATCGCGAAGAAGGATGTTTTTGAAATCAATTTTTTATTCTTCCTGTTGAGTTTGTGATCATTTACAGGGAAATTAAATTCATTGCGGAAAACCAAAACTGGGGTGGATTATGTATGAAGCAGTATATTCACTTACTATATAGAGCTGAAAAAATTTCATAGGATAGTATAATTGACATGTCAAAAATTATCAAATTGAATTGGAATTCATTTGGTGAGGTTAAAACCTATAACCTACCTATATTAAGAGAAAATTTAATTGAAAATAAATTAAGCCAAAAGCATAAAAGATATGATATATTTTATGGTATGAAGTGCCACCTGGTGAGAAACTTAAATTTTTTTATAAAAGTACTGTCTCCAAAAGATTTTATATTCCATTCTTATTCGAAAACTCTCATACCTACATTTAATTTAACAACATTTTATAGCTCTTGTTCTTAATTATAATTATGTAGTTGTACTCAGTCCAAGGTTTGTTCATTCTCTATAATACCATCCCTAGTTGGAGGATATTTGAACATTGAAGTTAAAAATAGTGCAAATTCAATAAGCTATTACATACGCCAGAGTTTTTAACCGTGCACTTAAAAGAAATGGAGCAAGGAAAGAGCAGCAGATAACCAAATTGGTCTACTTCTGCCTTTAGCCATAATCTAAGGCAGGGATAGCGAACCTTTTCAGAGCCCATTAAAAAACAAAAAAAAAATTATTTATTTGCCATACAGTTTTGATCGGGTTTTTTAAGTGGATTCTAGAAACAAAAATAAATAATATTAAAATAGTCAGCAATTTTTTTTAACATATTCAGCCAGATTCTGAATAGAAACTCCCGGGAAAATGTGTTCGAGAGAAGGGCTCCGAATCCAAAAATTTCAAGAATATCATTTTTTGTTTTATATTGTTCCTTTGCCGTTAATAATGATAAAAAGCGCAAAATTTTACATAATTTTTTGCTTGGGAGCCCTTCTCCCGAACGTGATTCCTCTTTTATTCAGAATTAGGCTGATGAATTTATTTTTGAAAGTAAAGCTGTGTTATTTTTCATGTTGAATATCAGTGAAACGTCATTTTTAAATTCAACTGCCATTTCACTGTCAAAAAGCTGGAACATCGGCAACATTCTTTGATCTTACCGATTTCAATCACAAATCAACAGAATATGGAGCTTAACAGTTTATAATTCATTTTTATTTCAGATTAACATGATTAGCAGGACAAAACATAGAAACAAGATCGAAATATGTCGCTGTATTTTTTCACTTTAAGCAAAATGCAGTCTGATTCATCTGACAACCTGTTTCTAAGCGAATGTTATTCATTTTGGAAAATAAGGGCTCACACACGTAGATAAACGATAATATTGTGAAGATAACAAAGGCCTACTTTTTCAAGCTACATATATGTATCGGGAATTGAGTTCCATTTTTCCAATTATTTCAAATTTGTATTCCTTGTCGTATTGCTTTCCAACCTTTCTAGTTCGATTGATTGCAACCCTTTCCTTGTTTTGACGAATTTTCGAGTTCATACACTGAGGGAAAAGCCACCATAAAACAACGTAAAATCAATGAAAATAACATTGATTTAACAATTATTTGGAATGATTGCAGTTGAAGATGAACATTTTAAAATCAACGTGGAAATAAGGTTAATTTTTTGTGGTTTTCTATTTCAGAGCAACATATTTTAAAGTAGTTAATCATTCAGTGTAGCGAACTAGATTGGAACTCATTTAGCTGCATTTAAATGTCTTTAATTTCCCCCAATTCTTTTAAAAAAGTGTAGGAACACATTAGTTCAGCCCCTTCTCTTTTTGTTCGAGCTGTCCATTAAATCAGGGAAATTTCCGTGTCTATGGAATAAATCATTTCTTACTCCAAATTTTAAAAAAGGTGATAAGACATTAATTACCAACTATAGACCTATTTCCAAACTATCTTGCATTCCGAAGGTCTTTGAACAAGTTGTTTGTGAGAGTATCGCTTTTTTCAGTAAAAATCTTATATGTGAGCAGCAGCACGGGTTTGTAAGAAAAAGATCAACTGTAACAAACCTGCTCACCTTTCTTCATAAATGTTCAAATGCATTAGAGCAGGGAAGGGAAGTAGACTGCGTATACACAGACTTTTCAAAGGCATTTGATCAGCTTAGTCATAAAGTCATCATTTTTAAACTTAAAGCTTTTGGGTTTCCGCCATTTTTCATAGCGTGGGTAGAATCCAGCGTTACCACTTGCAGAAAAAAAGTCGAAGTAGATCTAAAAATCTATATTAAAACAAAAAAATTCTATAATTAAATAAGTAAAAACAACTAAAACCAAAAGATTGTATTCCTTCAAACTACATAATTTCGTCATAAATGTATTTTTATACATTGTGTATAACAATTTTTAGTCAAATATTTGGTTTTCTGAAAAAAAAGAAGTAGATTTGGCTTATATTTTTATAACTTGAAGTAGATTGAAACAGAGATTTTTAAATGAAGTAGATTTCGATATTTTTGTGATGGTGCGAAGTAGGAAGTAGATTTTAATTTTTTTAGAAAAAAAGAAGTAGATCTACTTCAATTGAAGTAAAGTGGTACCACTGGTAGAATCATACCTTATTAATAGGTCCTATCAGGTAAAATTTAGAAACTGTCTTTCAGATTCTTTCATTGCTCACTCAGGTGTTCCTCAAGGAAGCCACCTGGGCCCCTTTTTATTCATTCTCGCTATAAATGATGTAACATCATGCATGCGTTCTAGTGAAATTTTAATATTTGCTGACGACATGAAGATATTCAAAATAATTAAATCTAACGATGATCACGTTCTTTTACAGAACGATATTAATAGTTTTAGTGTTTGGTGTGAAAAAATGGTCTAACACTTAACCCAGTTAAATGCCAGACAATTACTTTTTCTAGGAAACGATTTCCGAGTGTTTTTGATTATTGCATTTTGCAACAGCAACTTTGTCGAGTTGACCGTTTCAGGGACTTGGGTGTTCACTTTAGCTCAAATTTAGAATTCACTGAACACATCAATTACATTATAAATAAAGCTAACTCTATGCTCGGTTTTATTAAACGTTGGGCAAAGGAATTTAATGACCCCTATGTTACACTTTCCTTATATAATTGTTACGTTCGACCCCATCTTGAATATGCTTCGCAAGTTTGGACTCCATTTTATGAAATTCACAAAAGCCGTATTGAATCAATTCAACATAATTTCATAAGATTTGCTCTAAAGGGACTTCCTTGGTCTGATCCTTATAACCTGCCTCCATATGAACAAAGGATCCAACTTCTTCAGATTCAAACTCTATATCAAAGACGAGTTAATAATGACCTAATATTTCTCCATCAACTTCTTAATGGATACATTGATGCTCCAACCTTGTTAGCCTGTATCGGGATTAATTATCGCGGAGGGTCTCACCACCTTCGAAGATTTGAACTTTTACACGTTGACTTTCATAGAACAAACTATGGCATACATGAACCTCTTAATCGTATGTGTAAACTTTTTAACTTAAACACATCTTATATCGACTTTAATATAAGTAAAGTGGGATTGAAAACAAGTTTTCGGACCAGTGCACCACTATCGTAATTGTTTTTCAATGTCTGTATTAATTTTATAATGTATTATATGTTAATTGTTAGTTTTGTATCGTAGTATATATTTTTGTGCATGTGTTATTTACTAACCACTAACACATGCACTTATGATGAACCTCTGATTGTAGATTGCAGCTTGCTCTAAGCTCACTACATCGGAAATTTCTGAAGTGTAAAATTTCCAACCAATCAAAGTTTTTCACATAGCACATAGTTTTTCAATATAATATCTTTACTTAAAATTTTCAGTTTACCCTCAAATATTTAACTTTTCTTCCAGTTGAATTTTGAAATCAAGTGAGAAGATGAAGAAAAGAGTTTTACAGCGGAACAAAATCTCAAGAAAAATCTTCACTAGAAAAATCGTTCAATGTCGCTCAAATGTATTACCTACTCAATTGGTGGCGTGCCGGAAATATTTCATGGCGTGCCCTGATTGAAGGGATTAAACTGTGAGTTGCTCGCGACAGCGAACCCTATCCGAGCTACACTTACAGGAAATGTAGGACCGAAAATAATACGTGAGTGCTGGGTTCGAACTACGGCATACGTTCGATAACGTATGGTTGCTATGTGTACCCTGTACCTATCTTTTTCTAATGATAATACAGAGAGAGCAATAGTCAAAACGTTAACGTGTGATCGTAATTGTGTGCGGTGATTCGATCCCTGATCTGCCCCTCACATAAAGTCAGGGAAATAAACTGTGAACTGCCCTCAAGGGGTCGATTCGGGCCAAGTTGCAATTAGAAGAAAAGAAACGAGCGAAATAACAGCAGACGGCCAATATGGCCAGTATAAACTTTTGTCTTTAGAAAGTCTAAGGAAATAATTGGTGAGCGGCTCGTGGTAGCTAACCTTGCCCTTTAGAAGAATTAAATGCGTGAGAATAATCTGATTTGATGCCATAATTGAGTCTATCGAGGAATAAACGACGAACGGCCAGCGCGTTGAATTTACACAAAAATATTTTTAAAACTGTTTTTATTCAATTCACAATTCGTTTATCACATTTTTATTAGTAAGTGAAAATTAATTTAATTTTTCCATCCCCCTTGCATCAATGTTGTTTACATTATATTCTGAGAAATTTACTCATGTCATGCGGTTCAGACTTCAGAGCGCACGGCATACATGGTATAAAAAGACAAGGTATGATCATTAGAGCCGCCATCTTACAAAATGGGGTAGTAAGGTTTTGACGTTTAATATTTGGCAAAGTCAAAAGCAACAACAATTTCCAAGACAAATTTGTTTACAACAACAATTTCAAAGGGCAGCTGTCAAAACCTTAAGTAGCCATTTTTAAGTTTTGACAGTTCTCGATACAGAGTTTTTTCTAATGATCATACCTTCTCTTTTTATATCATGCACGGCATATGCTTAAAGAAAGTTAACGAAGCTCGTATATGCGCATTACGGCTATCCCATAAGAATTGTGTAATGTGTATGTTCGACAACTCACTCATGCCATTTTGACATAAGCCCATGCGCGCACCGCGCATATGCCTATTATAGTTGGGCCTTAACTCTCTGCCCACGTACAAAGGGTAACGTGAGAATAAGCAGGTTGATGCGACTGGGTGTGTCTAGCGTCTAGCGTCTAGCTTAAGGCTAGAATGGTATAAGAAAAGAAGGTATGATCACGCGAAAAAGTCTGTATCGAGAACTGTCAGATGAAAAAAAAAATTACAACAGGGAAAGGCAAAAGACGAATTCTCATGTCAATTTGACTTCCCCATATGAAGTCTACTGTCCAAACGTAGTGTGAACTGTACAATGGTAAATGAAAATGTTTCATATTATTTTGATGGTTCTCTATAGTGTCCTATTATGAAGATTGTTGGAGTTGGTGGTATTTGTGTGTTCCAGGGTTAATAAAAAATGGAATTAATATTAGGTGCGGTTTCGGTCGGTCGGAATAATAATAATATGAAACGCTTCGTTACATTCCCCCCTCATTTCGGGAGACGAGACCCTTCTTGTGAAAAAAGGAATATATTTTTTTCATATACATACATATGTATTACCTTTTTCTGAACTTTCCTTTAGGGTCGCACGAATTTTAATACACAAATACTTTTATTTGAAAGATTAATGGCTAAAAGTAATCAAAATAACAATTTTAAAGTTAGGAAACGTGTATTTATATTTTTAATTAATTTTTAAAAATCTCCATACAAAATGAATACAAATGACGACCAGACGACCAGGAAGAACTACTTTTTTTTTGACAGTTCTTTAGGATTAGAGTATATGTGTATACAGGGGCGTATACAGGTTTGCGTCTTGGGGGGGGTCATGCCAATTTTTTTTTTTTTCAAAAGTTTTGATAGCAGGCATAAACCTGAAAATGGGCTTTTTGAATTATTAAACATTAAAATTTGTGCGTCTTGCATTTCGAATCGAAAAGTTCCGAATGTATAGTTCTAAAAATAACCAAACAAAAACGGTATGAGATTCGTTTAAGTTTAGCGTTAAACCTTAAAGCCTAGAACGCTGCTGATGTGAAACGAAATTTTTCGTTGGTCTCCACGAGGACAACGAAATGCTTGCGAAATCTGGACCGAAAAATACTCGAAAATTGCAAAACATAAATGAAAAAAAAAAGCAAACACGCATCGCAGAAAGACATGCAATGACAAAATGAACAACAAAAACAAACAAAATAAAATGCACGACTGGGGTCGCACATACTTGCTCTTGCAGTTTAAAACACTTTTATGTTGGTTTACTTGTAGATTTTAAAAGCTGCCTCTATATAAAATTAAAGAAATTTTGTTGATGTTGGGGTAGAGCCGACATTTAGGGCAAAATTTTGTTAAATGAAAAAAAAAATGTTTTTTTTTTTATTTGACTTTTTTGAAAAAAAAAAAAATAGAGATGCAGTTTTATTGCAATTGCTTTGAATATTACGTCTGCAAAGTTTAATCAAAATCGTTAAAGCCGTTTTCGAGTTATTTGGTTTGAATTGAAAAATTTGTATGGGAGGTACACTTTCTAAGGGAGATAAAAAAAAAACAAAAAAAAAACCAACTTTCAGAATTCCATAAAAATCATCTGTACCAAATTTGAAAAAAAAACCGTCCACCCGTTTAGGCTGTGGAAATGTGTACAGATGGACGCACAACCGCACGGACGCACAGACGTACAGAAGCACGGACGGAATTGCGAGACCCACTTTTTTGGAATTCTCCATCATCGTAATGTTGGTTTTGATTAAAACCTCAAATTTTTTTTTTCGACACGAAACCAATACTTGCCCTATAGATCAAGTAAAAACTCAAAATGTCATTTTTCCACACACAATGAATGTCCCCGGCAATTGTTTGTGTCCGAAAAAGAAGTTTAGACTTTCAATTTCGTTGTGCCGAACAGTGTACTACAGAACGAAAAGTTGAACGAAATTTTTGGTTTACCATTTCGTTGTTTCATTTTTGTATGGGATTTTTCGTTTCTTATCAGCAGCGCACTAGGCTTTAATTTTGACCAATTGAGGCTATCCTCTCCTAAAAATAAAATGTACTGTACGAGTACTTCGATTGAATAATTTGCCTTAAAATAACTGTTCATTGTTTTCCGCTAGCCCAGAAAGTTAAAATAAAAATCGTTTTTACTTAATAACAGTTTTAACTTTTGAATTAACTCTTCCTAACCTCAGGCAAACGAATCGCAAAGTTTTGTAAAAAAAATTGCATTGAAAATATAATTTTTTTTTAAATTTTGTTTTAAAATTGTATGGGAATTTAAAATACCTCTATTAAAATAGTAAAGACAAAAAAAATAATTTTGGCGATATTTTGAAATTCAACCGTTTTCAGGTATTAATCAGCGGTTTACAATATAAAAAACATTCAGTTGTATTTATTAGATTAAGCCCTGCTTTTTCAATCGTCAGATAGACTATCAGAAGAATAAAGGTCACTATAAAAAAAAACTTTTATTCGTAGGAATAACTCTAACTTAGGTTTATCTAAATATTCAAAAAATTAGCCCTAAGTGATATTTAATAATAATATTTAAATTGCATTAGATAAGGTTGCTTACATTGCTTCTATAATTGGCTGGCCATTGATGATTAACAAATCGATAGTTGTTTCAAAAAATGCAACAGATCTAGCAAATTAAGTATGTACAAAATACTGTTATATTCTGTAAGCAAACAAAATTCACCAAATTTTATCAGACGAATGTATTGAACTGGAACATTGCAAAAAACTAAAAAGATTTGAGAAATGATATCATTCTTTAACATTTTGCCGATGACGAATTTTATCAACAGAATTGACCTCCACACAGCAAGGCCACAGAAAACTTCCCTATTTAAAACATATTTTATTCACTTCATCATATAAAAAAATAGAAGATATGGCTGCTTCTTTTATTTGCTGGTAAGCAGTGTCTTGCCCTTAAGATATTATTTTTGTGTACCTACTAGATTCAATTTCTTTTAAAAAGCTTTGAATATAATACTTATCCGGATTTTGTTTCCATACAAAACTCTACAGCACAGCTCAACTAATATTATCGAACGAATCAAAATAATCCTAATCCAGCATAGCGTTCGCTAAAAATATGACCACATCTCCAAAATATGGTAAAATAGTTTGTTTGAATACCAAAAATTTTTTTTACCTTTAATTTTCGTTCATGTTCTAAAACTTCAACATTTTAAAAATAATATTACTCAAGAGATTTCAGTATCACATAACAAATTCTTTTTTAAGTTCTGAGTTCTTGGGGGGGGTCATGACCCCGTGACCCCCCCCCCTTGTATACGCCGTTGTGTGTATACATTAGAGTGACCGCAACTCCCATAAAAAAAATTTTTTGTCGAATTTTTTTCGGGGGAACCCCATAAAATGTTCCGCCTTTGCAGATTTTTAGATAGCCAAAATTTCAGCTCGATTGGATAACTCTAAATGGTGCCGACACTCGCTCAAAGTATCAAAAATCTCTGTTTTTTCACTGTTTTTCGAAGAAAATTAGCTCTAGCTCCCAAACAGATTGGGTTATTTTCACTTTTTATATATTTAATTAAAGGTAGTGTTGTTACACATAATTCAGATGCTTAATTTGTTTAGTTTTACTAAAAAAGAAAAATATTGTCATCAATTTAAATTTTCAGTACTTACCACAAAAAGAGCTGAAGTGCAAACTCGATTTAAAATTAATCTTTTTTTTAACTGTTTTATTCTGCGGATAGGGATAGAATGGATGTTTCTCTATTTCTGGGCCCTCGGGTAGCAAAAGTATGAGGTATAGTCGTGGGGTGAAAGAGCTATTAACAATGAAACTTTCTTTGTTATTGGATCGATGTAAGGCATCTGATAGAAATGCTTCTCGCATAATTATAGCTACAATAGAAGCACTAGGGCAAAATCCAATTGACTTTGTAGTTTCAAAATCAAACTTACATTCAACAAGAAAAAACTTTTGCTTGGTTTAATGCCCCAAGAGCTTATCTGGCTCCTAAACAAGATCTTGATCTTTTGCGTAATTGCATTGAATACCGCAAGATAGACAAAGATATTTCAGAAAAGGCTCTTACTAAATTCTCAAACCATTTATGGTATTTGAGTTCAGAGCAGGCAGGTCTGGCGTTCTTTGACCTAACTTTACCAGATGGCGAACAAAATTAGAAACGGCCAACATAATTTTGAAAACCAGTGAAACGGAAACCAACAGAATAGTAAATCCAAAGCTACAGACACATGAAGATGAACAATTTGTCACAGCAGGGTTAAAAAATATTGTGAACAAAGAAACATTGAACTTTTTCAGCCGATTGAAAATAGACACAAGTTTTCTCAAAGAACCTCCAAATCTTTGGCCCGAAAACCCGCATTTTAAAGAAGGCTTTAAAAAAGTGCAATCATTTAAAGTCGTAAATGACATGACAGAAAGGGGAGTCAAATTAATAACGGATTTTAATAACCTTTTAACTAAAGATGAGGAACAAAAACAATATGTACTTCAAGTAGTCAGTGAGTGCCGAAAATTGTATCCTGATGCTTCCAAAACTACTTTGTAAATCTGTTCATTAATTTTTTTTAGTATTTACTTCATTAATTATGTATAAGAAATGTAACACGATGTTATTTTTTTGTTTTTTAGGCCGTGTGTGAATTGCGTAAAATAGTTCACATAGTGTAAAATATTTGACACTGTTGAGGTGAATAAAAAATTTTCAGCTGTTAAAAATTTATTGGGCTCTGGGACCTGGTTAAATTTGAGTTAAATTTTTTTTGCAGATGGTTTTGTTTTGTTTTTTTTTTTTTTATTAAAAAGGAGTTTCATAGCAGAAAAGAGGCAGAGAAAAATATTAAACAATAAGCCATACAGCTGAAATTTTTTTTTTCACCTCAATAGTGTCAAAAATTTTACACAGTGCTAACTATTTAACGCAATTCACACACAGCCTTAGAATTCTGTTAAATGTTTCGTTTTTTTAAATAAAACAGTTTAAAAAAAAGTTTCATTTTAAATCGAGTTTGCACTTCAGCTCTTTTTGAGGTAAGTACTGAAAATTTAAATTGATGACAAAATTTTTCTTTTTTGGTAAAACTAAACAAATTTAGTATCTGAATTATGTGTAGCAACACTACCTTTAATTAAATATATAAAAAGTGAAAATAACCCGATCTGTTTGGGAGCTAGAGCTAATTTTCTTCGAAAAACAGTGAAAAAACAGAGATTTTTGATACTTTGAGCGAGTGTCGGCACCATTTAGAGTTATCCAATCGAGCTGAAATTTTGGCTATCTAAAAATCTGCAAAGGCGGAACATTTTATGGGGTTCCCCCGACCAAATTTCGAAAATCGATTTCTTGCGGTCACTCTAGTATACATGTATAGTAAGTCTACTGTGCTTTACCACTACATACATGAGAATAAGTTACTCTGATATGGTAAGTGTTAGCAGATATGGATTTTTTTGGGATTTTTTTTGTAAATTTTTGGCAATATTTAGATTTTTTCGTTGATTTCTTAAAGGAATTCTTTATTTTTTTTGGGAAGTTTCCGGTCGTTCTAGTGTTCGTAGTTTTTATACAGTAAAAACAAATGTTTATTACTGTATTTTATACGATATTCAAACGGTTAAAAATGCGGAAATTTATAACAAGTTGCAGTGCATTTATTATTTGCAATTTAAAATTCTTAGAATGGAGAGTGAAAGTGCTAGTGTTTCCGAAGCTTCTTTTCCTCGTGAAAATGAAGAATCAACGACTTCAAAACGCCAGAACATGAAAACGAATGAAATTCAAAAAATGTGGTAAGTTTAAAAATAATGTACGTTCATTGTTATTTTTATTTATTACATATATTTTTATAGGAATTTGATCAAACTTTATAATAAAATTAGTGACGAGCCTTTGGCAATAAAGTTTGCGGAGGAGCTGGGATTACTCCCAGTAAGCAGAAACTGCAAACTCCACCGTTGTCCAATGCCAATATATACAGCGGACCATGCCATAGGCTATTTTCGGTGCAATAAAGGTGTATGCAGAGGCAAAAAAAAAAATTTTCGCGCTTCGGAAACCTGGTTTGAGCAAGCTAGGATACCGGTGCAAAGCATTTTTTTTTTGATGTACTGTTTTGCGAAGAAGCACACATACGATACTGTCCGGATTGAGGATTTCACCTCTCCGGACAGCAGTATCTCTACGAGAACAATCGCAGATTGGTACAGTTACTGTCGTGAAGTAACTGTCGATTATTTCATAGCCAACCAAGAGCAGGGCGGTAAGATTGGCGGCCCTGGACGCGTCGTTCAAATTGACGAAAGTAAATTTGGACGACGCAAATACAACAAAGGTCGTCGTGTGGATGGCCATTGGGTCCTAGGAATGATAGAGGATGGGTCTGAAGACCTTCGCCTAGAAGTTTGCATGGACAACGTGCGAAGTGCTGAGGTAAAATTTTATTATATAAATGGTAAATAAATTTAAATATAAATGTATGTTATTTCTCTTTACAGGTTTTAATCCCTTTAATAAAAAAAACATGTTAACGTTGGCACCACCATCCACACGGACTTTTGGAAGGCCTACGACTGCTTGAAAGATCATGGGTTCGTTCACAAGAACGTGAACCATAGTGATCCCGAAAACCCTTTTGTTGCTGACGATGGGACACACACACAAAGAATTTAATCTCAGTGGCGAGTGGTCAAACGATCATTTTACAATGATAGTTACAACCACGAATTTGGTGACTGGATTGTAGAGTACCAGTGGAGGAGAAATTAAAAAAAAAAGATGGAGGATCCATTCGAGGATCTAATAAAAGCCATAAAGTTTACCTGTAATAAATTTTAAGTGTTGCAAAAAAATAATTAGTTTGTTAACAAATACTTGTTGTTTACTCTTGGAAAAGTTTGAAGTGGTCGAGGATGTTTTTGAAACGAAGGTATGATATTCAAAAAATTTTGTACATACCCAACCTTGTCCCCACCTCAAATCCTATAGTGAGCCCAAGCAGAGGGGTTGCAGGGGGGGCAGCATGCCCCCCTTACCCATCTCACTTTTATACGACTTGAACTTTATATCTATACCATAATTTTAAAATTCGCGCGAAAAAGACAAAATTATAAAAAAAAATTTGTTTTTACTGCATTTTGAGACAACAAATTAACGACCCGGTGGGGGGGGGGGGGGGGCGCGATTGCGCCGGGGCGGGCGTAGCACCGCACCGCGCACCCGGCTCCCATCGGCAGCGCGTCGCGCTTCGGGTTCATGCTGCGAGGGGGAGGGGTGCGGTGGAACGGGGCGCTAGGGGTTTGGTGCGGCACAGTCGCGGTTCGCGACGCACCCTCCTCCCACCGCGTGGGGCACCGAAGATTGCAACCGGGTCCGTGGCGCGGTGCTACACCCGGCCTCGTCGCAATCGCACCCTGCGACACCCCCCCCCCCCCCCTTATCAAAATTAAATCCTACGTTTACAATTTTCATTTTAATTAATATCTTTGGCTCGCTCAAAATATAGGAAGAAATCGAAGAAATTTGGATTTTTAGTGATTTTCGAAATATATGTTTTTATTTAATTGCGCCGTTTGGATATAAAAAGAAATACAGTAGCGAGCAAAAAAAATGCAAACAATAAAAACATTTGCATTTTTTTGCTCGTCTAAAAACGCATATTAAAGTAGACTTTTGACCAAATAATGTTTTCGGAGTAAAATATTGAACAAATTGACTCTGTTTAATGAAAATAAAACAGTTTCAATATGCCATATTTGGTAACTTAGTTCTTTTTCAAAACTCTTTAAAAACTTTTTCGTTTGCATTTTTTTTGCTCGCTACTGTATAATAAATATTTGTAGGCTTTCAAAAAAAAAGATAATTCCAAGGAAAAACTTTTAAGCTTATATTTGTTGGCATTGAACACTTAGTAAAGAAGCTGTGAAATGATAAGCGAAGAAAAAAAATCATTTTTTCATATAAAATCGTTTTTTTCTTAACAACTACAACGATTTGAGCGAGCCAAAGACGCACGATAATATAATTTTTTTTACATATTATTAAACCTTGGACCCTAATAAAACTTTTGACCACTACACTGAGGGAAAAAATAAATTGAAGTTGAAACGCCTTTGTTTCAAAGATGAACTACTTTGATTTATATTGCTTTAAAAAACGCAACCATTAAAAATTAAACATTTTTCTACGTTGATTTTAAAATGTTCATCTTCAACGCAAAATCATTCCGAATCATAGTTGAATCAATATGGTTTTCATTGATTTTACGTTGTTTTATGGTGGCTTTTCCCTCAGTGTATTGCAAAATTAGAGTACTTTTTTTCGGCCACCCACTTAAATGAGTAAAACCCACTTAAATGCTTACCCACTTACCTATCGATTAGACGGGAGAAAAAAAAATATAAAAATCATAAAATGCACGTACAATCCTGTGCTATATTAAAGTAGTAATCTATTCTTTATTTTATTTTTTGACTTAAGTTGTTTCATTAAATAGTTTTTGAGAAATTAAGTTTTAAAGAAGAAATTTTGAAAAAAAATGTGTACGTTTTTTAATTGATTTTGTATAAAATTTTGCAATATTATGGACATATTTATACCATTATTTAATGACCTAGTAGTTTTTAGTCAAATACTAAAGACTTCATTCTAATAAATATTAAAGTTCCTAAGAATAACAAAAAAACTGAAACATACTTTTTCCCGGGAAACACAGTTTTTTTTTATTTGCATTAAAATTTGTTTATATCTCAAGAATATTGTGTTCAAACTGTAGGTCTTTTGAGCCAAATTAACCAAGTTATGAGTATTTTAATACTTCGCTTACGAACGTTTTAGTGCAGTTCAAAACTTCAAATCGTTCTCCCTAACTAACTAATGTTTTCAAAGCCGGTGCCCCTCCCATAACTTCAAAACTACTCCACCGATTCTTTTGAAATTTGGAATACTATTTTTACTTGCGATATAGGTACTATAGGGCAAGTTTAGGATTCGTAAAAAAAATCGAACTCGAGATAACAATTTTACATGACATTACGATGATGGAGAATGCCAAAAAAGTGGGTCCGGCAATTCTGTCTGTCTGTCTGTCTGTCTGTCTGTCTGTCTGTCTGTCTGTCTGTCTGTGTGTCTGTCTCTATCTGGAGCTGCAGCCTATACGAGTGAAGTGATTTTCTTCAAACTTGGTAGTTAGCAGTTTTTGGTGATTCCCTAGAGGGGAAATTGAATTTTTTTTTTTATGACCAAAACTAACGGTACCTGCCATATAACGGAAAGAGAAAAGTTAATTTTTTTCAAAAACGGCTCTAACGATTTTGATTAAAATTTTTGTGTGTAGTACTACACATAAGAGCCAACTTTTTAAATAAAAAAAATATTTTTTGTACCGTTATTAACGGTACCTGTCATAGAACGGTTTTTTTCGTTTCTGAATATCTCGTACAAAATTAACCCGATTTAAATGAAAATTTTTATACAAAAGTCTGTAAGTAAAGATAATATTAAAATTTTAGAAAATTTTCAAAAAACGCATTTTTGGTTTTTTAAAAAATATTTCAAAATTTTTTTTTGAAAAATCAATTTTTTGAAAACGGATCAATGAAAAATTTTGAAATTTAGTTTTTATGTGTAAATTAATTATTTCTTCAAAATGGCATACCAACTTTTTTTTTGAAAAATGTTAAAAAAATTTTATATATAAAAAATTATTTTTTTAAAAAACGGCTCCTACAATTTTCAAAATTTTTTTTCTAAAAATACCTTTTAATACGAGAAATAAAATGGCATATTTTTTTTTTTTTTTAAGATATTTTAAAACGGAGTTTTATTAATTATAAAAACAGATTTAATTTTTTATACTACTTATGAAATTTCTTCAAAATATCAAATTTTAAATTTCTTGAATAAAAAGCTTTAACATTATAGTAACTTTAAGCATAAGAGCAAGTACGTGCGACCCCAGTCGTGCAATTTATTTTTAAAGGTATCCCTGGAGAAACTTTCTCAATAAAATAATATTTATAAAAAACTATAAGTAAGGGTCGCTTTTAAGGAGTTTTTTTTCAAGGGGTCTTTATTTTCGGGGTGCAAACTTGGACAAAGGGGGGGGGCACGTGCCCCCGTGCCCACCCCCCCCCCCCTGGATCCACCGTTGCATGCGCTGCCTGAAATATTTTTTGTTGCAATCTCATTGTTCTATTAAACTACTTACGGTTATTTATTATCGTATAGTTAATTCAACAAGGTTGAACAAGCTTTGACCTGACCTGTGAGTGAACCATTCTTAAATATTAGTTTTAAATAATTGCAAATAGTTGAGGACCACATTGTCAGAATTATTTTGATAGAAGAAATGTAGAATACATAACAATAAGCTGGGCCTTATTTCGCGAACTACGAATCGTACCAATAATAAAACATCTATATGTCTATACAGTTCTTTGGGTCTTCCAGTAACTTGTCTTATGCCATGCTTTATAATCTTTAAAACAAAATTGTACTTATTTATTATTTCAATCAATAATAAAGATTTATCTAATCTTTGCTAATATATTTATATATTGCATCATCCAAATTAAAATACATTCAACAAATCTAAAATCAGTCGTTTCAAAGGCATCTCCTTTAGTTTTCAGAACGTTTCGTCATATCAATGAACGCTGTTAAATTTGGTGGTACCTAAAGTCAAAATATTAAAGTAGAATGACCGGTTTCGTCCCATCAACTTGTTGTGATTAACGCCAAATGCGCCGCAATTGAACAAAAAAAATTAAATCGTAAAAAACAACAATCGCCAAGTTTGATAAACCACACGGAGAAAATAAGGGCACCACCTTAAAACAAAACGATTTTCGCTTAAAATAAGTGGACTCCACTTACATAAATCTAAGGTGAACTTCATTTCTTTTAATGTGAATGTTGATCTTAAAAAATCGACAGAAATAAAAATTTTTAAATCAGAGTCACACCATAACTTTAGTTGCAGTTTATCATATTTATTAGACTGGGCCAAAAATATAAAATATTTTTTTTTTGAAAGTTACTTCGAAAATCTTGTTCAGGATGATGAAAAAAAAATTGGTGAAAATTTGAGCCGTTAAAAATAATTTTAAGAGGTCTATCATCGGTGTTTTTTATTTTTATACATGATATGATGTGTTACAACAGAACTGCTAGACGATCAAAGTAAAAAAAAATTCTGTTCATTTTTTCTTATATAAAATTAAATTTCCTACAAAAAAGATCTGATTGAAAATTTTCGTCAGACGAGCCGTATTCGAGTAATTAAGCTTTTTAAATCGAAGTGTTTTTTCAATTTGACTGTTTCACTTTGGAATTTTGTGACGAGCAAATAAGTGAATAGAAAAATAAAACTACGACAGATTCTTATAGGAAATTTAATTCTCTATAAAAAAGGTCTCGTAGTAATTTACCCTAAATTGAGTTCTGAAGAAGTTATTCACGATTTAAATCGAGAAACAAATTAAAAAATCAATTTTTTTTTTGCTCAATTTTTTTTAACTTTACGGAATATTTATTATTATTTTAACAATATTATGCAAAAATATCAAATTTTACCAATATACCTGCATATAAGCTCACTCAATTGATATTTTCTCACCAAAAAAAAAAGTATTTTTACCGTCTCCAAGGAATTTTGTAGTAAAAAATCGAAGTGTTTTTTCAATTTGACTGTTTCACTTTGGAATTTTGTGATGAGCAAATAAGTGAATAGAAAAATAAAACCACGACAGATTCTTATAGGAAATTTAATTCTCTACAAAAAAGGTCTCGTAGTAATTTACCCTAAATTGAGTTCTGAAGAAGTTATTCACGATTTAAATCGAGAAACAAATTAAAAAATCAATTTTTTTTTGCTCAATTTTTTTTAACTTTACGGAATATTTATTATTATTTTAACAATATTATGCAAAAATATCAAATTTTACCAATATACCTGCATATAAGCTCACTCAATTGATATTTTCTCACCAAAAAAAAAAGTATTTTTACCGTCTCCAAGGAATTTTGTAGTAAAAAATCGAAGTGTTTTTTCAATTTGACTGTTTCACTTTGGAATTTTGTGATGAGCAAATAAGTGAATAGAAAAATAAAACCACGACAGATTCTTATAGGAAATTTAATTCTCTACAAAAAAGGTCTCGTGGTAATTTACCCTAAATTGAGTTCTGAAGAAGTTATTCACGATTTAAATCGAGAAAAAAATTAAAAAATCAATTTTTTTTTTTGCTCAATTTTTTTTAACTTTACGGAATATTTATTATTATTTTAACAATATTATGCAAAAATATCAAATTTTACCAATATACCTGCATATAAGCTCACTCAATTGATATTTTCTCACCAAAAAAAAAGTATTTTTACCGTCTCCAAGGAATTTTGTAGTAAAAAATGAGTCAGTTCTACAATTATAAATTATTTAATTGCATTGTTTCATAGATTTACAAATTATTAATTATCATCATTATTTATTATATATTTACAAATTATTAATTACTATTATTAATTATCCAATAATCGTGTTCTCTCTTTTTTTTCATAATTGCATTGAAACTGGACTGCACTCATTTTTTACTACAAAATTCCTTGGAGACGGTAAAAATACTTTTTTTTTTGGTGAGAAAATATCAATTGAGTGAGCTTTGCAGGTATATTGGTAAAATTTGATATTTTTGCATAACATTGTTAAAATAATAATAAATATTCCGTAAAGTTAAAAAAAAATTGAGTAAAAAAAAATTGATTTTTTAATTTTTTTCTCGATTTAAATCGTGAATAACTTCTTCAGAACTCAATTTAGGGAAAATTACTACGAGACCTTTTTTGTAGAGAATTAAATTTCCTATAAGAATCTGTCGTGGTTTTATTTTTCTATTCACTTATTTGCTCATCACAAAATTCCAAAGTGAAACAGTCAAATTGAAAAAACACTTCGATTTAAAAAGCTCGTCTGACGAAAATTTTCAATCAGATCTTTTTTGTAGGAAATTTAATTGTATATAAGAAAAAATGAACAGAAATTTTTTTTACTTTGATCGTTTAGCAGTTCTGTTGTAACACATCATAGGTATCATGTATAAAAATAAAAAACACCGATGATAGACCTCTTAAAATTATTTTTAACGGCTCAAATTTTCACCAAATTTTTTTTTCATCATCCTGAACAAGATTTTCGAAGTAACTTTCAAAAAAAAAAAATATTTTATTTTTTTGGCCCAGTCTAATATTTATCATATCATACAGTGAGATAGCACGATGGTAAGGCACTCACCTATTCTATTATCTTTGTTACAAGTAATCAGATTACATTTGTAATCAGTTATTTGAATACTGATTATATTGCCAAAATTGAAAGGTGTAACAAACCATATTTTACCTAATAGAATGATTTTCTAATTTGAATCTTATTTGCGAGCTTAGTAGTTCCGAAACACTTTTTCCAATTTTTTTTTCTCGTTATTTCGGATTTTATTGCGAATATTGATTGATTCTAACTGCTTCTTGATGAGGGTTCGAGAATAATTTTGTTATTGATTTGAAATAAGCAATGCCATTCTTTCAAATCCCTTTAAAAAGAAGTCAATACAGGTTGGGTTTGTAGATCTTGCAAATCATTAAATAGGTCGGCACGAGTACGATAACTTAGGCGACAAGAATTGATAACGGTATTTTGTAGAGGAGTTCAATACAATCATTTTTACTTGCGATATAGGTACTATAGGGCAAGTTTAGGATTCGTAAAAACAATCAAACTCGAGATAACAATTTTACATGACATTACGATGATGGAGAATGCCAAAAAAGTGGGTCCGGCAATTCTGTCTGTCTGTCCGTCTGTCTGTCTGTCTGTCTGTCTGTCTGTATGTACCTCGAGCTACAGCCTAAACTATTCGAGTGATTTTATTCAAACTTGGTAGTTAAGAGTTTTGGGTGATTCCCTAGAGGACAAATTGAAATTTTTTTTTTAGGACCAAAACTAACGGTACCTGTCATATAACGGAAATAGAAAAGTTAATTTTTTTCAAAAACGGCTCTAACGATTTTGATCAAAATTTTTGAGTGTAGTATTACACATAAAAGCCAACTTTCGAAATAAAAAAAATATTTTTTTTACCGTTATTAACGGTACTTGTCATATAACGGTTTTTTTGATTTATGAATATCTCGTTCAAGAATACCCCGATTTGAACAAAAAATTTTATATAAAAGCGTTTAGGTAAAGGTAATACTAAAATTTTAGAAAATTTTGAAAAAACTCATTTTTGGATTTTTAAAAAATATTTCAAAATTTTTTTTTGAAAAATCAATTTTTTGAAAACGGGTTTATGAAAAATTTTCAAATCTCGTTTTTATGCGTAAATAAATTATTTCTTCAAAATGGCCTAAACTTTTTTTTTGAAAAATGTTAGAAAATTTTTATATAAAAAAATTATTTTTTTAAAAAACGGCTCTAACGATTTTCGAAAATTTTTTTCTAAAAATTCCTTTTTATACAAGAAGTAAACTGGCATACTTGGTTTTTTGTGAAAGATCATTTAAAACGGTATTTAATTAATTATAAAAACAGATTTTATTTTTTTTTAATTTCTTGAATTTTCTTAATTTTCTTGAATAAAAAGCTTTAACATTAGAGTAACTTTAAGCATAAGAGCAAGTACGTGCGACCCCAGTCGTGCATTTTATTTACTATGGGAGGGGGGGGGGGTTTTCTCCCCCGTTTAGGCGGGAGGGGAAATTTTCTGAAATGTGACGTAAAATACAAAAAAAATTATTAAAAAACAACGGCAACACTTACAGTTATGAATGATACCTTTTCAAAAGGCAGAATTGTAATTCTAGTTTTTAAATCAAATTATTTCAACTAATTTTTCTCGAAATAATCAACTTCAAAGTCAAAATTTGAGGCTAAAGGTTAAAAAAAAACACATTAAATACTATTTTTACCAAGACTGTCATTTTAAATATGAAATTAATCAATGAAATAAACTGCCTTAATCAATTTCTTATCACATATTGAAAAGCATATGCTTCTATGCCTTATAGTTTCCGAGAAAATTGAAAATAAGAACATTACCTTTTTATCAGATTTTTATTTTCTTGACTATTTTCGCCAATATTAACAGCTTTTTAACTTAAAAGTATCATGCCTGGCCCGCTTCGCGGGTTCTCAGAATTTTAACTTCCTTTTTGGGTCCTCTGTCCCGCTCAGACAACTTCGTTGCTTCTCTTAGGCCATTTGAAATTAGTCTTAAGAATCTCGCGATTTTTTTTATAAAAATGGTAAATAAAAATGGTAAAGGTATGAAGTCCAAGGCGTATCAAAGTGAGATGGGTAAGGGGGGGGGGCATGCTGCCTCCCTGCAACCCCTCTGCTTGGGCACACTATAGGATTTGGGGTGGGATCAAGGTTGGGTATGTACAAAACGAATTCTTAAAAATAAATAAAATTGGTATAGGTATGAAGTCCAAGGCGTATCAAAGTGAGATGCAAACCCCCCTTCTTGGGCACACTATATGATTTGGGGTCAAGGTTGGGTATGTATACAAAGTTTCTTTTGAATTCGAAAAAACTTTTAAATTGCAAGGAGGCATACTGCGTTCATGCATTATGTTTATATAAACACGAAAACAGCTCAAAGCTACAAATCTGATAAAAAGGTAGTTTTTTAATTTGCAATTTTCTCAAAAACTAGAAGGCATAGAAGCATCTGGTTTTCAGTATTTGATAAGAAATTGATTGAGGCAGTTTATTTCATTGATTAATTTCATAATTAAATGTGTTCTTTTTTTAACTTTTTTTTTCAAATTTTGACCTTGTAGTTGA
Source organism: Episyrphus balteatus (assembly GCF_945859705.1). NCBI lineage: Eukaryota > Metazoa > Arthropoda > Insecta > Diptera > Syrphidae > Episyrphus > Episyrphus balteatus. The sequence goes on from NC_079134.1 coordinate 101,307,683, forward strand.
TTATTTCGAGAAAAATTAATTGAAATAATTTGATTTAAAAACTAGAATTAAGTGTACAATTCTGGCTTTTGAAAAAAGTGTCATTCATAACTGTAAGTGTTGCCTTTGTTTTTTAATAATTTTTTTTGTATTTTACGTCATATTTTAGAAAATTGCCCCTCCCGCCTAAACGGGGGAGATAGACCACCCTTCTATAGTAAAAAATGAATGTATTGAACTCCTCTACAAAATACCGCTATCAATTCTTGTCGCCTAAGTTATCGTACTCTCCCCAATAGGTCCATTTCTTCCTATCCAAAGAATACCGACTCTTCATTAATGAATTTTTAAATGCATGACTGTAGTGTCCTGCAACCCCATCCGGTTGATTATATGATGTCTTTAGTCAAATCGATAAAATATCCTGGGTTGGATCTTGTAAATAATTATGCAACACCTCCATCAATCAATATTCGCAATTAATTAAAATTGCAACTGCATTTAAAATTAATATTATCTTAAAGGAAAAAATGATAAATGTTTAATTCTTAGCATTTTAAGACTAAAACAAAGAACACATCTTTTTAAGATTTCAACTGGTGGAGATTTTCCCAAGTATGTATCTTAAAATAATGAGTTTTCTGGTAAACTTGTTAACTACTTTTTTGTTTATTACACTGGCCAACAAGGTCTATGTTACAGACAGCAATATATACTTTTCTATAGGTTTTTTGTTTGCTGAGCCCTTATCCGAAGTCAGAAAAATTCTATCACATAACGTTTTTGAGATAATCCCATTAGAAAATCGAAAATGCCGCTTTTACCAGTTTTCGAGGTTGTTTTCTTAGCGTTTGGTTTTTTGTTTTAAATAAATTTGTAATGGTTTCTAAAAGTATATTTTAAATATCTCTTTTCTTCTTCGAGAAAACTTAAGTTGAAATCAACGTGTTTGGTTTCTTATGTTTGTTTGCTTTTAATAGCAAATCTCGAAAAGTTCTTTGCCAATCGCTTTCAAATTTTGACACCTTGTTAAAGACCTTTAACAAGCTCGTACTATTATTTTTAACAGAGAAATTATCATTAACATGAGTAAAGGTACACCAAAGTTAGTGTTTTCTTCAATCATCGCTGGACGCTTAGTGGTGTAAACTTTGCTTGCAGATGCTGTAAAATAAATTTGTTCTTAGAGTTTACCCAGAAATCCCTCTTTTAAATTTTCTTTAAGCGAAACACCCATCATTATTATTTTTTTTTTTTTTATTTTATTCTTTCGTTACGTTACCGTTAAAATATTTTGTTTTAATTTTTATTAATTTATAAATTACCTTAATGTTAATTTTGTGTGATTATAATATTTGTAAAATATTTCTATTTTTTATGGTTCCGCACAATATTATAAAAAAAAAAACAAGTGTAGTAAAAAAAATGTAATTTGATTAGGTTACTGTAATCATTAATCCGGATTACTGATTACATTTTGTAATCAGTAATCGTTAGTCAGATTACTTTTTGTCACAATTTAATAGATCGTATCTCGAGGCGTTGTTAATAGTAGAACCAAATCCTTACGTAAATACAACGAAAAAATTCGTTGAGACAACGAAAATTTAATTAATTTTCAGCCGGTGAAAAGTTTAATTGGCTTCAACGAAATGGCTTTCATACGTTAATGAAGCATTTCATCAATTAACGAAAACTGTAGTATTTTAATGAAATTCTTTCATACAAATTTTTGATCAGTAAATAAATGAATTTTTATATCACTTGACGAAATGTTTTCATCAATTAACGTTAAATTTAATCAAATTACAGCTACGGTGGCCAAATATGATATTTTTCGTTAGTTAATTTACTTTTTGATTAATTAATGTAAAGAACTTTCGTAAGCTAACGAAGTTTTTCGTAGATTTTAATAATATTTTAATTAAATTACGGAAAAATAGTCGTTAGCTAATAAAACTTTTCGTTGTTTTAATTATTGTTTTAGTAGACTATACCTACGTTATTTACGTAGACCTACGAATTTTTTCATTCATTTTTCTTCCCTAAATTTTTGAATAAAAAAAAGAGTGTGTGTACACAAATGTACACACGACTGAAGTTATACTTCTCACTCAGTATATTAATTGAATTTCATTTGATATTTTTATAATTTTTGTTTTACATTATTATTAAAGTAATCAAACAGCGTATTTTTTTTAACAATCTCAGCTTATGGTGATCTTAGGAATTTTTTTGACGCTATCTCCGTACCTTAACCCAAGAAAATATGACTTCCCTGAATATATGTAGTTATACATGAAAAATATCTTTATAATTGGAAATTAAGAATCATCATACCAATTTCCGGGGCTAGATTTTTAAGAAAAAAAAAAATTGAATTTTATCTACGATAGATGGCCTTTATATCAATACAAGTTTAGTTTTAGTCTATGTTGTTTTCTTTTCCTTTTATTTATGAGTATTAACATTTTTGTTTTTTGTGGCAACTCTCCACATGCAACTTGCCACATGCCTCGTGCTACTTGCCACATGCCACATGCACTTGCACCATGATTCATGCCACATGGTACTTGCCACATGCCACATGCAACTTGCGACATGAAACATGCAACTTGCGACGTGTTGTGTTTTTTTTAACGGTAGTGCGGCGTACTGCACTTTTGAATACTAAAGTACTACCAACTATAAAGGTGAAACGACAGCCCTGCTGCCCAATTGTCTCGGAGATGGCGATCGCGTCATAATCCCTTTGACATTCTTGTCGGGCTATGGGTTTAATCGGGCTGTCGTGAGTTGGGGTGTACAAAGTCGTGTTGTCCTGAGTCGGGCTATACCCTTTCCTTAAAAGCTTCTTATTTTAGAGTTTCACGTGAATCGAATAGCAGAATACGGCCGAAGGTCTATCTTTGAACAAAAAAATTTTATTTTGAAAATCATTATTAACGGTACCGGCCATAGAATCATTTTTTTGAAATCCGATTTACTACGAAACTACTAATTCCATTTCAACGAAACTTTTTGTTAAAAAGCATTCATACAAATTTAATATAAGCCAAAAATAAAATTTTGAAAAAAATAATTTTTGGATTTTTAAAAAAATTTTGAAATTTTTTTTTTGGAAAAATCGAATTTTCGAAATTTTGCTTTTAGATTTTTTAAATTTTGCTTTTAGATGTTGATTAGTGATTTGTACAAAATGGCATACGAATTTTATTTTAAAACTTTTTTTTTCAAAAAATTATATATACAAAATTAGGTTTTCAAAAAACGGCTTTAACGATTTTGAATTTTTTTTTGTAAAAATGCACCTTTATATATCAAATAAAACTGCATACTTGTTTTGGAGGGCAATTTGATTTCAGATTTTGTTTTAGTTTTTTTTTTTAAACCAATTTTATGATTTTTTTTTGTTTCTTATGCCTACATTTATACCAACATTTCTCAAAATTTAAGCAGCTTGAACTCTAAGAGCAGGTTCGTGCGACCCAGTCGTTCATTTAATTTTAAGTCATCTTGGTTAGGATCAGCTTGTTGAACGCTTGCTAATAAAAACACCACTTATTGTTTGCCCACGATATTTTTTTATTTATTCCGCTTGATAAGTCTTCGCACTTACAGGGTTGAATTTAAACTACCAGAAAGGCAGAAATGCAAACAAGAAACGAAAATACGAGTGCTCTGTATGCATTTTTTCGTTAGTCTATGTTAGCAAACGATTTATTTTCGTTAACTGATGTACATATTTTTGCATAAGCCGATGTAATATTTCATTAGTCTATGAAGAATATTCATAAGACAATTATTTATTTTCATAACGTAATGAAGATTTTCGTTAGTCAATGTTGAATGCCGTTTATTGATGAGATATTTCGTTACTTAATTACAATTTTGATCAAGAAACGGATAAGTTTTTATTTTAAACATTTTTTTCCGTTAAAATTACTCATTTTACATTTTTCGTTAAGTGATGAATCTTTTCATCACATATTTTCGTTGAGCCAACGAAAGTTTCGTTTGGGCCAACGAAAATGTAGTGTATGAAACGATTTTCATTTTTTTACGTAATTTATTATTTTCAGTGCAGGTATATATGCAGAAACAAAGTCATCAATCCAAAACGAGCAGAATTGGCTAAGTCCAAAAACTAATTTGACATAGTTTTCAAATTTCAATAAAACACGGCAACTGTGCATTCATAAGATTTTTTTTCTTAGGCTGTTTTCACTAAATTATAGCACTAGTGCCCCATTTACACGACTGAAAATTTTTCGGTATTTTTCGCAGAATTTTAGGATTTTATTTTCCATCGTACACTGCCATATTTTTTGGCATTCATTCATAAATCATAATTACTGGCAAGTTTTCACTCAAGTAAATGGAGCATAGAGCATAAATGCGAACCTAAATTTTGGTTTAAATTCTGACCCGGATATTTAAACCCGATTCTCCCGTATAGTAACATGTCACAACTTGTGAGAGTCACACAAAGCATTAATTCTTTGTTAAGTGTGTTGAGACTTAGACTTGAGAGCTGTAACCTCCTGTAAGGAGATCAAAACTTTGAAAAATTTTGTGATTTTCCCAAGTTTTGACTATGGGGAAGAATCGGGCTGTCAATCTACAAAAATATTAATATAATATAACTACATAGATATATTATGTTTACTACAAAAAGATGAAAATATTGTTAAATAAATTACCTAATTAATTCAACTACACCAAAACATGGTCAATGAAATTTATTCGATCACAATATGAATGACATAAACCTGTTGCAAGCAACACCTACTAATTTCGAAAAAAAAAACACATCAACTTTTAGTCAAGTCGAAGTTTATATAGCTACCTACCTAATTCACATTCAGATCTTAAAGTAACTTTTAACTGGCCGCATGTTCTCGTCGGTTATCTCCCCAAATGATTTGTATTTCTGCACAAAGTCATCGTTTTAAAAAGTGTTCCCCAGGTTTAAATCTGAAATTTCAACATCTTCTTAATTTATTCATAATGATGTGTTCTTAATGACGGGGGTGAAATATGTGAAAGTTTAAAGTGCAACTGAATTAATTTGTTTGTAAAAAATAATACCTCCGAATAAGTGAATTGTGAATATATAAAGAAATAAAATATCAACATTATTTAATATAATTTTTTTAACAAGATCTAGAGGTACCTACCCCGTACTCTTTTAAAAGTTTATTTTATTTTATTGTATTTGTTTGTGGCTTTGCGGTCTCTTTGTGATTATTTAATAAACTACATGTGTTTATATACAAATGTAGATAGGTGTGTATATGAATGGAACTTAATGTTTTTCAAGGCCAAAGCAGGTTTGTTGGATTTAAAAGTATATAAATACCTACATTTCTATGATTGTTTCTGCACTAGATGACATAAATTATACAAGTTTCGTATCTAATTTGAATTTTTTTATTTTTCTTAGTCAATGGGAACTTAAATTTGACGCGTCCATACAGAATACAGATACCTACATTATGTACAATGAAATAATTTTAATTACCTGTTTATTTTGTTAGACTCAATCAAAATTCACAATGTTGACATGAGATAGGTTCCCACCTGATAAGTTTTCACAATGCAATTTTATATTACTAATTACGAAGTTCCTTACTTTGAAGTAGGTCGATTTATACAAACTGATAACGAAGTTAATGTTGAAACATGATGACAATGAAGGTTTTGAATGAACAACAACAACTTGTGTGTGTTTACAACCAAGTTCATAGGCTGGAGTTATAGCTATTTCACGGGGACCAACACGATCATCAGACTTCTTTCAGTGGTGCTAAGTCGCTTATGTTCAATTAATGTTGAAAATTACCCGAGCGAGGCTTGAACTCACGACTTAGCGGTTGGGAGGCCGATGCACTGCACTACGCATCGTACCACCGCTGCCACTTGTGAATTCATAACCCCGAACAGGTTTTCAAATTATCAAGTTTGATGATGATCTTTTTTTTGCTTTTTGTGAAATGACTAAACCAAAACAAAATATTTATGTCTATATTTTTTTTTATATAAAAACTACTAACTATGACAAACAATGTCATACATGTTGATAAAAAATCAACTAAAAATGTTACTCGGCCCAAAATAAATTTTGACGACCAAAAATGTGTCCCTTTGGTTGAATTTCAAATGCGAGGAAAAAGTACAAATTAGTGAAAAAACTGTGGTCAGTTATGTATAACTTAGAAAACTATTTACGTAAATATACAACAATTTTGTAACAACAATTTCGCAAAACAGAATTATGAAAAGCAGAACTTTGACAAGTAGAATTTTGAAAACCAGAACGGGCAGTTCAGAAACGTTAGGGCCTAAATATTTAGGTAATTTTTAGCTCTCTGATTGGTCAACTGTCAAAAAAAATCCTTACAATTTAGGTCATTTTATTTTTCCTATGCTTTCTCTATGTTCTTAACCATCGAAGAACGAAATTCAAGCTAAAAAAAATAATGAAATTTCAGGAACTTTTCAGTTGGGAGTTATTTTCCAGTTCTAGGCCTGATTATGACGATTACAACTCAACTTCAACTTACCTTTATTGCCGTTCAGAAAATGACGTTGCCTAAATATGTAGTCCCTAATATTTCCTGAACGTGCCCAATTTAAAAAAAAAAAAACAGAATTTTGAAAGTAGAAAATTGACAAAAGAATTTTGACCCCAACCCTTTTGATGATGATTTGAAATTTTGAGGGTCTATGAAAAATTTCAAGTGCCGAAATATGATGTACTCAGTAAGACCTGCAACCTCTGGTAGGTCACTTCCAAAGTAATTAACACGATTTTTATTTTGTAACACAGTGTCATTTAACTGTCCAGGTCATTTTTCTTGCTCCAAAACAGTTTTTTGACTTTGGGGACTTTTCGTTTCGTTTCAGCTGCGTAGTAGGCTCAAGGCATTGTTCTTGACCATTGTTTCCAAAGTAACGAGTTTAAATATTTCAATCCCAGTAAAGACTTATTTCGCATAATATTTAAATAATTAAAAAAAAATATATTCAACATTGTCTCCCCAGCAAAGAATAAAATCTTAGCCACCTTGCGTTTCCATAGTTTAAAATGTAACTCATTTTGTCCGGATTGTTGTAACTTTTTTAATAAATGATAGCCATAAGTCTTTGTCGGAGTCGAGTTACTTAGCTCATAAAGTTAGAGGTTAAAATATTGGTGTCAAATAAAAAATAAGTTGATACTGTAATGTAGCAACCCTATTTTAAAGGAAAAATTTTCACATAACTAATATCGTCATATCATTGCTGTTCGGTCAGATATCTCATAAAAAAATGCAAATAAAAGCCTATATTGTGCATAAAATTAATAAAATAATATAATAAATGTCAATGTGAATGTGGAAATCCTAATGAGATGAAAATGACACAGATTTTTTTTTTAACATAACAGTACCTACATCTTTTAATAGTAATAATCACAACAAAAACATTACTGTTAGAAAAAGAGCCAAGTTCTCCTATGTTGAAATTATGCTGGCACAAAAAGTATTGAGATGTAAAAGTGTACCAAGTTCTAAAGTTTGGGTTCAAATTCGTATCAATAAAATTTTGATTGTTCTCTTGACAATTTTTCTTTTAATTACCGATTTTTAAAATTATTTAAAAAATTGCCAAGTAAACAATCAAAATTGTATGGATACAAATTTGAACCCAAACCTTAGAACTTGGTACACTTTTACATCTCAATACTTTTTGTGCCAGTTAGTTTCAACATAGGAGAACTTGGCTCTTTTTTAACAGTAATGATTTGTTGTGATATCACTACTTTTTGCAAGGTATGGCTGTAGAATTGAAAATCTCTATATTTGACGAAAATTCAGTGAAAATGGGCGGTTGCCACGCCCCCTGGCTGAAATTCTCAAACTTTAATTTTTTTCCTTTGTATTAACTACCAGCTCTACCATTCTACCATATTTAAAGATTCTACGATAATCAGAAGAGCTCTATAATATTTGATGAAAATTCAGCGGAAATGGGCGGTTGCCACGCCCCCTGGCTGAAATTCTCAAATTTTAAATTTTTTTCCTTGGTATAAACTACCACCTCTACCATTCTACCAAATTTAAAGATTCTACGATAATCAGAAGAGCTCTTTAATATTTGATGAAAATTCAGCGGAAATGGGCTATTGCCACGCCCCCTGGCTGAAATTCTCAAATTTTAAATTTTTTCCTTTGTATTAACTACCAGCTCTACCATTCTACCAAATTTAAAGATTCTACGATAATCAGAAGTGCTCTATAATATTTGATGAAAATTCAGCGGAAATGGGCGGATGCCACGCCCCCTGAATTGAAAATCTCAATTTTTCGATTTTTTCCTTTGTATGCACCATAAGTCCTATCACCGTGTAAAATTTCAAGTTTCTACGATATCAGGAAGTTCTCCATAATTTTGATGATCTGTCAGTAAGTCAGTTACGGTTCTTGCGATTTTTGAAGCCCTATATCTCAGAAACTACTCATCGTAAGAGGCTGAAATTTTGTGAGGTGTTTGGTTTTGACCAGCTCAACAAATGTAGCGAGTTTGAAATTTCTAGCATCTTGGTGTGGAAGTTAGAGGGGGGTCGAAAATGGGCTGAGTTGTTTCCTGTAAATAAGGGTGTAGTGCCAAAGTTGCTAGAGAACTTGGCTGGGCACTACTTAACAACTTATATAGGTACATAAGCAGGGGCGTACACTCCCTTGGGGCAAGCGGGGCGGTGCCCCGGGGCCCCCAACCGACCCCAGGGCCCCCACTGGAGACAATGCAGAGAAGGTAACTGTTAGCATAAATTGAGTTACGAAGTAACCAGGGAGACAAATTATGTCATTCAGTGTAATGTATAATGCATTGGTAGCCACACAATATATGTATGTTGATTTTAAAAAAAGTTACCCCAGGGGCCCCGAAAAAAAATAAACTGCTTTTTTAAAAGAAAAATTATAATTTTCTCTTAGGGCCCCAAAAAATATTACTTGAAAAATCTTTGCCACCACAAATAATACATTAGGGGCCCCAAAAAAGCAAAAAAATATTATTTGAGGATCAGTGCCCAAAATAAAAACATTACGTTATTGGTGGCATTCCGAATATTACTTCGGAACAGAGGCCCCAACACCTATTAATTTTTGGCTCCAAAAAAATTATATTATATTTTAGGGGCCTCTAAGCACTTAATTTTGAGGCTCTTAAAATAGTTTTTCAGGGGCCCCAAAATAAAAAAAAATTATGTCTGATGATGGAAAATAAAATATGTATTTATTACTTCAGAACAGAGGCCCCAAGAACTATCAATTCTAAGCTAAACTAATTTTAATTTTAGGGGTCTCTAAATATTCAATTTTGGGGGCCCCTAGTTCAAGTGTTTACTACATTTATGAGAGACATTTTAAGTAAGTATAGCAAAGTGCATTACGAACATATTAAAACATTAAAATAAACCTAAAAATAAATAAGCCATACAAAAAAAAAACGTATGGCGTATACGTTATTTTTTTTTGTAATTAAGGGGCCCCCAAATATCAAAGTTCAAAGGGGCCCCAAAATTTAATCTGACCCCGGGGCCCCGGCGACTCAACGTACGCCACTGTCAGGGGCGTACACTCCCTTGGGGCAAGCGGGGCGGCGCCCCGGGGCCCCCTACCGACCCGAGGGCCCCCACTGGAGATAATGCAGAGAAGGAAACTGTTAGCATAGATTGAGTTACGAAGTAACCAGGGAGACAAATTATGTCATTCAGTGTAATGTATAATGCATTTGGTACCCACACAATAGATGTATATTGATTTAAAAAAAAGGTTACTCCAGGGGCCCCAAGAAATATTACTCGAAAAATCTTTGCCAACACAAATAATACATTAGGGGCCCCAAAAAAGCAAAAAAAATATTATTTGAGGATCCTCAAAAGTGATTCAAAACAATCAATCAATCTTTTGAAGTTTTTTTCATACAGATCGAAAACGATCTGTCAAATCGAAAAACCGTTGATGTAATAAATGAAGGTAATAAAAAGATCTACAACTTTTACTTCAAATTAATTTTTAAAAAAGCTCAAATAAAGGAGATATGACGAAAATAAGAAAATCACCTTTTTGACTTGCTTCAAAAAAAAAAACACCCTAACTCTTAAAACGAAAGTTTAATCGAAAAAACTTATTTAACATATTTTGTAAGAAATTAAATTATCTTCAAGATTGCTTCTTCTAGGTCCAATAATACGCGAGTTATGTGAAAAAGTAAAATAAATACATTTTCAGAAAAACTGCATTTTCGGGAGCGTCTGCCGGGGGTTTGGCCCCACTTAAAATCTATAAATTTTAAGTGATACCCTCACTAAAAAAAAAACGTATGGCGTATACGTACTTTTTTTGTATCTAAGGGGCCTCCAAATGTCAAAAGGGCCCCAAATTTTAGTCTTTCCCCGGGGCCCAAGCGACTCAACGTACGCCACTGTTTCCTTTAACAACACATTTAATATGGTTGCTAGGTTTAAATTTAAAAAAAATACTTTTAGGTATGATACAAATTATTTACTTAATCATAACACTTCTTGGACTTTAACAAAAACAGGAAGTAGACAATTCATGACATAAATAAAGAAATAAAAATCAAGTCTGGGGTGGTATAGCACCCCTGTTTGCATCGGAACTTCGGAAGGTTAAATTGGAATATGCGCAATGCATATTGATCATTGAAATTCATCGACAGCAGAGTCGCTGATGACAAGGTTGGAATTCATAAACAGTAACTACTGTTTAAAATACTATTGGTACCAAATTGCAAGTGAATTCATCCAGCCGTTTAGGATTAAGCTCGATATAAAAACGCAATGGTCCATGAGAAATTAAGAATATTCCATAAAAGTTCTTAATTTTAACCTGTTTTCACCTTTCTTCTTTATGAAAGAGCAAAGCAAATCGTTTGAGAAAAGTTTACCAAGTTAATGGTTCCTACAATTTTTAAAAACAAAAGAAAACTCTAAATATTCTTTGATGTAGGTCAAATGGCATACCTACTAAATTTGTAGATTCAGACAATTTAAACAAGTTTTTTCATTTCTAACCAATTTTTGATCCTTTTTTACATTTTTTATAAAATTAATGATAAAATAAAAAAAGAATATAAATGCTAAATTAAAAACTGAATATGAACATTTTTATTATTATACTTAAATAACTTTCTTATACAGTGTAACACGGATATAAGAAAGTCTGAAAATCCCAGAAATTTGTTTCTTATATCCGAGTTTTTCTTATATAAAAACTTGTTTATATTTATATGAAAATGAAGTCGGTCACAGAATATTTTTTTGCTGCCGGGTAGGTAAATGGGTTAGATAAAAAAATTGTTTGTTTCTTATATCCGAGTTTTTCTTATATAAATTCGGATATAAGAAACAAAGTTTCTTATATATTAAACTCGCATATAAGAAAAAAATTTCTTAGGTATATAAAATTCATGATATATCTCATGTGTTAAAATCCTGAAAATGAAGTCGGTCACAGAATATTTCTTTGCTGCCGGGTACAAATGGGTTAGATAAAAAAAAATCGTTTTTTGGATTGCTATTGGATTTCAGCCAGTTTTTTTTCTATCGTTTGGTCCTATCGTCATAGGTCTAGCGTAGATCCTTCCTTAAGAAATAATTCTGGCCAAATCATTTAAATCAGAATGTTTTTAAAATTTTGTGGGCTGTAAGTTGACATAACTCTTTTGTTTATATTTATATAAATTTTTTTATTTAAATAATTAAAAAGGGAGATAAAAAAGAATATCCATGTTTCTACGGTATTATACAAGCTCAAAAAACATTCTCACATTTGGTAATAATTAATCTTTAATCACATTGATATTATCAGCTTTCTTCTATAAATTAAACTTTCTTATCAATCTAAACAAAGATTTTTCTTGACTTAAGTCCTCATTACCAACTGAGTTTGTTTAAACAGGTCAAGTCAACTTTTTTTAAAAACTTAAATTTTTTTGGTACACAGCAAATGGATATTAAAAAAGATTTTCTAGATGATGTTTCTGCATGATTACTTTTTTGAATTAATTATATCTGAATTTATAAACAAAAATTGAAACATCAATTTCATTTTCCGCAAAATAACTGTCTGACTTAACCCCTTTTTACTTGGCGCCAAAGATTTATACCAACAACATTAATCCACGCACTTAATTATACAAACAAAATTTCACTAAATATATATTTTTTTAACAGTAAAAAAACTTTAATGGATTACAAAAAAAAATGAAAGTCTCTTCTTCAACAAATAAAACTTAAATAAATTCTTCGAAAGAAAAAAAACGATAAAAACAATATCTTTGCTATTAAATTGGTAAGTTACATAAATTATTAAAAAAAAAAGCTTTGATAAAGGTTTTTTCGATGAAATAAATTTCTTATAGGAGTTCTTTTTTATTCTAAATATTTATATTGGTACCTAAAAAGAAGTTTCTTATAACCGTGTTCTACTTTATTGCGAGTTATGTATAAGATTACTTTTAAAGTCGAAAAGACACGGTGTTTTTGGTTGTGTTTCGTATAAGCTAGTTTTTTTTATATAAGTGTTTCTTATATCCGTAAAAAACTGTATATAACATACTTTACCAATTATAACCTTTCTTTTAAATTAAATTAGTCCATAAGATTACAAAATAAAAACAAAAATATATTGAAACGATAGATAGAAATATAGAAACGATGAAATTCCTTTACTAAAAAATAAGCTTTTCAATGTACAAAACTTCCGGATAAAGCACAAAATAAAGAGAAGAGCTATTTTTTCCTTTGATTTTGATATACACGTATACCTACTCTCTACGAGAAAGCTTTGTGATTACTTTATAAATTCAATATAAATATGTAGATTGTAGATATTATGAAATACATTAATGAAAGTAAACTCATAAAGTTAATATAAATATTACGAAAGGATAACTTCAGACGACAATCGTATCACTCACATACTATGTGTGTAAATAAACTTTTCAAACAATCGTTTTAAAGATTTTCTAGGGCAGAATGAATTGTTTTTGTATAATTTGGAATTTATTATTTAAATAGGTATAGTTCATGTACCAAGCTGGATTAAAGCTTCAACATTTGTAGAAAATCGTATATAGGTGCTTATCTTTCATTCATTCATCTTTTAAATATATTTAGTTTTCTAAAATTGTGGGACGTAGGAATAGGAAGCTAGGTACATTTCGACTTCTGTCCTGTGGGAACAATATAAACGTTAAACCAAAATAAACTTTAATTTTTTGTGAGTGCGAGAATTGGGACTAGGGCTTTAGAAATGCTCACAATTTTTAACATCACAAAACATCCAAACAATCCAAGTTTCATAGCAAACTTACATGCTCGATATGTTGCTTTTGAATGTTTTTATACATACTTACATTAACATTCGTACTCACGTTATATAGCCTTAAAAAAATAAATTTCGAGGAAAAAGCATTTACGGAAAGACGTGCACTTCAACTTAAAGTATATCTGTAAAAATACTTTCTACAACAACTTGGTATAAGTTATTTCGGTTACTTTAATATAGTTTAAAATTAAGCTTGTTTTTAAATTATACACCCATACATAAGACATAAGAAGAAAGAAAACAGAAAACTAAAATAATAAAAATTAATTCATAATTTTTGTTTATGTTTTTTTATTTTTCGACTGGAGAGGGGGTAAACGTTGCCTTTTTGAAATAATTCGAAAACTAACTGTTCTTAACTATTTTGTTTTTACAAAGCTTAGGCTTAACATATTACTCAATCGGTTAATATTTTTTTTTCTTTTTTATTACCTACTTTGGGAGACACAGACGATAGTAACTACTTGTAGTTATTAGTTTATTCGAATTCTTTATGAAACAGATATTTGCTGATAATTTACAATCTACAAGTTAATTCACAAATAATTTATTTATGGCCAATTTCATAAAAAAAAACATTAAAAGCGCTTTTATCAAAAATCTTTTTAAATTTTATCAGGATTTTAAATTTTTTTGGTTTCGCCAATCTGTTAAAGGGACATTTTAGGGAAATTTTTGTTAAAATTGAGTTCTCCTCACATCCCTGGAAAAATAAATTGGTTTTTTCTTTCTAATAAGCAAAATATGTGAGAAAAAAAAGAAAGCATTATGTAATGAAAAAATTACAAGAAATGCAAAAAAAAAAAAAAAACAAAACAAACAAAATAACAAAGTGGGCTTTTCATTTCTTTCATTTAATAATAAATGCTGAAAACAAGAAAAAGAGAAATGATGGTCAAACAACTGATCCACAGATGCTTTTGGAAAGTCGGAACATATTTTTTGTAGCAACATTCATTGTCACAATAGCAGAATGGATTCCTTTGAACCCGGAATACACTTTCACTGCAAATAAGTTTGTGTTTTACATTTATTATTCGAAATAAAAAGCAAACCATTAAAATATTATTAAAAGCCTGTTTAATGTTTAAAAGCCCTTCGTGAAATCGGCCATTAGTCTTGTATTTTTGTGAAATAGGGCATAGGCAACATCCGAAAGAGTGAGTGCGAAAGATCGTGTATTAACAAAATAGAAAAAAAAATAAAGACAGAGATACAACTAGCGCCAACGGAATTTGTTTGAACTACAACTTCCAATACATGCGCATGAGGGTGGAGTGAAAAAACATGTTTTTCGATTTTCGTGTGTCCTGTATAAGTCCAGTGCATTTATGATGCTCATATATGGGCGACCCAGCGAAAGTGTACAACCAAAATATTAGCCAATTATGACAAACTCTTAAGGTGGCGCACTTGACTTGACTTGAAAAAGAAATGTGTACGTACAAATGGACGCACAGACGACGTACAGATGCACGGACGGAATTGCGAGCTTTTTCGCACTTCTCCATCATCGTAATGTTGATTTTGATTAAAACCTCAAAATTTTTTTCGACACGAAACCAATACTTGCCCTATAATTACGGTGACCATATTTCTAGAAGCGAAACCCGGGACAGATAAAAAATTCGTTTTGAAAGTATTGATTTTTCACAAAAAAAAAAAAAAATTATTTTTTTAAAACTAGTTTTCATAATTTCCTTATTTTGATATAATGATTTCTTAAACGATTTGATGAGAGCATTTTCATTGAAATCATTTAAGCCGTTTACGAAATCAAGAAAGCGGATTTATAATAGGTACCTACTGTTAATAACTTCTAAAAAAATATTTTGTCAATAAAAAAAAAATTTTTCCTGATGTAGCTTTTCAACTCGACAAATACAAGCTGGAGCTAAAAAAATGACAAAAAAATTTTAAAACTAAAGCCTAGTCTTGAAGTGAAACGAAAATTTTCATATAAAACCAGCACCACGAAATACGAAAATTTAGTTTTTCGATGCACATTCACGCAGCTTAACCACCGAAATTCTTTACTTTGCTAGAATATTTGGAGAGTTTTCAATCGTTTTTCACTGACATTTAACTGTCCAAGTAATTTTTCTTACTCTAAAAGAGTTTTTTTTTTTACTTTGGAGACTTATTAAAAAAACTTTTAATTTAAATTAACCAAAGACTGTTTTTTCTTGTTTTCCGTACAAAGTTTTAAAATTTTGAATAAATAATCATTTTTATCAAAAAAAAAACAAAACCGACTTCCATGGATCGAATGGTTTTCTCATAGATTCTATAGCCAGAACCACACTGCAAGCACCAGCTTTCCAATACAAAAAGAATTAACAAAATTGGTTCACTCCGTCCAAAGTTATGAGTTAACAAACATAAAAAAATAAATAAAAAAAATACAGACGAATTGAATACCTCCTCCTTTTTGGAAGTCGGTAAAAAAAATCAGAAAATGTGCAAATACGGGACAATCACGGGACAAATTCCTAAATACGGGGCAATAATACGTCCCGGGTTTCTTAAATAAAAACCCGGGACAAGCTGTTGAAATACGGGACAGTCCCGGGTAAACCGGGACGGATGGTCACCGTACCTATAATACCTAGAGTAAGTAAAAAACATATACACTAGCCCAAAAAATTAAGGGAAAAAAAAATCGTGATTTTATTAGTGGTTTTCTATAGGCTGTATCTCATTAACCCTTTGAGTGCCAAGCTTTTTAAGACCCTACAATTTTGCATAAAGTGTCGCTCAAAAATAGGCGACACGGCAGCCAAAGGCTTAAAAAATGAATTATAGTTATAAAATAGCGGCACATTTTCTAAAAAACCCAAAAATTTCCTTTTTTTCTTGAAATCCAAAATACATAACTAAATGAAACCACGCGCATATTGAAAAGTGGACATTTGGCTACCGTTGGATGAAAGTCGAATGTTACATATTACAATCGTCTTTTCAGGGGCGTATACAGCTTTTCTTCTGGGGGGGGGGGGGGGGGGGGGGGGATCACGCCAAAATTTTTTTTTAAGTTTTGATAGTAGGTATAAACTTGAAAATGTGCTTTTTGAATTACAAATAAAGGCAAACAAAAGCGGTTTGTGATTCGTTTGCCTTAGTTTAGCGTTCAGCCTTAAAACAATTCTGTATTGTTTTTTAAAAGCCCAAAATTATGTTAAAATTGAAAATAAAAATCTTTTTGAAGGTTTTGAATGGACAACAACAACTTGTGTGTGTTACCACCAAGTTCATTATAGTCTGGAGTTATAGCTATTTCACGGGGACCAACCCGATCATCAGACTCCTTTCAGTGGGTTCAATTAATTTTGAAAATTGCCCGAGCGAGGATTGAACTCACGACCACCACCGCTGCCACTTGTGAGATCATTATCCCGAACTAGGGCTGCCAGACGCCTCGATTTCGGCGGGACAGTCCCGACATTTGTACCCTGTCCCGATATCTGTCCCGATTTACAAAATGTCCCGATTTTGTACCGACAATTTGTTTTCGTTCGAAACATTTGACATTTGCTTAAAAAAAAATTCATACTTTTGCATAAAATGTAAGCAATAAGTCAAATGCATGGAAAAGTTTGGAATAACACATGCTCTATTACTTTTTTACTTCTTTTTATTTTTATAAATTTTCGATTTCATGTATTTTTTTGCTGTCCCGATTTGTCCCGACTTTTAAGACCTGTTGTCCCGACATTAATAAAATCAAGTTTATTTGAACCGACTATCATTTTTATTAGCTCGCACAAGTCTGTTGTTGTTCATTCGGTTTCTTTCTCTTTTTCTCCAATTCTATTAGTATGACAACAACTATTTCTTCATATACAAAGGAGGAGATGAGCGGAAAGATAAAGGTTTGTGTATGGCTAACCTTAGGCTCAGGCAGACGAATGGCAAGCTTTTGTAAAGAAGAGGTTGTCTGTAAAGCCGGTTTACGGACGATGATTTTACGTGATAACGTCGTCAGAAAACAGGTTGTGTGGTTTTGTTTAAATGAGTCAATTGAAGAGTTTACTTTTTCAAACAATCATAATTTACAAGAAAAAGCAAAAAAAATACCTTTTTTATTTTCTCATTACATTCATTTTTTTATTTTAAAAGCTTACAAAAAAAATTATGCAATTAAAAAGCCAAGTATTTCTTATTTTATTTTTAAATTTTTATAATGCGCAAAGAGTATAAAAATAATTTATTGAAAACAATCATTTTCATCCAAAAAAGCAAAGAAAACACGAATTTTTATCTTCTCACGTTCCAATTTTTTCCTAACAACCTATAAAAAATTTTATACCATCTGAAAGCTTATTGTCTTAGCTCAAAATACATATATATATCAAGTCTATGAGACATCTACAAAAATCATAAAATTTTTTTCAATGACAACCTATAAAAATTTTTATATCACGTGAAAGCGTATTGTTTCACCTTTCACATGACGGTTCAATCTTATTTCCAAGTTGCCTACAAGAAAAGTAAGAATTTTTTAAAGTCAACCATGTCGAATCTCCAGACTGAGATTACGGTACTTCCCACGCTGGCTGGTGACTGTTCATGGGGCAACAGATCTCCACTGGTGTTTTGAGTGTTTTCGCATGTTTCTTGATTTAACATTGTGTAGCTTGTAGTTAGTCTACCGTTATGTGTAATATACCAAATAAAAGGTAATTGCATCAGGATGCTCAATAAAGTTTAATCAAATTTCTATGGCCTCTAAATCAAATGTTATAATCTGTTGAATTCTAACATTTTATTTTACCGTTGTCTCAAAATTGTGTTTTTAAAAATGATTGAAATTTCGCACGCATTTAGTCCTGGCTATATTCTATCAACCCTCAATATACTTTATTTATCTATCTGTTAAAAAAAAAAAACGCTCAAAAAACCTGTTTTTTTTTAAACTTATTTTTCCTGTTATTCAGTCAAAAATCATTTTACAACTTTTTTGCACATGTATGCGGATAGCCCAGGCCTACATGTTTTGAACGCTCCAAAAAAAGCTAAAAATAAAAAACTACCCAAAAATACCCCTAAAAAATAGGTGTTTTTCAAAAAATCATATTTCGAAATGCAGTGTATTTAAAAAAAATCCGTACTAGACGCCTAATTTTTTCCCCCATCTTTCATCTGATATTTTTAGAATTGTCAAAAAAAAATTCCCCTTCCCATAATCATCATTTTGTCATAGCCCTAACACGTGTACAATGTTTAAACAAAACGTTATAGCTTAGTTTCAAAATTTTTTAGAATTTTTTCTTAAATGCAGTTATTCTTAAATTAGTCTCATATATCTATAGCAAAAATTCAATTCTCTACGACTTCGCGTTTAGATTTTAGCCCAAATTTCATCTTTCGGTTTTAACCCCTGTTTACCCTATTAAATGACGGAATTTTTAAAAATCCTTCATTTGGATTAAGCTTTAGGTTATTATCTTTCAAATAAGCTATAGAAGATTTTTTTATCTCTAATAGTTTATTTTTAATTCTGAATTGAAAATTTTTTGCCGCACTGCGAAAGTGCGAGAGTGTAAAGCTAGAAAATGGCGTCACTTTTTTGTGGTGGCTGCCATGGTTCATCGATTTATAAGACGTTATCACGTCAAGAAATGCATTTGAAAATATGTATAGTTTTTAAAAAATTAGTTTTATTACATTAATGACGAGGGGGACAATTTTTCTACAAGAAATTCAAATTTAATGCAGTCTCCATAAAACTCAATACCGGCACATGTTAAAGACAATTTTTTATTCTAATACCTCTTTCAAAATAACAATAACAAGTAACAGAAAATATTGAACAAAATTATGCTAGTTTTAGGGTAGCTATTTTGGAAATTTAAAACGGCAATATTAATTTTGAACGAAATGCTTTAGATCACTTATTGAGTATTTTATAAAATTCAGCTCTGATTTCGTCAGATTTCAGGTATTTATCAAAGTTTGACCAGACTAATGTATTGAAAAAAGATGACCAATGTCATCAACAAAACTGACCTTGTCAATCAGTAGGTCCACAGATTTATCAACAAAATGCCCCACAGAAAGCTTGTCTAATGACCCCGTGACCCCCCTTGTATACGCCGCCGTTGCGTCTTTTCTGGTGATTGTAACACAATGAAAGGACGATTGTAACACCATATAAATGCTATAGAAAAGAGGAGAAATATTAATTTTACTTCATATTTATTTTCAAAATTCAATTGAAATGAAATGTAAATCAAATACTTTATTTGGAAAAAAAGTAAATACAAACATGATGTTATTGTAATCAGCCTATATATATCAAATTCAATTTGGTTTCAGTTCACGTATTAAATATAAACTTATGTTAACTAAGAAATTCACTTCAAACACAATATTATCACTTATATAGAAAAAAATAAATAAAATCAAGATTCAGTTTTCATTTTAAAATAAAAAAACAAAAGCAATGGTTCAAGAAGTAGAGCTGATGTGCGCTTTTTCGTGCGTGCAGCCGGGCAACGCGCCATCGTACATCGATTTGTATAAAAAAAACAACAAAAATTGCAAGTTTTTTTTTGTATTTTACAATGATATTTTTTTTTTGACCTTAATGAAAATTCTATTATTTGTGTAATTGCCTGAAAACATTTCCACAGAAAATAATAAAAGAAACGAAAATTTTTCTTTATGACATACTGTGATAATTAGAGAAACAAAGAAAAAAAATGCAAACACAAAAGCAAACCAATGTGAATTTCTTCTTTTATACTGCTTTACTTTTTTTTAGAAATGTTGCGGGCCATTTGTTATGTACATATAATAGAATAAAAATCCGTCCAAATCAATAGCAATTTAATTAATTAGGTTTCTAAGACAGAAGATTCTTGTACTCTGTTGTACTTTATAGCTATGTTTATTTATTTTCGCAAATCATTTGCTTATATTTGATAGACCATATTCCAATAACAAAAGGGTTCTGACTCTTGGGTTATAATAAAATCGTTTCCCTTAATTACCTAAAGAACTCACTCGCCATGACGAAAAGCCAGACTGCAGGGTGGTTGGCAAAAAAAGCTCTATTTGCCTTGCACGCGTAATTTAACGATTAAATATAAACAGTTGAACAAACCCAGATCCAAATAATCTTCAGAAATAGGTAAATTAAAACAAAAAGATGGTATTCTGGTTGCGGAAATTCCAAAATACGCCAGACTGCGCACAATTGGAAACAAATTTATAAAGTTGAACAGAAGGATAATGAGGTGTTTTCCAATACATAACAACTTATTTCTCCTCCTTTTAATATCAATTTCAAGCTGATATTGCAATAACTTCCAATTAAACAAAATATATCTTAGGCCAGGAACACACATGCGATTTTGGTCGCGCGATTATTCAGTCGCAAATCAGGTGATAAAGATTTCAATGACTGTAGACACAATAATTGTTAAATTTTTAATCGCGGGAAGCATGTGACACCTCCTCCGGTGGTACAACGACGTAAGTGAAAAAATGTTGATTCTTCAGAAAACGCGATTTAACATTTTGAAAACGTTGTAACAACGTTGAAAACAATGTAACAGTCCAAAGACATTTCTGCCCCCTGCATACAAATATGTAGAACATTTTCAATTGGGTCTTTGTTTCATCGGAAGGAAATACCTTTTCTTGGAACTATGGCATACTTAACTCAGAAAATTCAAAATTTGCACTTACGTGCGTCGTTGTTCCACCGGGGCGGGGTGCGGTGTGTTCACAGGCATCGAAATCCCTGTGATACATTTTTGCGACTGTGTGTTCGTAGCCTTACGGTTCGCGTACACTAAAACCGAATTATCGGCCGACATCGGGTCGGAACTACTCGGACGACTTTCTCGGACTATCGTCTGCATACACTGCTTCCGATCTAGGACGTCGCTGCCGGTCTGTAGTCTGACTTTGTGAAACTTAAAGTGCATATAATAATTGTTTTCAATGGAATATTTTGAAGAAATGTATATTTTTGAAAGTTCCTACCGTCAATTTTTCCAAAGAAAAGGCTTTTAGTAATATCTATGTATAAATCAACCCGACAACGGACGAAAAATCCAAACAAGTTCGGATTATGCCGGTTGATCGGTTATTATCGGGCGTCAACGTACGTCAACGGACGATGTCACTTTCAGTGGTGTACGCACTCTCTTTTCTTTCTATGTGCTTGGTTCTATCGGCCGAGTTCGGCCGACAACGCCCGAGCATAATTCGGCCGATGACGGATTTGGTGTACGCGAGCCGTTACTGTCCTAGACAACACAATGAATTCAAAATCAAGTAGGTATATGCTGTCGTCAAAAAAAAAGACACTCAACAAGACAAAACGTCACCATTCACAGCCATAACCAGAGATACCCAAAGGATGGGAAACTTTCGTACCTACGTTTTACCCCCCAAAACTCATTTTTTTATTTCGTGTTGTTATAATCTCTTTTGAATTCGTGAATAAATGTGAAAAACACACATAGTGTAGCCACGGTGTTTTTACGCACACTAATCCAAAAATGTATGATTTTTCACGCATACTTAGCCAAAAGCGTCGGTTTTTTCACGCATACTTAGCCAAAAATGTCCGACGGAGCTTGTAGGCAAACCAGTATGACGTCAGAAGTTTCCCATCTCCTTTGGGTATCTCTGGCCATAACTTCGATTTAGTAAACGACTTCGTCTACCTAGGCTCCGCTATAAACATATCAACTAACATTGATAAATTCCAACAAATTACATCACTTTTGTCGTTACCCCACCCTTAGTTCAAATTATCAACCTCTTAAAAATCAAACCATATCTACCATTGCTTTCAATTTTAATCTTAATACTACTGCACATCTGACATCTCTATACAAGAATATATATGTATACTAGGTATATAGCATAAGTTAGTTCTTAAGTGCAGTTAAAAAAGACAAGTAAAAAGTATCGTCTCATCTTCTTCTTAATTACACTAAATGGCGCTGAGGACAAAGAAAAATATGTTGATCTAAAATTTAAAATAAAATAACTATTTTGCGATAAAATAAATACATAGGTACATTCATAAGTAAGCAATAAAAAATAAACAATGATACAAACTGAAGGTGAACAAAAGGTTGATGGCGAAGTTCAAACAAGTCAAGTTCAAACTATAAAAATATGATGTCGTCAAATCCACCAACACCATGCCCACTGGATATTGATGGGATGGAACCTGGCTGATAATTTGAAGTTTTTTTTTATTTTTTATTGTATTTTTTTTAATTTATTTATTTACATTAGAGAGTTTAAGAACTGTAAGATAAAGATACAATACTATTTATAAGCTCTAGGCTCATTTTAAACATGAACAAACTGATGAGATCTGTGCGAGAATCAGTGGCGGATCTATAGGGGGGGGGGGGGGGGGTCGTAGGGGTCATGACTAGGGCGGAGTGAAACTGCACTTTTTTTTCTTTTTTTTTTTTTTTCTTCTTCTACATACCAGGGACGGGTGCCATTAGTCATCTAAAAAGAGCATACCAAATCTCAGCCCGATCAAAAAATATCTTGAGGGTTCACAACGCCCTTGAAAATTTACATGCATACAATTTTCAAAAGAGATGGAGCAATGTGCCAAAAAGTTAGAGCGTATAGGTTCGGTCGAGACAAGAAAAAAATCGTATGGGAGGAGGGTCTATTCCCCTTCGTTTAGCGGGGAGGGGCAATTTAAAAAAGAAATTATTTAATTTGAAACAAAAAAAAATTAAAAATCAACGGTTATACTTACAATAACGTGCTATACCTTTTCGTAAAGCCTAAGACCTCATCTTTTACAAAAATGTTTAATATGGCCTTTTTCTGGCACAGTTTTTGAAAAATTAATTTTCGAAATCAAAATTTTGAAAAAAAGAATTTCAAACTAATTTTTTTCAAAATTGTATGTATATAAGTATATAAGGTTGGGAGTGCTCGCCGCCCATGGATTCTTGCAGTAAGGGCCTTAAGTCAATAAAATCGCAATTTTTTAATGAAAAATGAACAATAAATAATAATGTACATGTTTTTCGAATCAAAAAAATTGAGTAAAACAGAAAAAACTCAAAAAACTCCATAAATTAACCTCTATGGTGTTTTCATTTTTTTCAAGTGACTTGTGAACCCTCTAAAACTTCTTTGATCGATCTGAAACTTTTTTGCCGTTATTTAAGTTCCAAATGGCACCCATCCTGGCTATGTAGAACACAAAATAAGACAACTTTTTTTTTCACTCCACCCTAGTCATGACCCATTTCTGATTTCTTTGGCCCCGAGTACAAAGGTGTTAAGTCAGAAAAGGTGATTTAAAGAAAAATGAAATTGAAGTTTCAATTTTTTTTTGTAAATCTGAATATTGTTATTATGAAAAAGTAATGATGCAGAAACGTCATCTATGTATAAGATCCTTTCTAGTATACATACGCTATTGACCAGAAAATGACCGTTCATAAAAAAAATTTGTTTTGACTTAACACTTTAGAGCCATTTAGTCTTCAAAAATAAACTTGGTCCAAAGGTGTTGAGTCATTCTTCTGAGAATTCTTTTTGGAATAATATAATACTGTAGAAAAATGGTTTTTCGTTTTCTGTCTCCCTCTTGACTTAACGCCTTAGGATCAATTTTGTTATTTAAAAATTAAATTAAAGTTTCTGACTTAAACCCTTTGTACCGAATCATTTCTAACGGAAGCAGATCCGCTAGAGCTATGGCGATAGGATCAAACGAAAGAGAAAAAAAAACTGAATGAAGTCCAATAAAATCCGAACATTAATTTTTTTGACTTAATACCTTTGTTCCCGGCAGCAAAGAATTATTTTCGTACTTTTAGTACAGTTGAACAGAATTTTGTAAAAATATAGGTAATTTTCTCCAAACCGGTCCCTGCGATTTTTATAAAAACATGCAACTGCAATCGCAATGTAAAATGAAGTATGGTCAACGTTGATTCAATTTTGAATAAAAAAATTTTTTAAATGATGGTCTTCAACGCAAAATCATTCCGAAAAACAGTTAAATCAAAGTGGTTTCCGTTTATTTTAACTAGTTTGAAGTTTCACACAGTGTAGAACGGTTATTAACTTCTAACTTTGTTTAAAATGACAACCTCAATAATTTCAACAGATTTTTTTTAACAATAGCTTTGATTGTATTAATTAAAAATTTAATAAAGAAGAATTTATTTTTTGGATTAAGAGCCAATTTTTCAATCTTCTAATAAACAGTCAGTTAACTGTTCGACGAATAAAGTTATTAGGCTCATAAACAATCAGATAAAAACATTGAATTTTTCAATCAAGAATAATTTATTCTACAGAATAACAAAAAAAAATTGTCAAATTCAAAAATATTTAAAATTAAACGTCATTTTTATTCATGATTGTTTTTGTTTTCTTGTTTTCCACTGTATTTTTTTCAAAATTCTTTCAAAACAGCTTTGACAACTGACACAATATTTTTGTTGAGATTATTCCTTAGAATAATTTTTATTCGTCTCTGAAAGAAGCAGATAGTTTTATTCTTAGGAATAAGCTATATCTGCTTGTTGAAAAATTGATTTTTTCTCTATCCTTAGGAATAAGTACTAACTGACTGTTAAACTGACTATTGAAAAATTGGCCCTAGGAAAAATGTATTTATTTTTTAAATATCAATTTACGAGAACGGGATATTTTTTTCAAATCTCAGTTTTAATTTGGTTTAATATTTATTTAATATGTATTTAGCCTAGGATAAGTTTTTTATATTTGTATCTATGTCTGTTGAATAAAGAATTTATCTTGGGCTTTATTTAGCTGTGAGAATTGGGGCACATCCTGTATTTATTTGCGAAACAATAACAAAACATAATCCTGCTTTTGTTGTAAAGCTAGGTAATAAAAACAATGATCTGATCTGGATCACGAGGAAAATAAAACACAGCTAAAGTGAAATATATTGAAAAATATGGATTTTCCCTAATACACACTCATGATGTTGCATTAGTTTCCCAATTTTCTTTCTTTATTTTCAGTTTTTGATTATTCATTAAAAAATACATTATCCTCTGAAGAAAAAAATTTGATCGGGTCCCAGAGCAGGGTAAATGTGTGACAGCTGAAATTTTTTGTTTATTCAAAAATGTATTGTCAAAAATTTAACTTCGGCTAAATATTTAACCCAACTCACACACGGCGTTAAATAGTGTGTAATTACTATTACAACAAATAGCATGCCAACTATATTTTGAATTGTAATTTTATTTTTTAATTTTGTATGTATGTTTCTAAAAACGCTTCTTAATGAAATAAATCAAGTTGGATACTAAGTATTGAGCTTAATTTAAGCTCCGAAACAAAATCCTCTCGAAAATACATTTGATCTTAGATTTTGGATAGAATTTTGTGTGTAAGCTTAAATTAGATCTAGTTCGCAAATTTTTTTTTAAGTTTTAATAATTCTTCTTTGTATTGTTTTTATTCTCTTTAAATTGGAGAACCACCTAAATACCAACAGATTTCCTTATTGAACTGTTTTATGAAGAAACCTTATTAATATCAACAATTAATAAGGTTTTTCCATAGAGATTTCTTATTATTTTCATATACAAAATCTTTCAAAATTTTTTGTAAAAATTTCATATTTTTTCCAACTTGGCACTAGAACAAAAATTGTGACCAATATTTCTATAGTAAGTTGGAATAGGTGATCCCGTACATGATCGTATTTTTTTTTATTAAAAAAACAAAACCCACTTCCATGGATCAAAACTGGGTTTTATGGTTTTTCTAATAGCACTGAACAGGCACCAGCTTTTCAATACCTACAAAAAGAACTATCAAAATTGGTTCACTCGGTCCAAAGTTATGAGGTAAAAAACACAAAAAAAAAAGTACAGACGAATTGAATAACTCCTCCTTTTTGGAAGTCGGTAAAACAATTAGGAAATCCCGATTGTTTAAATAATATTTCCTTCTTGGATGAAAACTATAAGGAAATCTTATTGTTTTTGTTCTATTTTATGTGGTCTAGTTTTTGGTAAAACTCAACAGTTTCATTAAATTTATTAGCTGCTTTGTCTATTTCAGACGAAGAATCCTTAAAAAGAACCGGAAACCCTTCTAGTGTGTTTTCATGGTTTGTACATTTTTCTCCAAGGCCCATTACATAGAAATCGAGAAAAAGATTGAAAACAGTAACATGAAAATATTCTTTACTGTACTGTGAACCGAAGGGTTCGAACGATTCTTTTGTCGCTTCACTATTCTCTTATGTTTAACGTTTATGTCAAGGATTTCAGCTAATTTTTCCCATATCTTCTGCCCGTTTAATTTTTAGTTGATCCCTTAAATCTTTAGCGAGCTCCATTGCTTGGACCAAGTCTAAATTCACTCTTTGAAACACCGACTTAATGGCAACGAAAGTTGGTAAACCATATTTATAACCTTTAATCTAATCAAGAACTCGAAATCCATAGCGTTTTTTTCAAAGTGCGCTTCTTCAACTTATTTATTCATGACTGTTTATACTGCAATGGGGGGGATATATCCCCCTGATCCCCCCTATCTACGTCACTGCTGTGACCCCCTCCGAACCAAATTTCTAGATCCGCGCCTGGCGAGAATGCGAATATAATTCTTTCCAAAAAGTATCTTGGCTGACGGGTTTGCATAAAATCTACTGCCTACTACTTTTCCAAAGGATTTTTGTGTGCTGAGTCCGAATCCGAAGTCAAAATTTCACTGGCACATCACGTTTTCGAAATATTTGAATATTAACAGGTTAAAAACGCGTTTTTTGGGTACATTTGACGTCAAATTAAATCACCGTTAAGTTATTTTTTTTTTTTTTGCAAAACTACATATGCAATCTCGAAACGCCATATTAAAACGTCCTTAAGGTACTTATTTTTTTCAAAATTATTGTTTTTTCTCGAAGATATTGATAAATGAAGATTATGATAAATACCTCAAAATCTTGATTGTTTTTTCCAAAGTAATGAATGGTTTTTTGAATCAATTTCCATTTTGCGTCTTTTGATTTAGACTTAAAAAAAGCAACATATTACGGGAAAATATATATTTTTGACTTAACATTAAAAAGAACTTAATTGAAAATTATTTTTTTTTGAGTTTATAGCGAAAATAGTGATTAGTATAGCTCAAAAACTAGATGTGATAGAATAAATCTGTAAACAGTTTTGAATTCAGCACACTAAAGTCAATTAAGATCACCTTACACATTTCTTGTTCTCGTTTTTTTTTTTGTTTTTTGCCAACAAGTGTAATCAAATTTAAAGCTCACTTTAACTTTAATATACATATAGATAACACACAGAGAAAAAAGGCAGTCTTATTTTTACAAAATACTTGATTTAAGTAGGTATGACATTCTTAATATAAAATTAATTTATTTTTATTACAAGATTCACATTCTTAAAAAAGGAATAAAATCCTTAAATTAAGAATATTATTCGCAAATCAAGCTGAAACGATCTTAAACTCGTATGATTTAGTTCTAAAGAAGTTAAGATCGTTGCTTCATTTTGATGCGTGATAAGTTTAAGTTATTTAAGTGTCCTAAAAAAATCCCAACTTTAAGAACTCGAAATACTTGCGTGGAAATAGACGCGTGGTGCGGCGGTGGGTGCGGCGAAAATTCCTGCAAACGGCAGTGGTGCAGCGGTGGTGCGGCAGAATGAAATAGTGCGGACGTGCTGCAGTCGTGCACCGAATTTTTCATACAAAATGAAATAGTACAGACGTGCTACAGTCGTGGTGCGGCGGTAGTGCACCGAATTTTTCATTCAAAATGAAATAGTGCGGACGTGCTGCAGTCGTGGTGCGGCGGTGGGTGCGGCGAAAATTCCTGCAAACGGCGGTGGTGGTGCAGCGGTGGTGCGGCGCTCAAGATTTTTTTTCTTTAAAAATTCAATTTCTATTTTTACTCGGGCAGGCACAGGGATGGATAGGGTATATTATTATATCCATCTCTGTGGCCTGATTATGGAATATGAAGTCGATCGTTTAAGATTCGATATCTCCTTTAGTTGAGAACATCATTCAACACAAGTTAAAAGTTACATCAAATAAAATTAAGTGTAACAAGTAATAAATTTAACCAACAAGTTAAATACAAATTGTGTTCACGAGTTGTTATTTATTTGAATTCAAAAAACTATTCCCTTACTCAGCTTCAACGTTATACCCGCTTTGAGTATAGATTTTAAGATCAACGCAATATGGGAGTGCTTGTTCTTGAAATTTTATAAACAAAAGGAACTATCTCAAAATCGGTAAGTGTCATTTTAAACAAAACGAGTAAATATTATAATTGATGTCTAGAAAGAGAATAAAGTCATTGGATTTTTCAAATCGGTTCATTGATGCCTGAGATATGACCAATGTTTATAGCTATCTCTTTCTCATATCTCTTGCATTAATGAACCGATTTGAAAAACTCAAAAGCTTTATTCTCTTGCTGAGTAAGGGAATAGTTTTTTTTTTCAAAAAATGGCCGAGTTACTTACTTAAACTTGTTTTCCCTTGAAATGGCGGCCTTGGCTCAAGCTCGATTTTCCCGAAAAACTGGTTTTAAGCTTTCAGTGACCCCCTCAACCGTCCTGTAATTTCACGATTAAATTTTTCATTTGAAATGTTTATCTCTACTGCGCTATTTGCTACTCTAGGAAGGAACTTTGAATAATCATTTTTAGCAAAAAAAAAAAAAAAACCGACTTCCATGGATCAAAACTGGGTTTTATGGTTTTTAAAATAGTTCCTATGGCTAAACGTGAAATTGAAATGGGACCACACTGCAGCCACAACCTTTCCAATACAAAAAGAATTATCAAAATTGGTTCACTCAGTCCAAAGTTATGCGGTAACAAACATAAAAAAAAAAAACTTCCTTTTTGGAAGTCGGTAAAAAGTAGTTTATTAGATATAATGAAGGTGAGTACAAATAAGACGTAGTCTTTTATAGTAGGTAGGTACATTAAGAAACGAAAGGAAGAACATAAATGTAGGTTATTAATGCAGGTCTTATGGGTTCTGGAATTGTAATATTAGACATAACTGGATATGCACACCTTGCACACCCTGACGAGACGCCATCGCCACTTACATACCTTACCTATATTAAAATTATAATTAATTTTTGTATGTTTTGACGGTATTTATTTTTAAAACATAATATTCGTTTTCTCTTAATTTTTATTCCAGAACCACTTAAATGACTTTGCAGCTTCGGACGACATCATCTTCATCTTTATAAAACTTTAGTGTGTTCATTATTTCAACGGTGCGACAAAGGGATTAGTGGCTTTATTTCACACATTTAGAGTTCTTGTGACGAATAAAATGACCACCACCAATACATCCGTGGAGTTGGAGTCAGCATCATCAAACCACAATCCCAATGATTTAAACACGTCATCGAGTACCCAAAAAGCAGCTATAGCAGAACGTTATGATAAAAGTGAAAATTTTCGCATTACAAAAAATGTAGTCATTATTGGACTGGCTTTCATGGTACACTTCACTGCATTCCATGGGACATCGAACCTACAAAGTTCAGTCAATTCAGATGCCGCATTAGGAACAACGACCTTGGCGGTCATTTATGGTTCGCTTATATTGTCCAATATATTTTTACCAGTAACCGTTATTAGGTGAGTGTTTCGTATGCACACGAGTGGCATACCTATCATTTACGTTCATCATTATTAAGGTGTTATTTATCAAGTAACCACACTAATTTATCTATGACCAGGCACGTCGCACACTGGGGATTTTGCGAAAAAAAGTCCAAAATTTAAAGTTCCTCGGAGAATATTTCAATAGTATTTCTAAATTCTAAAATAAAATCTGAATCAAAATCAGAAAGAATCACTAAAATCGGACTTGTAGTTTACATTTTAGAGCTTTGTAAAGGGACAAGTTGTTGAAAGTATAAAAAACGAAGTGAAAATACCCTCAAATTAAAGCTGTGTAATTTTTTTTAGCTTGAGCCGACTCATACACTTTTATTTTTCCGTAAAGAAGCCATCGTCTATTGTTAATCGAAGAAATTATTAATTTTAAAGATATTAATTATCTTATATAATTATTTAGAGAAAAGAGAAAAAAATGGCTTGATTTTTTCATATTTTTGTATACATTATTTTAGCTACACTTGCCTACAGTTAGAGACTATTTCCTTATGAAATTCCCTTTCGATGAAGGCCAAATTTGGGTGCCACCAGGTGCCACTGCGTTTTTTATTGGCAATTGAAAACTTCATTTGGTCGCAAAAATCATTTTCTTAAAAATTACTTAAAATAACAAAAAATATTAAAAATCAATGGTAACACTTACAGTTATAAATGATACTTTTTTTAAAAGCCAAATTATTAGGCTTAATTTGAGCTTTTAAATTCTTTAAGTTCTTTAAGTGAATTGTTTTTGAAATAATCGATTTCAAAGTCAAAATTTTGAAAAAAAAATTAAAAAAAACATATCCAATACTATTTTTGACAAGGCTGGGGATTTGAATTCAATTTGAATGATGAAGAACACTGCCTTAATTAATTCCTTACCAAACACTGAAATTCATATGTTTCTATGCCTTCTAGTTTTCGAGAAAATTGCAAAGTAAAAAATCTTGTTTTTTTGGCTGCAAGCTTGAAATTCGTATCCGAAAAGACAAATAGAGAAAATAAAATTAATTCGTTACACATTTTTTTACAAATCTACTACAATAAAATTACATTTGATTTTTGGAACTTGGCTCAGAAAAATTAATTTTCGTTATATGTAACTGAAATGTATGTACATAATATATTGAAAACTATTCAAATTAAAAACGAGTGAAAAGGGATTATGCGTCATATTATTATACATTTTATTAATAATGGGAATTTTAAGCATTTCATGCGAAGATCTAAGCAGAAATCTAATGGAATGTCTCAAGATTTAAATTGAAATTATTATTGAAAAATACAGATCATCTAACCCCTTAATTGAGGAAAAAATGGCTCTCTTAAAAGAATAAACTTTTGAAAAATTTGTATAAAAAATGAAAAAAGTGTTTTTTTTTAAATAATTTTTAACTATAATTTGGGTTTTTTATTTTGCGTGGACGTGGACCTCGACAACAGTACCTACTTTGAGTTATTCTTTTCCATTTAATGTATTTAAAATCGATGAGGTGGTTCCAATAATACAAAAAAATTTAAAAAAAAAAATGCTATAAGTACAAGTAAATTGAGAATCGGAATTCTTTATTACTCTCAAAAATTTTTTTAAAAGGGCGTGGCAGTGGGCGGAAATGAATAATAATAATTTCTTACGACGAAAACTGTCATCCCTGAAAATTTCATCCAAATCTATTCAGTGGTTCAGTTTTTATTTAATTTTTTCCGCACTCCCATACAAATTTCCCCAGTGTGCGTCGTGCCCCCCCAAATGATTTTCACTATACAAATTTTAATAATGTTCTACGTAATTTTCTTTTTATAAAAAGGACTAAAAATTAAATTTAGAAGAAGGTTCCTTTAGAATCTTCTTTTAATAGGTGTGTTTTTTTTATTACGACTGGGCTTAACTGGACAACAAAAAATGCAGTCGGGACTAAGCAATTTACATGTTAAATACAACAACAACAACGTGCCAAATTTCAATTTTTAAAAATTTATTTTAATACCTAATTGTTTGAAAACCAAAATTGATTGCAGTTGGCGCTCCTGAAGCCTTTTAGGAGAGAAAGAATTTCACAGCTGATAGAAATAAGAAAATCAGGAAAACTGGTATCATTTTGGCAGAACAAAGCTTTATTTGCCCTGAATTCATTTTTACCATTTAAAAAAGTGTCGAAAAAAAGAGAGATTTGGTTCAATTAATAAAGGCAGTTTTAAAATTAATATAAATAAAATTTAAAACAATTAGGTTAAGTGAAGTTTAGGTGAAATAGATTAATAAGTAAGGTATTTAAACAGCTTTAAGCTTCTTGCACATGAGAGCAAACAACGAATGAGCGCATGAATGAACAAATGAAAATAAATGTATTTCTTAGGCTAGGCGCACACATGCGATTTTAGTCGCACGATTATTCAGTCGCAAAAATGGATCACACGGATTTCAATGTCGGTAAACACACATGCTTCAAAAAAATAGCCGCGATTAAAAAGTTGAAAATTGTCCCATTTTTTTGGCGACACGATTGTCGCAAATTAAAATGGAACAAATGGACCAGTATTAGGGTGGGTCAAAAAAATTGAAATTCTTTTTTTTTAATTGGTACTCCGAAAAATCGATTGCTAGACCCCTCTAGAATATACACACCAAATATGAGCTCTTTATATTAATGGGAAGGTCCTCCGCTTTGCAATTTTCCATTTTTACATCAAGCTTCTACTAAAAAAAAATAATTTTTTTATTAATTGACTTTTTAGCAAATTTCTTTTCATATTCTTGTAGGAAATTGAACGCTCTACAAAAAAGGCCTTATACACTTTTTTCGTTTATCTAACCGTTGAATAGATATTTGAGGTCCAAAAATCGAGAAAATCTTTAAAAATTCGTTTTTTGTTCTTAATTTTGTAACAAATTGAAAAATTATAATGATTAAACGCGCAAGACATATTCTTGTTGGAAATTGATTGCTCCAGAAAAAAGGTCTTATTAACTTTTTTCATTAATATAACCATTCTAAAGATATTCGAGGTCAAAGTTAAAAAAAAATATAAAAACATTTTATATTTTTAAAAAATTTCTAATTCATTGAAACTTCATTATTTTCAAATTAGCAAGATATATTCTTGTAGGGGCTTAAACGTTCTACAAGAAATTCCTTGGAATGAAATTGATTGCTTTAACCGTTTAGAAGATATTCGTATCCAAATCGCAATGCATACGGGTCATAAGAAAACTATTGAAATCAGTGAGCATTGGTTTGGATACGAATATCTTTTAAACGGTTAAAGCAATCAATTTGATTCCAAGGAATTTTTTGTAGAACATTTAAGCCCCTACAAGAATATATCTTGTTAATTTGAAAATAATGAAGTTTCAGTGAATTAGAAATTTTTTAAAAATATAAAATGTTTTTATATTTTTTTTTAACTTTGACCTCGAATATCTTTAGAATGGTTAGATTAATGAAAAAAGTTAATAAGACCTTTTTTGTGGAGCAATCAATTTCCAACAAGAATATGTCTTGCGCGTTTAATCATTATAATTTTTCAATTTGTTACAAAATTAAGAACAAAAAACGAATTTTTAAAGATTTTCTCGATTTTTGGACCTCAAATATCTATTCAACGGTTAAATAAACGAAAAAAGTGTATAAGGCCTTTTTTGTAGAGCGTTCAATTTCCTACAAGAATATGAAAAGAAATTTGCTAAAAAGTCAATTAATAAAAAAATAATTTTTTTTTAGTAGAAGCTTGATGTAAAAATGGAAAATTGCAAAGCGGAGGACCTTCCCATTAATATAAAGAGCTCATATTTGGTGTGTATATTCTAGAGGGGTCTAGCAATCGATTTTTCGGAGTACCAAATCAAAAAAAAAATTTTCGATTTTTTTGACCCACCCTAACCAGTATAGTTATGCACACACTTGCGATTAAATCAGAAACGACTAAAAAGTAGCAGTCGCAAAGAGGCCAAATCATGCGCACACACACATGAGCTTTCAACCACTCGATTTTTTAGACGCAAGAAATGAAACACATTATTTTAAATGAGAGCGCACAGACTTGCGATTTTATAATCGCAAAGTTTAAAAAAATGGATCCGGTTCTATTTTTCGCGATTTTTTTTTGCTGCACATAAGGATATATTATACAGAATAAAATGCACCTGCCCGCAAGTGTGACACTTGGAACAATTATTTTAAGTACAATAATGGATATTACTAGAAACTTTTGTATAGAGGCTCTTTTTTATAAACGATTGGAAATTTAAATTGACAATTCCATAAAATTCATAAAAATTTAAGAGAACACCCTCAGAAATTTACCCAGTACTATAGAATGAGTAGACAATGCTTTGGTGAAATAATGGTACTCGTGGGGCATAAAATAAGATACAAACAAACACATTGCAGAGAATCTATTTCTATTTCTAATCTGGTAAACAAGCTGTCAAACCTTTACCAAATTTTGAGACATTTATCACTTTACCACTTTTACCAGAGCTTACACCGTTTCATGAATTCACCTTATCATAAAATCCGATCGTAGATACCATTTGTGTGAAATGTTTCATTACGAAAGGATTTCGTGATTGTTTTCTTTGCGGTCATTTGACCATTATATTTGAACAGTGAGTATCTCCTGGCTCTTTTGATCTTGAGATGATGCATTTTTTTTTATCGATAAACGGTCAACTTTTTTTCGACCAAACATAATGTTTTTTCTTGCATTTTAGTCGCAAGTGTGTGCACGGTAATTTTATGTTGCAACTGCGATTTTTTAGTAGCAACGACTGAAAATCGCATGTGTGCGCCTAGCCTTAAGAAGGTAAAAGCTGAAACACAATCACGCTTTGCCAGACGCGTCATCGCGTTACGTTGAGAAATCCTCAAAGCGCGCTTCTGTCACTTTGACTTTGAACAGCTGATTGTAACATAAAATCTGCTGTCAAATAAAAAAAAACACAGTCACTCACAAAATTATTGGGTCAAGTCTTTATCTTGATTTAATTGTGGTAAAATGAAAAAGGATATTAATGTGTTTAAAAAATGCATAGAAATTTGTTTATTCTTTAATCCTATAGTTATAAAAACAAAACCAATCAAAATATATTGTTTTTAACAATAAAACTCAGTCTGAAACATCATTATTTTTTTTTGTTTTTAATACGTAAATTGTTTTGATTTAAAATATCTAGATGTCATTTTTGTGTGCAAAATCTATATAGAGAAATTAAAAAACACACATAGTTTTGCAATAATTTATTTTTTTTCACATTTGGCGCAATAATTATGTGGGTGACTGTAACTATGTCTCTTAAATGTCAGAAAGCGAGCAAAAGTTCAGTCTGGTTGAACTTTTGCTCGCTTTCTTACGTTTCCTTACGTTTGTCAAAAAAGCGTACGTAAGAAAAGCGTCATTGTGGGAGGTTACACAGATTTCGTATGTTTGAACTTTTGGCAGTTGTCAAAATCGACGGCAAAGCGTGATTGTGTTTCTGCTTTAATTGTTTTAACAAAAACTGTATTAAACAGTAGGAAGGTAACACATGTTTATTTTTTTTTTCAAAAAAATTTTTCAAAAAAAAATAAATTTTTATTTCTTAAATAAGTAAAACATGAGAAAAATTTTAATTCGTAACAACATATATTTGTTTTTTCATATTTTTCTTATCAGAAATTAAAATGTAATTTTATTTTGGAAAAAATTAAGCATTAGTTTATAATACTGTTTATTAGACTGATTCAAAAAAATTTTTTTTTTTTGTTCAAAGCATTGTTGAAAATATTGTTGGAAATGACGAACAAAAAATACTGTAAAAGTTTCAGCCCTTAATGTAAACATAAAGTACCGCCGCATCGTAAATTTCTATTTCCCATACACTGAACCAAAAAGGTACATAAAATTAATGAATTTGTACATTAAATTAATGTAAAAATTCATGGCAAATGAGCCAATGTACAAATTCATTAAATTTAAGAATCTTTTTATGAACAAATTCATAAGCCAATGAATCTTTCTTAAAATTTAAGAATAAGTTCTTAAATTTTAAGAATTCTGTTCATAAACGAATTCGAAAATTTTTGAACATGTTTAAGAAAAGTTTCTTAGATTTCAAGAAAAATTTCTTAGATTTTAAGAAAAGTTTCTTAGATTTTAAGAAAAGTTTCTTAGATTTTTAGAAAAGTTTCTTAGATTTTAAGAAAAGTTTCTTAGATTTTAAGAAAAGTTTCTTACATTTAAAGATTATTTCTAAAATTTTATGATTTTTTCATAAATTTCGTAAAAATTTAAATGAAATTTTGCTTAAATTTTATGAAAAAAATCATAAAAACTATGAATTTTTCTTAAAGTTTTTTGATTGTTTTCATAAAATATAAAACACTTTTCATTAAAATTTATGCAGTTATTTATATAAATGCATAGAATACATTACCATTTCCATTCCAAGCCTTCAATTTGTTCCTAAAAAATTGTATTCCAAACAAACAAACAGCAAAAGAAAACAACCCAAAATCTAAAACAAAAAAATGAAAATTGTTTTTAAAAATAAAATAAATTATTAAGTTTAAACGTTATAAAAATGTTTTATTGAACACTATAAACTAAATTTTTAATTCAATTTTACATCTTTTAATGGATGCATCATCTGGAAAGATAGAAAAAAGTTTGTATTAGTAAAATGAATATGTAGTATTTGGTTTAAAAAATCGAAATAGCTAGAAGGTTAAATTATCTAATTCTTACCTTATTGTAACCGGCAGCATTAGACTCTGGAGCTGAAAAAAAAAACAATACAAAATTGAATAAGTTGGGGAAAGATAAAAATATAAAGAATTTAGGTACCTATGAGAAATGTTGATAATATTAAGTTGAAACAAAATTTAAATATTTAGAGAAATAAAATAAAATGAAACACTTACTAAATTCAATGTTTTGTTTTATATTAGTTTGCAATGACAATTTCAAGTGTACAGGATTTGTTGAGAATCGCCTTTAATATGGTTTTTATTTTGTGTTGATTTTTCCCCCTTTGCCGGTCCAAAGTTGAAGATTACGTACGTGCCTCCATATTTCACAAAAATATTAAATTACGATTTTCAATTTTAAAATATGCACCTTTAACAAAAAAAACAAATATATTTAATAAATAAAAGAAAGCAATTTTTAACATTATATGTTTTTATACTTATCTGAGTATATGGGAAAGAGGCAACAGGAACCAACAATATTTTACACTTTTGAAATGTACTTATACTCTTTAAAATTGTCTACGTGGTTAAAATGCTTAACACTATAAACAAAATTGTCTTTTATTCACAAACTTTTATAACTTGTTTCGGCAACGACCGTCCACTTTGAATATCAGATTTTAAATTAAATCCTCAAAGAAATCTTTCTAAGGCATAGATTCAGAACAACAGTTATTATTTTCTAGATTGATGAAAAAGTACATAGACTTTAAGAAAATATACTTAAACACTCAAAACGTAAGAATTTTTTCATTAATTTTATGTATATTTCATAATATTTAATGAATTAATTCTTAAATTTTGGAAAAATATGAATTTCGAACATAAAAAGTATGAACAGATTCTTAAATTTTAAGAATAAGTTCTTAATACCGAATACAGGATAACGGTAAAATATTCCTTGTTTTTCGATTAATGAAAAAATACATTAATTTTAAGAAAAAATACTTAAAAACACAAAATTTATGAACTTCTTACAAATGTAATTTTGAAAATAGATTTTTTTTCAATTTTAGAAGGGAAAAAGTCAATTTTAAAAATTATTTCAACTCAAAATACAACTGAATGGAAAATAATAGTGAATTTCATTCAAAAAAGTATGTCCAGATTCTATGATTCAGCAAAATATTCTTTCAAATTGGAGCTAGAAGTTTATGAATTTATTCATAAATTTTCGTATTCGTTCTTAAAAAAAATTCATAAAAATATTTTCCATAGGAAAATTTTAATGAAAACTGATTCTTAAATTTTATGAATCTTTCTTAAAACTAAAATTTTTTTTTAAGAATTTGTGCTTAAATTTAATGAATTTTTCTTAAAAATGTATGAATTTTGGTTTATGAACGAGATTCATAGTTTTTAAGAATAATACTTTTTTCAGTGTACGATTTGTATGGGAAAGATTGTGTATTTGTGTTTAGAATTTTTTATCTTTTTAATGGTTCATCCAAAAGACTTGACAAAATCAGTTTCTTTTATAAAATTGTCCGTTCTACAAAAAAGCTCTTAATAATTTTTTTGATTTACCCCCGCGTTTCGAAGTTTTTCAACTTTAAAACATAAAAAATAATTTTTTCTCAGTTCCGATTTTTTGACGAAATTATTAGGTGTTTCAAAAATTTGGCAAAATTTTCGAATATTTGTATTCTATGTTGTGTTTTGGTTTCACAGATCCATTTATATAACTCTCAACCCCCTAATACTATCATATTAGATTTCTTCAATAAATTGGAATTATTCATTTTTTCAACTAAAAATTATTTTAATTAATTTTTCGCGTCCGTTTTTTTTTAAATTTTATAAATGCAATTTTGTAG
This sequence comes from Episyrphus balteatus, assembly GCF_945859705.1. Lineage (NCBI taxonomy): Eukaryota > Metazoa > Arthropoda > Insecta > Diptera > Syrphidae > Episyrphus > Episyrphus balteatus. Next base: position 101,346,289 of record NC_079134.1, read on the forward strand.
AGCGTTCAATTTTATACAAGAAAATGAAATATTGTATTTATTTAAATAAATATTTAAAATATTGTATTCTATGGTTCTAGCCTTTTTGATGAACCATTAAAAAGATAAAAAATTCTAAACACAAATACACAATCATTCCCATACAAATCGTATGGGAAATAGAAATTTGCGATGGGGCGGTACTTAATGTTTACAAGGGCTGAAACTTTTATAGTATTTTTTTTTCGTCATTTCCAACAATATTTTCAACAATGCTTTGAACAAAAAATAAATTTTTTTTTGAATCAGTCTACTGTTTATAATACACCACCACCACCACCCACCGCTTAAAAAAAAACATATATGGTTTGAAAGGGCAACAATAAACCATCCCCAGAAGTTGCTATGACGATTCTTATTCTTATGGTAGATGGGAAATCATCTCAGGTTATTTTTCGATGCCAAATCTAATGGAACTGAAACCAAGACAATCTGACTTCCCTAAAATAGTTTTGCATTACAAAACACTTTATAATTTGAAATTGAGAATCGTGATAGCAACAACCGGGATGGTTTATGAGAAAACAAATGTTGGTTTTCTAAGGTTTTTATTAGACAAAGCATTTAGTATGTAGGCAGTTTTTATCTTATAACAAAATTGTTCAACAGATTTTGAACCAAGCCTCCTCCTGGCTACGAGCCTGGCTTCGACCACCTCTGATATACTAGCCTGAATAATTTTATATTAAGTGGTCAGGCGCCTCTCTAGGTGCTGGAAAACAGAAAAAATAAATTTAAAAAAAAAATAAAATTCGTTTAAAAAAAAAAAAATAATATAAAATCTGAAATCCAATTGCCCCCCAAAACAAGTATGGAGTCTTGATTGATATATTAAGATGCATTTTTAGAAAAAAAATTTCAAAATCGTTAGAGTCGTTTTTTTAAAAAAACTAATGTTTTATAAATAATTTTTTGGAAAAAAAGTCTAAAAATAAAATTGGTATGCCATTTTTAGAAATCACTGATCAACATCTAAAATTTGATTTTTTCAAAAAAAGAAAAATTCAAAATTTTTTTTAAAAATCCAAAAATTATTTTTTTCAAAATTTTATTTTTGGCTTATATTTAAATTAATTAGTGGTTTGGGAGATAATCGGATTTGAAAAAAACGGTTCTATGGTTCTATTTCATTAGAAGATAGACCTTGTCTTAAAACTAACACTTGAATTTTTTAAACAGAATCGTTGGAGCCGTTTTTGAGAAAATTCAACTTTACCAAAATCGGTATATGACAAGTATCGTTATTGACATTAATCGGTCCATCCGTTTAGGCTGTATACAGACAGACATACAGACTGACAGACAGACAGACGGACTTCCGGGACCCACTTTTTTGGCATTCTCTACCATCGTAATGGCATGGAAAAATGTTATCTCAACTTTTTTTTGTACGAATGCATAACTTAATATATAGTACATATATCGCAAGTAAAAATCGTAAAACTAAGTTTAAATATGAAACAAATGAAATTGATAACGATGCTTCTGCTTTCTTTTGGCGAGTTTTGCAGATAGAGCCTTGCAATTTGGAACGTATGTAAATCTTGACCTTACGAACTCGAATATCGACTTAATTCAAAATCGCCATTTAAGTTGTGATATTTCTCAACGTGCGATATGATATAAGACAGGTATTTAAGTATAATTAAACAAAAGCAAAAATTCATTATGATGTGACTGGCATAATTTAAAGCTCTATAAACTTGTTATCATGATGAGTAATGATGTTGTTTTTAAGATATGTAAAATTTGTTTCTTTCAGATGGTTTGGATGTAAATGGACAATAGCTCTATCTTTCATCGCATACATGCCATATATAGCTGCTCAGTTTTACCCGCGTTTTTACACATTTATCCCAGCTGCATTAGGAGTTGGGTTCGGGGGTGGACCTTTATGGTGTGCGAAGTGTACTTATCTCTCCATTGTTGCAGAGGCAATGACCCGCGTTGTTGGAAATGACAGCGTACAAGACGTTAATGTTGTCCGTTTCTTTGGATTATTTTTTGTGTTTTACCAGATGGCACAAGTTTGGGGTAATCTCATTTCATCGTCGGGTAAGAACCGTGGACATACCTAAATATACATATGTACATTACATTACATACATATTTTTATATTTATTAACAAAAGAAGTAGGAATTTTTCTGAAATGCATACGGTTACTTTGAATAAATTGTTTGTTTTGTTCTTACAGTTTTGTCCTTTACGGCGGCAGGAGAATCCAATAATATTGTATCAAACTTTACTGCTGCCAGTAAAAGTAGAGTAGCTGAACTTTGTGGAGCAAATTTTTGTCCAGGAGTTGATGCTAACATTAATCCAAATTTAATTCCACCAGAATCGGAGAAAATACAAATGTTATCCGCCATATTTTTGTGCTGTATGGTTATAGCTTGTTTATTGATTATTTTTGGAGTCGATTCATTAAAGAGGTAATTAGGTATCAATATAAAACTTTTGAATATGGGTTGTAACTGTTCTAACGTCAGTGAACTTTTACTTCATTCAGGACCTAGGTCTTTTTGAACATGAAAACAGTAATAATCATATTTTTTCTTCATATTACTCGCCAAATCTAGATTTACCCGAGTAAAAATGGAATCCCGCCGCACCACCGCTGCATCACGTCCGCAGCACTTTTTGACCGCCGCACCTACGCTGCAGCACGTCCGCACTATGATCAAAAATTTCTAAACCGCCGCACCACCGCTGCAGCACGTCCGCACCGTTTCATTTTGAAAAAATGAAAAATATGAAAAAAAAATCGCTGTACCAACGCCGCCGCACCACGAGTGCAGCACGTCTGCACTATTTCATTTTGAATGTAAACAATTCTATTCTCTTACTTATATACAAATTTTTAAGTCGTCTTCAATGTTATTTTGCCTTAAGTAACAAATTGCCAGTTCATGCAAACATGACTTGGTGGTCGAGTGGGTTAAGCGTTGGACTTCTAATTGAAAGTGCTTGGGTTCGAATATCCTCTTCGTCGGTAGTTTTTTTTTATTTTTCAAAATTCCAAAATTATGTATCATGGTGCGGCGAATTTTTCATACAAAATGAAATAGTGCGGACGTGCTGCAGTCGTGGTGCGGCGGTGAGTGCGGCGAAAATTCCTGCAAACGGCGGTGGTGCAGCGGTGGTGCGGCGCTCAAGATTTTTTTCTTTAAAAATTTAATTTCTATTTTTACTCGGGTAGGAGCAAAACAAATTTTTTTTCGTCGTCAATTTTCGTGTTTTAGAACGAAAGGGTTTAAAAATAAAAAACCAAGACTTTGTACGATCAAGAATTTCAAAAATAATGTTTTTTTCCCACTTTCACTTTGACATCGATTTTAGTCAAATGGTTGTACCTACCAGAACAAGTATACAGACTATAACTATTTATAAATTCAACGATGTATATTTTATGAAGTTGAATTGAATGAAAAAAAAATAAAAATTAAATTAAATTTGTTGCTCTTTATAATTTGCGAGTGAGATGGCAATGATATCACCGCAGAACTGTCCAAAACCTATCAATAATACATTGTTTTTTGATATAAATCAAAAATGTGCAGAGTAGTCCAGTCATCATAAACATTTGGAAAAGGAAATGAACCGAGAAAGCTAAATTTGATATGACGTAGGGGGGGCTTAGAAAAGTTTGACTTGAAAATTTGGACCAAGATTTCCTATGAGCGTGTTTCGCCATTTGGATAAAATTGATTTTTTGACAATAACTCGGCTATCCGACTAGATTCTTGCCTTTGGAACATGCACATCCCATATAAAACTGCGTGTTTACTTTTTTATTCGGATGAAATATGGACTTGCCGTTTAAGCGAAAAGAAAAAAATATTTTCCCAAAATTGATAAGATATTAGTCTAAACTAAACTAAACTGCATTTTAAACCCCAGACGGGCAGAGCTATTCACAGAACGTTATTCCAATAACCAAACGATTTGATCCTTTTTATTTTGTGGATAACAGGAAAACACCATAGATGGAAAGGAGCTTGAAAACGTTTTAATTCTTCGTGTTTGAAATAGACTTTTGAGGGTCAAAGCTTCCATATTTATGCAATATGGGGTTCTTCCAATTAGTATCGAGTGTCACGTTATTCCTGAATGAAAAAAATTTAGTATTGGACATTGGACCGGGCTGGTAATTCTATACAAAAAGTCTTTTGGAGCTCAAATGGGGCCTAACGTTAAATAATGACAAAGTTATAAGATATAAACACATATAATACATGGATGGATAAACTTAATTTAAAATTTATGTTGTCCTTGGGGTGATAGGAAAGTTTATTGGAGTGGTTGACGATGCTTCCGACAGATTTCTTCGCCGATTGCAGTAGATACTTATCCTCGTAGAGTCGCTTGTTGCTATAGTATTTCTGCCGCTGTCGATCAAAAATAAGTCCGGTGCATATCCTCAGTATTCTTCTCTCGCACACTTGCAGTTTCTAGTTAATGCATACACATTTACATAATAAACATAATAGTCCAGTAATTTTAGGTTTTATCTGCGGAAAAATTCCTACTGGGCTGAATTTTGGTATACAGCTTAAGACGGCTTTGTTATGAAGATGTGAAAAATCGAAAATGATATTGTGTCCGAGTTAAGAGTTATAGGGGTCAAAAGGTGACGAAAAGTTTTTCGCAAATATCTCGCGACCTATTGATGGGAGGTCATCAAAGGTTATATAAAAATTGATGGTCGTGAAACTATCTAAAACATATGCCCAGCACATTTTTCTGTAAGATGAACCGTTTCGCGAGTAGAGCGCAGAGAAGGTGACTAGATTGCACTCACATACGAAAAAATACATATTTTTTTGCTTGATTTTTGAGTTTTTTATCGAAGTAGCTTAAATTTTTTTAGTTTTATTAACTTATCTTATTACGTAAATACGAATTAACTAAAAAAAAATAAAAATGTACACCTTGGGATAAAAAATATTATGCAAAAGGGGGAACCACGTTTTTTGGAAATGTTGTATGTTTCCCTTTTTTGTACAATAAGTGCACATTGTTGAGAACACACTTTTTTAACACGGTTCAAAACTAAAATTGACGGGCATTAGTTTGTTGTTTTTTGTTACAAATATTAATGAATGTTTGGTTTGTTTTGAAACAATTTTTTTTATTTTTCAGTAGTTATATTTTCTTTCATTAGCTTGTGTAAATTTCTTATTATTTTTATGTATACATATAATGTAAACAAAAAAAATTTAAAGACATATTTTGTAGATAGCCCAGGGAAATTAGTAATTTAAATCGCATTTTTCGCGGGACAAAATTTTTTTCATGGAATGTGTTCGGGTGGTTGTCCTTATCATAAAAGTCAATTTGTTGGCATAATTGGAGGTTGGGAACAGCCGCCATCTTGGAAAAGAGATTGGTATCGTTTTTATTGAATAGCTCCATTGTTATTCATTTTAACAAAAAATGACAAAGGTAAGAACTATTAACAATAAAATTATCTAAGAAATGATATACAAAACAATTCCGTGAGTTGATTAAATAAAATTTTATAGTTGGTCAAAGTGCGGGTTTGTATCGCAAGGTTGGGACAAAATGACATTTTTTCATATATCTGACGAACTTTTGATTTGTTTGGATAATTCTTCAAGAATGAATTGTAGTACTTATATTTACCTATAAAATGAGCCCACAATCGTTATTGTCACCATCGTATTGTAGAAGTAATCTAATTTCGAAACTCTCCATGTACTAGTCAAAAGTAAGAAAAAAGCTGTTTTTTGCTAGTAGGCCGAGAAAATTTTGGGAGGAGAGGTATAACCAAAATATAAGTACGCAGTTTTGCATACGCGTGTTAATGTCGATTTCAAAGGTCTGACAACTCTAATTTTGTGCTTTATACGATTTTTGGGGGGTTTTCCAGTTAATGTGAATGGGCTAAATTTATACTATTTGAAATTATAAATATACAAGCTGATGCTCTATTATTTTTCCTAAATCTGGACACCTCAATCTCGGCTATGGGGTTAATAGAACTCACGATATAAGCTTTTTTAACTAACCATATCAGGCTTTTCAATTCAAATAAACAAACAAAAATCTAAACAAAAAAAGCTTCTAAAACATAAAACATAATCGTATAAACGGCTTATATATAGTTCTATTGGTCACATCCTCAAGATTGGGGTGTTCAGATTTCAGATTTGGGGTGTTCACATCTTCATTACAACACCTTTTTTAAGCTGTGTACTAAAATTCAGCTCACTAGAAATTTTTCCGCAGATAAAACCTAAAATTACTGGAATGAAAATTTAAGTTTTCGGTAAAGAAGGAAAGTCCATATTTCCGTAGCGGAAAACGCGCGCCGTTTGGTCGAAAACTTCAAGTTAAGTTTTTCTAAGCACCTCCTTTGTTTAGCTTTCTCGGCTCATTTGCATTTCTGAGCCGTTTTTATTCCGACGAAATGACGTGAATATAATACATAGGTACTTCACAATTTATTTTGAAGCTATTGAAATTTTCGGGACATTTAATAGCTAGTCGCTCCGGACCTCGGCGTCGGGATACCGCTGTTGATAACCCTATTATAGGCACATATCGTCGTCTGTACTACACCAGTCACCTAGGACCTATGCACTTAAGAGACTTTGGCGTAGCACTGGAGATATTTTACTAAATTAAACATTTAGAATAATTAAAATCTTTGTTCTATTTTCAAAGATATGGAATGGATCGGCAAGAAGCAGGCAAAGGGCTTTCAGGCTGCAAACTTTTGTCAGTAACAATTAAATTACTTTCAGAGCATTATCAGATATTATTGTTGCCAATTACAATGTTTATTGGTTTGGAAGAAGCATTTGTTGCTGTTGATTTCACCGCAGTAAGTTATTGAAATTTAAAAAAATAGGTAATGCAGAACTTCTTTAAATTTTTTTTAATGAATATTCCAGTCTTTTGTCGCTTGTGGTTGGGGTATATCTCGAATTGGTTTTGCAATGATTTGTTTTGGAATAGCAAACGCCATAGCGGCAGGAGTTGCTGGAGCTTTGGCCAAATTGGTGGGACGACTTTCAATTATGTTAACAGTATTCACAATTCATGTATGTCTATTGATATGGATGCTTCAATGGCAAGCTGTTGAAGGGGACTATGTTACTTACTGTGCAATGGCTGCTATTTGGGGTATTTGTGATGGCATTTGGTTGGTAAATGTTAATGGTAAGTATTGAAAGGAATTGCAATGGTTTAAGCAATATGACAAATGAGACCTAATTTCAGAACAATAAACTAAATGTAATTTTTATATACGTTTTGAATGCAGATTTTTTTCATATCCAAAGTCTCCAGTTTCTTTCATTTAAATTTTGTAGAAATTCCAACATACCTATGATATTTCATACACACCCATCCTAAGAGAAAGGGAAAAACCTTGAATGATGTCTCGGGAAACAAAAAATATGTCAACCTTTTCTTATTGCAAAAATTAATATCTAAATAGAATTTGTTTAAAGAAAAAAATATGTCGGCGCACCACCGCCGCACGGTTGTCCAAAATGACTTATCTCGTTGCAAAAATCATAACTTTTGAACGGATTGAGTTAGCGGTACAATTTTTTTTTTTATTTGAAGGACATTTCTAGGGCTGTTATACCAACGAATTTCAATAAAATTATTTCACAGGGTGTTTCGGAATCATCGGCCAAAAACAGATTTTCTTTAAAAAAAAAGTTTAAATTAAAATTGGTATGCCATTTTGTAGAAATCACTAATCAACATTTAAAAACAAAATTTCAAAAAAATACAATGTCCCGTTTTCGAAAATTTTATTTTTCAAAAAAAAATTTCAAATTTTTTTTAAAAATCCAAAAATTATTTTTTTTTAAATTTTATTTTTGGCTTATATTTGAGTTATATAAGTGCTTCTTCACAAAAAGTTTCGTTGAAATCGAATAAGCCGTTTTGGAGAATATCGGATTTGAAAAAAAACGGTTTTATGGCAGGTACCGTAAAAAATCCATTCGGTTCCATGCATTAAGCCGAATAGGGTATGTGTACCAATCAATTGTTGATTCAAAATAAAAATATTTAGCTGCGCATGCTTGCGCACTGCCGAGATTTTGTACTTTGAAAAAAAATGAAGGCAGAAGGAACAGATTTTCTTTAAAAAAAATGTTTAAATTAAAATTGGTATGCCATTTTGTAGAAATCACTAATCCACATCTAAAAACAAAATTTCAAAAAAATACAATGTCCCGTTTTCGAAAATTTTATTTTTCAAAAAAAAATTTCAAAATTTTTTTAAAAATCCAAAAATTATTTTTTTTGAAATTTTATTTTTGGCTTATATTTGAGTTATATAAGTGCTTCTTCAAAAAAAGTTTCGTTGAAATCGAATAAGCCGTTTCGGAGAATATCGGATTTAAAAAAAACCGTTCTATGGCAGGTACCGTTAATAATGATTTTCCAAAAAAAATTTTTTCATTAGAAGATAGACCTTGTTTTCAAACTTACATTTGAATTTTTTAAACAAAATCGTTGGAGCCGTTTTTGAGCAATTACAGCTTTACTGAAATTGGTGTATGACAAGTACCGTTATTTTTGGCCCAAAAAAATTAATTCCAAAAACACCTCTGGAGGGTCTCCAAAAAATGCTACATACCAAATTTAAAGTCAATCGGTCCATCCGTTTAGGATGTAGATCCTTATACAGACAGACAGACAGACGGACTTCCGGGACCAACTTTTTTGGCATTCTCTATAATCGTAATATCATGGAAAAGTGTAATCTGAACTTTTTTTAGATGTGAATTAGTGATTTCTACAAAATGGCATACCAATTTTAATTTAAATATTTTTTTTTTAAGAAAATCGGTTTTCGGCCGATGATTCCTAAACACCCTGTAAAACAATTTTCTTGAAATTCATTGGTGTAACAGCCCTGGAAATTTCCTTCAAATTAAAAAAAAAACTGTACCGCTACCTCAATCCGTTCAAAAGTTATGATTTTTGCAACGAGATAAGTCATTTTGGACAACAGTGCGCCGCACCACGACTGCACCATGTTCGCACTATTTCATTTTGAATGAAAAATTCGGTGGACAACCGCCGCCGCACCACGACTGCACCACGTTCGCACTATTTAATTTTGAGTGAAAAATTTGCCGCACCATGATACATAATTTTTGAAAAATAAAAAAAAAAACCAACGGATTCGGACCCGAGTATCCAGAGCACTTTCAATTAGAAGTCCAACGCTTTAACCACTCGACCACCAATTTATGTTCGTATGCCGAGTAAAAATAAGACGTGGTGCAGTCGTGGTGCGGCGGTCAAAAAGTGCTGCGGATGTGGTGCAGCGGTGGTGCGGCGGAATTCCATTTTTACTCGGGTAACCGTAGAAAAACTGCAAATATAACAAAAGTTTATTTTGTTGCAGGCACTACTATTTTTTTTTTAAGACAACTGTGGAACACAACTACAGGGTAAGTTTAGGATTCGTTTAATTCGCGCTCGCTCGCTCTTCGTTTTGGAATTCTATAACATACCTCAAAAGTCTAGAAAAATCTAATGTCCGCAAGTCGCGATTTTCAAGGTCAAAGCGCGAAAGGATATTTTCAAAATTAGCAATAATAGACAATGGTATTATATACACGTATGATGCTGATGCTGAATCAAGACAATCTGACGTCTCTGAAAAAAGTTATACCAGTTTTTCATCCGTCAACCCATATTATTATAACAGTTGCAAACTTACTACCCAAAAACCCTTAAAAGTTATGGTAGAGGAACCAAATTTTGCATGAGGGTTTTCATATCCATTATCATTAAGAATCAAAAAAATGCAATGAAAAAAACATTCATATCTATGAAAAATTGGTATTTTTTGAAAAATTAATGGAAAATGTCAACCTTTAACCGTTTTCGCTGAAAATAAATCAAAAATGGTCAATTCAAAGGAAAATATCGAATATGTCAAGAATGTCTTTATATTTCAAAAACAAATATGAAAAGGATGTTTTTTATAAGTTTATGTATTAAATAATGTATGAACTAAATAGACTCTCAAAGTTCTTTAGACCCAAGATTATATCTCTTTTCGTTTAAAGTAAAATCTAAAGACGAAAATGTGTTTTCCACTGTGATTTGAGTCGCTGGGACGACAAGCACAACCAATGCAATTTCGAATATTTCAGGAGACCAATGTTCTAATATCTAGGTCAAAGCATTCAGCTTCCAGAAGCGTTTACGCCCGCCCGCCCAACTTCAAACGGCAAAAGCTCGGAATTTAAAAAAAAAAAAATTTTGATGCCAAAAGGTGGCGGGGACTTACATTTCGGTACAACTCCCATCCCTGTAGGTGCACGCGTTCTCATACCGGGAAAACTTAAAGGTAAAAAAAAAGTTAAGCCCGATTCTGAAAAAATAGGCATGATGATGTTTAACATGGAAGATGATTTTTTAAAAATCTGACAATAAGCAAAGCGTAGGCCCATGACACAAGCTATCATTTGAAATTGCTCCCAAAAATTGTTCTCAAGCGGTTTAGCTTCCAGGAGCGTTCAAAGATTCGGAGATTTTTCGAAAAAAAAATTTACCCCAACTTTCAAACGCGATTTTCTCGGAATTTTGAAAAAAAATTCAAAAACCCGATTTTACCACTATTGGGAAGCTGAGAATATAAGCTTTCATATGGCACCACTCCCATGTCTCTAGGAATTGATACATTTGCAGATGAGATTTATTTTTTCCTCTCAGCGATAAATCTCACTGGTTGACCGAAACATAAAAAAATACACCGACCATTTATTAATTTATTAATTTATTAATTTATTAATTTATTAATTTATTAATTTATTAATTTATTAATTTATTATTTTTATTAATTAATTAATTTATTAATTTATTAATTTATAATTTTTTTTAATTTATAAATTTATTAATGTATTAATTTATTAATTTATTTATTTATTAAATAAATAAATAAAACTTTTAACATAAGAGCTTCCAGTCTTGCATTTTCATTTCTTTTTTTCTCGACCCAATCTACACGCTCTAGGTTTTCGGTACATTCCTCGTGAATCACCCTTTATAATTTTTTATTATTTTTTTGTATTTTAGCCTTTACCGGAATTCTATTTCCGGGAAAAGAAATTGCAGCATACAGTAATTTTCGCTTGTGGGAATCAACCGGTTCAGTCATAGGGTACATCATTAGTCCATTACTTTGTACATCAATGAAACTCAAATTACTTCTCTTGGTTATGATTGTTGGACTCTTAGGGTAAATAATTGTATGTGTTTTTTGGGTAAGGACAAATGTACAATATTTTAATCATTGCAGATACGGCACTATTGAGTACATGGAAAGACAAGAAAAAGGCCTAGTTGATAGAAGGAACGTTGAACTTGTTGAACAAAGAGAAGAACGAAAGAACACAACTTACATGTAACTTATTTAAAAATAAATAATGAATGTTCAAGAATTTTTTGTTTGATGTTTATTAAATGTAAAATTCATTCATTCAATAACCTCCAAAACCAAGACATTTTTCTCAGGGGTACGTATCTTTAACGAGAAATTAAAAAAACCTCCAGGTCTATCATTATAGTCTTTCATAGTGACCTTTGACCTAGCCGTCTGGATTCAACAGAAAACTGCAGCTCCCCTCCATTCCTGCAAAAGTAATTCATAACACGAACACAGGAATGGTTGAGAGTTATAATTAGAGCTCAGATAAATTATTATTTAGCATGATTTATAAGATTTTTGTTTAAATGATGCCGAGTTCAAAATTATGTTTTTTATTTATAACCTCTGAAAAATTTTTTTTCTTCCAGCACAAACCAGCGTTAACACTCAGTCGGTAAAATTTCACAAAGAGAATTAAAAAAAATACAATAAAATAAGAGTTAAGATAAGAGAAGCGTTTTTAAAGGGGTTTTCGCTTGGTACAAAAATCAATTTATTTTTTGATTTAGATCTATCAAAAAACTGATTTTTGCCTTCGTTTGGCCAAACAAAATTTGTTATAATCTTTGAACAACAACAACATCTTGAAGGTGCTACCACCAAGTGTTTTATGGCTAGAGTTACAGTACTGTTTAAAAAAAAATTTGTTTATTTTTTGATCTTAGATCAATTTTCCAAATCTGGATTTTTCGGCAGATTTTAGCAACACCACTATGCATCATAATTGACAGCCATCAATTTGTAAAGTTTTCATTTGTAAATTTTTTTTGGTTGCAAAAAGAATTAAAATAGTTTGGGTTTAAAATGGAAGCAGTTTTAAGTGAATTAATTTATTCGTCCAGCTCATCTTCGGACAGCGAAGCAGATGGTGAAGAGTTTTGTGAAATTATGAAACTTTTATTAAAAACAAAACAAAACACCGTGTAAAAAACTTCGTAAGGGATGTAATAAACAATTACACCGAGAAAGAAGTAAGCTCATAAAAAGTTTTAGTTTTTGTTTATAAACAACTTAATTTTTTCGTTAGTTTCGTGAAAATTGCAGATTTTTCCGAGATACAACGAGGAAACTTATCCGTATCCCGTATGTATGAAACCTCAACATATTACAAGGAAAGAATTGGTTGCGGAGGAAGAACTGCCATCAGTGCTGAGACTCAATGCTTAGCATTTCTGTGGAACCTATATATTTCTCAATAAAAAATGTTTTAATAGGTTTGCTGGTAACAAAGAAACCTACAGAGAAGTCTCAAACCTTTTCAATATATCATTATCCACTGCATATAAAATATTGACAAATTTTATGGAATTTTTGTTTGATGTATCAACGCAGTACATAAAATTTCCTTCAACTTTAGAGGAAAAGATAAAAACGGAACAAGAATTCGCAAAGATAGATAGATGAAAAAAGTTGATCAATCAGGGTTAATCCAATACTGTATAACTTTATTGTATCCTTATTTAAGTCCGAATGTTTAAAAAATAATTGACGAATGGTAAATGTTTCATGAATTAATTTATCAACAAGTCCAGCCACGTTAACACAGAAAATAAAGAGGTTTTTTAGCAAAAAGTAGTTTTGGTTTTTTGTTAATTTCTCGAAAATGACAAGATAATTTGAATCCAGTTTTCTGTTTTTGTTTAAAAACAAATAAGAGCATAGAATTTAAAAACTTAATTAGTACTTAATTACATAAATTTTTGAAAATAGTTTGAATTTTTTTTCCAATTTTTTTTTCAAAATTTTGATTTTAAAAATTAATTTTTCAAAAACTGTGCCATAAAATGGCTTTGTTAAAAATTTTTGTAAAAGACTAGGGTTTTGGGTTTACAAAAAGGTATAGCACATTATTGTAGGTGTAATCGTGGATTTTAAATAATTTTTTTCCAAAATAAGTCAATTTTTTTTTTAAATTGCCCCTCCCCACTAAACGAAGGACAATAGACCCCCCCCCCCCTCCTGTACGATTTTTTTCTTGTCTCGACCTAACCTACACACTCTAGCTTTTTGGCACATTTTCATAGGATCTCCGAGTAAAATCCACGATTCGAGGATTTATAAATTATCCTTCATATCAAAGATATATCAAAAATATGCGTCTTTCAATACCATTTATTGGGCGATGCTGCTTACCCCTTGAGGGATTATCTGTTGACTCCGTATAAAGACTTTTGGAGACTTGACCGATCAACAAAAAATATAATAGGTCAAACTCGAGTTAAAATAGAAAATTCTTTTGGATTACTAAAGCAACGGTTTAGACAGCTAACCAGGTTGGATTTCTAAAGTGTGGAACGAATGTGTAAATTTGTTCTGAGTTGCTGTGTGTTGCATACTTTATTCATCGTAGAAGGAGATACTTGGGACTTGAACATTCATCCACAAGAAGATGAAAACCAAGAGGAGCGAGCACCAGTTGAGACTATATCTGACACCGTTTTACAACATCTTTGCCAACTAAAAAGAAGTGAAAGATTTTAAGATAAAATACTAACCTTTTATATTAAAAAGTCAAAAAAAAAAAAAATTAAATTAAAAGAGCAAATATAACTTAAATGGGAGTTGTTTTTATTTATTTTTTATTTAAAAGATAACAATGGATATAACATAACATCTTGCGGACAGAAAAGAAAAAGTGTTTGTGTTAGTTTATGTTTTTTTTTGTGCTTCAAGGATATCTTTAAGAACTTTAAGTCTTTCTTGGTGTCTCCTTTCTTTCCCTTTTTCTTTAGCCCAGGGAAATTAGTAATTTAAATCGCATTTTTCGCGGGACAAAATTTTTTTCATGGAATGTGTTCGGGTGGTTGTCCTTATCATAAAAGTCAATTTGTTGGCATAATTGGAGGTTGGGAACAGCCGCCATCTTGGAAAAGAGATTGGTATCGTTTTTATTGAATAGCTCCATTGTTATTCATTTTAACAAAAAATGACAAAGGTAAGACTTATTAACAATAAAATTATCTAAGAAATGATATACAAAACAATTCCGTGAGTTGATTAAATAAAATTTTATAGTTGGTCAAAGTGCGGGTTTGTTTCGCAAGGTTGGGACAAAATGACATTTTTTCATATATCTGACGAACTTTTGATTTGTTTGGATAATTCTTCAAGAATGAATTGTAGTACTTATAATTACCTATAAAATGAGCCCACAATCGTTATTGTCACCATCGTATTGTAGAAGTAATCTAACTCCGAATCTCTCCATGTACTAGTCAAAAGTAAGAAAACAGCTGTTTTTTTGCTAGTAGGTCGAGAAAATTTTGGGAGTGTATAACCAAAATATAAGTACGCAGTTTTGCAGCCATACGCGTGTTAATTTCGATTTCAAAGGTCTGACAACTCTAATTTTGTGGCTCTATTATTTTTCCTAAATCTGAACACCCCAATCTTGAGGATGTGACCAATAGAACTATATATAAGCCGTTTATACGATTATGTTTTAGAAGCTTTTTTTGTTTAGATTTTTGTTTGTTTATTTGAATTGAAAAGCCTGATATGGTTAGTTAAAAAAGCTTATATCGTGAGTTCTATTAACCCCATAGCCGAGATTGAGGTATCCAGGTTTAGGAAAAATAATAGAGCATCAGCTTGTATATTTATAATTTCAAATAGTATAAATTTAGCCCATTCACATTAACTGGAAAACTTACGTTATTTAACCCGCTAAAAACCGTATAAAGCACAAAATTAGAGTTGTCAGACCTTCGAAATCGACATTAACACGCGTATGGCTGCAAAACTGCGTACTTATATTTTGGTTATACCTCTACTCCCAAAATTTTCTCGACCTACTAGCAAAAAAACAGCTGTTTTCTTACTTTTGACTATTACATGGGGAGATTCGGAGTTAAATTACTTCTACAATACGATGGTGACAATAACGATTGTGGGCTCATTTTATAGGTAATTATAAGTACTACAATTCATTTTTGAAGAATTATCCAAACAAATCAAAAGTTCGTCAGATATATGAAAAAATGTCATTTTGTCCCAACCTTGCGATACAAACCCGCACTTTGACCAACTATAAAATTTTATTTTATCAACTCACGGAATTATTTTGTATATCATTTCTTAGATAATTTTATTGTTAATAAGTCTTACCTTTGTCATTTTTTGTTAAAATGAATTACAATGGAGCTATTCAATAAAAACGATACCAATCTCTTTTCCAAGATGGCGGCTGTTCCCAACCTCCAATTATGCCAACAAATTGACTTTTATGATAAGGACAACCACCCGAACACATTTCATGAAAAAAATGTTGTCCCGCGAAAAAAGCGATTTCATGCCCATATTTTGACTAATTTCCCTGAGCTACTTGTAGTTTTTTTTTTCTTTCTTCCAGCTTTTCCACATATTGCTCAAATATCCTTTCTTGTGCTGTTTTCCGTTGCCGCCCTTTCAGTATAGATCTAGAAGCACCATCTTTTTGGCTCGTGGAGGGTATAATCGCCTCTGGAGGCTTTGGAGTGCAGTTTCGTTGGAAACTGAACAATCACTTTCACCAACGACACTATCCTCATTTGGTGTTTCATTTCCAGTTGCCCACATACTTTTTGTTTTAATTTTCCCTGCGGAAATCAAGTATTCTGGAAAAGTGACTGTCACAATTTCATTGACCTCGTCATCGAAATCAGTCTCCACTAGGACAGCTCCACCTATGTTGTTATTTTCCATATTTTTTTTTGGTACGTTTTATGACGCATTTGTACCTAGTATCAACTTGTACACGGTTGTAACCGCGCTTGAATTTTTTATTGATTTCCTCAGCTATGAAACACCACATATTATTCTTCAACCGAAATGGTTTCAAAGGACCCACATTTTCGATATTTTTGCCGTATAGGTGAAGCAAAAATTTGGTCTCTCCTATACCCCACTTGATGGGTGAGGACTTATTTATCTGACCTTTAAAAGTTTTAATATTAATTCATTTAGGATTATATTTTCTTACTTGGGACAGTTTCATCATTGAGAAATTTAGAGTTCTCGGGAGAATATTTGTCTGTCTCTCTTGGCTGAGCTCTACAAAGTAACATGAATTAATTTATAATAGGTACCTAGATGCAAATATTGTTGTTTTGGTCATATAAGTGCTTACCTTGTTTATCATCAATTGAAAGATGAAAATATTTTGCCACTTCAGAAAAATCCGCTCTCGCCAATTCTTTACCTTGAACAAAATATCAAGAAAACTTTGTTACAAAATATAATTGTTCCATTTGTTTTTACTTACTCGGTTGATGCTCTAAAAGAACCATATTGTTTTCCATTGCGACTAATCCCTCGCAGTCAACTACAATTTTATAATTACTCAAATTAATTTCAGTCATTTTTAGCAAAACAAAAATTCATCAATTGAAATTGAAATACTTGAAATTAAAAGCAACGTTCGAGTCATAATTTGACAGCTGAAACCGTTAGCTGGTTCACAGACACAAAGATACACCAATACTATGGCAAATAAAAATCAATCTGAAAACGTATTCGATTTGCCACGAAAAAAATCAATTTATAGATCAAAAAATAAATTTACCAAACGAAAACCCCATAAGAGTATTCCCAGGAGGGCTTATCACTCTTAAATAAAAATCAATTCATGTATTCCTAAATAATTAATTTCAAACTAATCCAATCAAATAAGGGTTTAACCTCGGAATGAATGCTATCCTAATTGAAATTTTTTTTGCTCAATATCTTCATTTTGGCATTCTATAACATACCTGAAAAGTCAAGAAAAATCTCATGTCCTCAAGTGGCGATTTTCAAGGTCAAAGCGCGAAATGGAGATTTTCAATATTAGCAAAAATAGCCGATGGTATTATATATGATAAATGATATCAAAGTATTTTTTAATGCTGATTCCAAACAATGTAAAATCAAGGCAATCTTACGCCTCTGAAAAAAGTTATACCTGTTTTTCATCTGTCAACCCATATTATTATATCAGTTGCTAACTTACTACCGAAAAACCCTTAAAAGTAATGGTAGAGGAACCAAATTTCGCATGAGGGTTTTCATATCCATTATCATTAAGAATCAAAACAATGCAATGAAAAAAACATTCATATCTATGAAAAAATGGTATTTTTTGAGAACTGCAACTATTAATAAAATGGGTTGACAGATAAAAAACAGGTATAACTTTTTTTTCAAAGACGTCAGATTGCCTTGATTTTATATTTTTTGGAATCAGCATTAAAAAATACCTTGATATCATGTACCATATATGAATATAATACCATTGTATATAAATATTCCTATAGTACTCTCATGAAGTAGAATTTTCTGTTTTGCGTCGCCACCGCTGGGATCGGTAGTTTATTTTACATTTGAACCTTATGCAGAAAATTGAAATGCAGATCTACCAAAAGATGTCGCTAAAGTATTTTCTTCGATTGATAGTACTATAGAAATATATATACAATAATAATACCATCGTCTATTTTTGTTTTTGACCTTGAAAATCGCGACTTGCGGACATGAGATTTTTCTAGACTTTTCAGGTAGGTTATAGAATGCCAAAAAGAAGGTATTAAGGAAAAAAAATTTCTATTAGCATTCATTCCGTGGTTTTTCCCTTTTTACCTTATTTGACTGTATTAAACAGTTTTTTTTCTTGTATCCTAAGCATACGAAATACTTCTTATTCTAAGGTCACAACCAAATAATAGATAGGATCTGAACCCATTATTTTGAGCTTTAATAGTGGTAGTTTCAGTCCTCTCTCAGTTCGTGTGTACTCACTAACAAGGTGTGAGCTTTCTCGGATGAGGTTACCATCTTCAACTCAAATTAGATTTTGCAGTTTAAAAGAAAATTTAATGTTCATAAATAGGAGAATGCCCAAAAAAAAGCCCGCACCGATTAAAATGAGGCCTATATGGCTTGAAAGGACATCATAGGTAACACATTTTTTCTTAAAAAACCATCCTTGGAACTTGCTACGACAATTCATAATTTCAAATTATAATTTTTGTAGATATGCAAAACTATTTTCAGGGAATTCAGATTGTTAAACGACGTTGCTTGCTAGTTTTTAGGTAAACTGCATAACATGATGCACAAAGGACCCTCAGCAATTAGACGAGAATCTTGGACGTTTATCTTGGTTATCCAACCAATATTATAGTCCAGACAAATCAAACACAAAAAAGTCCAAAAAGTCCCGAAATAGTTCGCATAGAGCTGAAAATTGGTAAAGGGCGTTAGAACATGGATTAAAGTAAAATGTCAAGTAAAATGTCAAGTAAAATGCCAAAAAAAAGATGAAAATTGGTACATAGCATGAGACCATCTATTTACAGTCAAATAAGGTGTAAAAAGGGTAAACCTCGAAATGAATGCAAATAGATTTTTTTTGCTAAATACCTTCGTTTTGGCATTCTATAACGTACCTCAAAAGTCTAGAAAAATCTTATGGCCGCAAGTCACGATTTTCAAAGTCAAAGCGCGAAAAGAAGATTTTCAAAATTAGCAAAAATAGACAATGGTATTATGTTAGTACAGGTAAAATAGTACATAAAATCAAGAAATAAAAAAAAATTTTTACACTCATGAATCTTGGCAAAAAGTTTGCTTTTGGGATAAGTACCAAGTACAAAAAAGTCTATAAAAAAAGTTGGGTGGAAGGGTGTTTTTCGCGGACAAGAGCGAGGGGGTGGGTGAAGGTCAAAAATATACTGAAAAAAATAGTTTGTCGAATATCATCATATGACACATGTTTTCAAGGTATTTTTTGGTGCTGAATCTAATGACATAAAAATAAAGTCAATACTATTGCTCTAAGAAAAGTAATTACACAAGGGTGCTTGTTTTTTGACTTCAACAAGTAAAATATAACCGAAACCCATGTGATAAAATTCGGGATGAAGGTTTAAGATAAAGCAGGGACAAAGGATTCATAAAGTTCTTTAAATTATTTTTGGTGAAAGGGTGTTTTTTTTGATGGGTTAAGTTGTGTGTGAGGAACAGCTGACTTAAATTTCATAAATTTTTAAAACTTGGTGTACATTTTTTGGTTGGTTTAAGAATTAAGAATCTATAAAGTGTAAAAAATTATCTTGAGTGAAAGCGTTTTTTTTTTTAAGAAATGATGAAATTCGGAATTAGTACCACAAAAACTAGGAAAAAATTGTTACACCAATGAAAATTGGTAAAAATGTTTCATTTATAACAGAAACCAAGAACCCAAATATTTTAGGAAATAGGGAAAAATACGCGGTAAGTCCGATAAAATCAATGGTATAAGTGGTACCCTAACGAAATTCATTAAATATGTTCTCTTTCCCATGAGAATTACGAATAACGAAAGTCTATAAATTTTTTTTATGTGAAAGGGTGTTTTTTTAGAAGTAAAAAAAACGTTATGACTTTTTACTTGCGATATACCTAGGTACTATACATACATATGTAAAAACAAAAAAAAAAAAATAAAAAAAGAACATAAAATCAAAACAGCATCCGAAATCAAACTGCCCTCCAAAACAAATATTCAGTGTAATTTGATATACATGTATAAGAGCTGTTTAAAAAAAAAAAAAACAAAGTATTTATAAATAATTTTTTTTTGAAAAAAAATGTTAAAATAAAATTGGTACCTACGTCATTTTGTAGAAATCACTAATCAATATCTAAAACCAAAGTTTCAAAAAATTCAATGTAACGTTTTCAAAAATTTGATTTTTCAAACAAAAAAAAAATTTCAAAATTTTATTTTTGATTAATATTAAAATTATATAAATGCTTTTGTATTTTTTGTACAAATGCATAACTTGATCTATAGTATCTATATCCCTAAATTCCCTAAAAAAACATTATGACACTTATAGCGTTAAGAAGATATTGTGAATTTTAAATGTGTAATATGTCCAAAATAAAGGTTGTTTGCGTACTACTCTTGAAATGTGAGGCCTTTTGAAAAATTTTCAATGAAAAACTTGTAGATTATGTGCTTTTCTATATAAAAACATTTTTTGTTTTTGTAAGCTGCAGAAAAATTTGGTCAAAACTAAAAAATTGCGAATTTTTATAATTAACTCCTGCACCATGTACAAGATAGATTCGCATAGATCTGAAAATTGGTACATTGCATAAGAACATCTATCTATATGAGATTTCAAAAGTCTACAGTTTAATGGGTGCATAAAAAGTTATGGCGTTTTTAATTGGCAATCCCAATAGGGGGCATAAGAGGCATTTCCAAATGCCCAATACGGAAATTCCCCGCGTGGTGCAGTTGAAATGTGACCCGCAGTATAAAATATAGACTGTTAAGGATGGTGGGGCTAGTATTCTTGTTTGGGGATGTTTTTCTTGGCATGGTGTGGGGCCATTTCATCGGATAGAGGCTATTATGGACCACCTTAAGTACAAGGAAATCCTAAGGGACACTATTCTACCTTTTACTGAGAAGGAAATGCCTTTAAAGTGGACATTTCTACAGGATAACGATCCAAAACATAAGACTAAGTCTGTGAAACAATTGCTATCCGTCCAAAAAATCGGTGTTATGGTATTGCCAAGCCAGGCCCCAGATCTGAATCCTATTGAGGACTTGTAGAGTGACGTGGGAAAAGCGATTAACAGGTCTGATTTCTCAAATTTGGACAAACTTTGGCAGGAATTTCGACGAGCTTGGTATTCAGTACCTTTTGAACGATTTCGGAGTTTTGTTACGTCTATTAACCGCTGGTTTTATGCTGTGATAAATAATAAGAGTTACCCAACCAAATACTAGTTATTTTCTTTTAACTGTGTTAAAATTTTTGTTAATTTCTTTTTGTTTTTAGGAAGTGTGCTATTTATTTTGTCCTAAAAAACTTGAGCTGTATTAATGATTTTGTTGTTATTTTTTGTGAAAGCATTCAATGTACTTAATTTCTTTTTTAATAAATCAAATATATCTGTGTTCTTACTTCCTCATTAATAAAACAGCTCTTTTAAGTTAAAAAAGTGCGAAAAACTTTCATTTTAGAAATTTTAGGGTACATGTGCTATTTATTTTGTCGCCACTGTAAGTGCTTTTGTATAAAAAAATTTGATAAAATTCAATAAGTCGTTTGAGAAAAATTCAAAGTTAAAAAAACGGTTCTAAGACAGGTACCGTTAATAATGACTTTCGAAAAAATCTTTTTTTGTTAAAAGATAGGTCTTGTCCAAAAACCCACACTTATTTTTTTTAATTTTAATCGTTAAAGAGTTTTTGAGAAAATTATACTTTTCTAGTATTGGTGCATCACAGGTGTCGTTAGTTAAGATTCTAAAAAAAATATTTGCATAGAAGCATCTGAACAATCCCCAAAAACTGCTGCATACCAAGTTTGAAGAGAATTGATCCATCCGTTTAGGCTGTAGCTTCTTAAAAAGATAAAGATTCGATTCCCAGGTTCGATTCCTGTTGGGGCCTATTTATTTTTTTTTTTATGTTAACGAAAAAATTAATATTTTTTCATATTTTTCTTCAAAAGAAACCATAATTTTCACCATTTACTAAAATGTTCGTGGTAATTAAGAATAAAATGTCGTTCGCCGCTCAGGTTAAAAAAAAAAATACAACAGACGCTCAGCCGCTCAGGGTGTATGTGGCCACCCCCATACATTTTCATACGTTCTAATTTAGTAATCAACTTTTTGAGGAGCATCATACATTGCAAGAAGGAACTTTATTCCAGTAGTTAAAATGGTTTCTCGAGAAGAGTGCCCTTGTACTTGCACAGCTCACTAAATCATCACGTTTTTTTAATTAATGTAAGTGCTTTAATTTAACCTCTTATATGTATAGCGTGTAAAAATAAGAAGTTGTTTTAACATTTTGGATATGCAATCAAACTTTTTGGTGAATAATTTTTTTCAAAACAAGCTTTTCCAGCTTTTAAAAAGTACATCTTATTGCAAATAGGACTCCTCGCAGTCTTTATTATCAACAGGTCTATATATTCATCTATACCAACAATCACACTTGAATTAAAATTATAAGAATTTTCGATAGCTGTTTCATCTATAGCATCTGTTCAAAATTTGATCTGTAATTTGCTTTAATTACTCCACTAAAACATATTAAAACATAAACAATGCAAACAAAATCCAAATTTCTTGAATTAAAAAAAAAAGAGGTTGTCTGTAAAGCCGGTTTATGGACGATGATTTTACGTGATAACGTCATCAGAAAACAGGTTGTGTGCTTTTGTTTGAAATGAGTCAATTGAAGAGTTTACTTTTTCAAACAATCATAATTTACAAGAAAAAGCTAAAAAAAATACCTTTTTTATTTTCTCATTATATTAATTTTTTTATTTTAAAAGCTTACAAAAAAAATATGCAATTTAAAAGCCAAGTATTTCTTCTTTTATTTTTAAATTTTTATAATGCGCAAAGAGTATAAAAATAAAACTGCAAGTCGAAATTCTTGACAGGCGCGCGAATAACTGTTTCGCCATATTTCGGACTCGAGAAATCGAATGTCATCATTTGTTTTTCGATCTATCGGTACGACTTCGAAAAAAATTTTTTTTGAAAGTTTTTTTCAATTATTTTGAGAGTTTTCCACTGTTTTTAGTCATTTTTCAACCAAAAACAATATTTATATTCCTAATAATTCTGCTCAAACGTTATTCAGTAGAAAGACATTATAAACAATTTTGAACAATTTATTTGAAAGTTTAGTGATTTTTCTTGAAAATTTAAAAAAAAAAAATCAAAATTTTTTACATTGTTTATCGTTTTTTCGCTGTTTTTGTTCTTTTTTGAACAAATACATTGCATGTTTTCCATTAAAAATTAATTTAACTGATAATTTAGTGTTGGTTAAACTGCGACAGTCTATCGATAGCATCGATAACAAAAAAAATATCGAGTATATCGATACTTCACAAAACTATCGATAGTTTCAATACTTCCAAATTATTTTACCACAAGGCTACTGATATTATCGATTGTTTTTCTTAAAACTATCGATATCTACCAAACACTATGTTAATTCGTTGTTTACATCCAATGTCAAAAGAAAACTAAACTTGTAGTTCAAATTGTGTTTAATTAATTTCAAAACTATTTTTTTTTAATGAGAAACTGTACGAGTGGTTTTAATACTTTTTGCTACGTATGTTGCAGAACTATTTACAAAAGTGTTTTGCAACGAGTTAATCCAGCGAATTTATTTACACTTGCGTAGCAGTTATCTTCACTGTGATCTTTTGGATCTGACCATATCATTGGGACTCCAAAATCCAGACTTGCACATATTCGTTTTGACCATTTGATAAGCTTATTATAACAATTTTTTTTTATAGCAATTTGAACAAATAATGTTTGGTGTCCATTCGACGTCTCTTATAACTTTTAAATTGAAATATTTTTCATATATATCATCAATTTCAGGAGATATTTTCTTGCTACTTGGCATGTGAGCAAATTTGACACACAGGTAGCAAAAAGTATTAAAACCACTCGTACAATTTCTCATTAAAAAAAATAGTTTTGAAATTAATTAAACACAATTTGAACTACAAGTTTAGTTTTCTTTTGACATTGGAAGTAAACAACGAATTAATTTATAGTGTTTGGTAGATATCAATAGTTTCCATTATCGATTGTAACGATAGTTTCCATTATCGATTATATCGATAGTTTCCATTATCGATTGTGTAGATAGTTTCCATTATCGATTGTATCAACAGTTTCCATTATCGATTGTATCGATAGTTTTAAGAAAAACTATCGATAATATCAGTAGCCTTGTGGTAAAATAATTTGGAAGTATTGAAACTATCGATAGTTTTGTGAAGTATCGATATACTCGATATTTTTTTGTTATCGATGCTATCGATAGACTGTCGAAGTTTAACCAACACTAAATTATCAGTTAAATTAATTTTTAATGGAACATGCAATGTATTTGTGCAAAAGAGAACAAAAACAGCGAAAAACGATAAACAATGTAAAAAATTTCGATTTTTTTAATTTTTTCAAAAAAAATCACAAAACTTTCAAATAAATTGTTCAAAATTGTTTATAACGTCTTTCTACTGGTAGCAAATAACGTTTGAGCAGAATAATTAGCAACATAAATATTGTTTTTGGTTGAAAAATGACTAAAAACAGTGGAAAACTCTCAAAATAATTGAAAAAACTTTCAAAAAATTTTGTTCGAAGTCGTACCGATAAATCAAAAAACTAATGACGCCAATCGATTTCTCAGGTCCGAAATAGGGCGAAACAGTTAATCGCGCACCTGTCTCAAAAAATTTTTTCAAAAACCTTGCACAGTGTAATTTATTGAAAACATTATATTATCTTCTCACGTCATTAATTCCATTTGTTTCCCTAACAACCTATACAAAATTTTATACCATCTGAAAGCTTATTGTCATAGCTCAAAATACATATATATATCAGGTCTATGAGACATCTACAAAAAGAGCTAGAATTTTTTGAACTCCATGTATTTTCATCAAAAAAAGCATAAAAAACATTTATTTTTATGTTCTCATGCTATAAAATCAATTTTTTTCAATGACAACCTATAAACATTTTTATATCACGTGAAAGCGTATTGTTTCACCTTTCACCTTCACTTGACGGTTCAATCTTATTTCCAAGTTGCCTACAAGAAAAGTTACAATTTTTTAAAGTCAACTATGTTGAATTTCCAGACTGAGATTGCGGTACTTCCCACACTCGTGACTGTTCATGGGGCAACAGATCTCCACTGGTGTTTTGAGTGTTTTCGCAAGTTTCTTGATTTAACATTGTGTAGCTTGTACTTCGTCTACCGTTATGTGTAATATACCAAATGAAAGGTAATTGTGTCAGGATGCTCAATAAATTGAAATATTTTTATCAAATTTCTATGTGCTCTAAATCAAAAGTTATAACCTGTTGAATTCTAATGTTTTATTTTACCGTTATCTCAAAATTGTGTTTTTAAAAATGATTGAAATTTCGCATGCATATAGCCCTGGCTATATTCTATCAACCCTCCATATACTTTATTTCTCTATATGTTAAAGGAAAAAATCAAAAACGATGAAAATTGGTTAAAAAGCTCAAAAAACCTGTTTTTTAAACTTATTATACTTATCATTTTAGAACTCCAATTTTTATGCACATGTATGCGGATAGCCCAGGCCTACATGTCCTACAAATTCGAGATTTTTTGAACTCTCCGAAAAAAAAGCTAAAAATAAAAAACTACCCAAAAATACCCCTAAAAAATAGGTGTTTTTCAAAAAATCATATTTCGAAATGCAGTGTATTTAAAAAAATCCGTACTAGACGCCTATTTTTTTTTCCCCCATCTTTCATCTGACATCTTTAGAATTGTCAAAAAAAATTTCTCCTTCCCATAATCATCATTTTGTCATAGCCCTAACACGTGTGCAACGTTTAAACAAAACGTTATAGCTTAATTTTAAATTTTTTTAGAATTTTTTCTTAAATGCAGTTATTCTTAAATTAGTCTCATCTATCTATAGGAAAAAAACTAATTCTTTGCGACTTCGCGTTTAGATTTTAGTTCAAATTTCATCTTTCCGTCTTACCCCTGTTTACCCTATTAAATGACGGAATTTTTAAAAATCCTTCATTTGGATTAAGCTTTAGGTTATTATCTTTCAAATAAGCTATAGAAGATTTTTTTATCTCTAATAGTTTATTTTTAATTCTGAATTTAAATTTTTTGCCCAATTTTTGTAACGCCAGAAAATGGCGTCACTTTTTTGTGGTGGCTGCCATGGTTCATCGATTTATAAGACGTTATCACGTCAAAAAAAATCGCTGAATTGTTAAATAAATTGCTCAAGATTGTTTAGATTGTTTTTAGGCTGGTAGTAAATAACGTTTGAGGAGACTAAATAGCAATATAAACAAGAAAATGACTTTAGACCGGGCAAAATGCTTACCTACTTTGACATAACTAATAACCATGGTATATATATTATTATATTTCTATAGTACTATCATGAAGGCCAAGGGCAAACGCAGGGGGGGGGTTTGGGGGAACCCAGCAAACGTTTTTATGAAAGTTCAGACTTTCATCACCAAAAATGATTCCAATTGAGTGATTGAATTGTGAATGTAGGTACTTCAAATTCCTGCCCAAAACTCAGTTTTCATTTATTTTTCTGAATGAATGTGAATGTTTGAGTCTTTCTATAGATATTTTCGACCTAATTTTTTCGATCACAACATAGTCGGCACAAAAGTTTGGTTTGGATGATGAATTATCGAAAAATACAAGTTAGCCCCCGTTTTTTTTGAAATTGTTGTTTTTGAAAGTTGTTCCAATTTTCAAAAATGGAGGCTTTAGAGCCAAAAAACCGTTGTTGACCTAGCCCCCCTTTTTCAAAAATTGAAATTTTGAAAGTTGTTCCGGGTTTAAAAAGTTGTTCCGAACATTGTTCCAAATTTTTGGACCTCTAAGCTCAATATTTCGAAAGTTAGAGGCCAAAAACAAAAAAATTTCTAGGCCCCCTTTTTTCGATTTTTTAGGTTTTTATATTTTTTTAGCTTTAAAAAAGTGTTCTAAACATTGTTCAAAGAAATTGAGGTCCTAAAATTTAAATTTGTATTTTTAAAGATATTGCTTTGGAAATTTTTTTTCAAAAAACTAAAAAACCAACTTTTCCAATTATTATTTCCCAAATTTTTTTCTGAAATCGAATATTTAACCATACATACATATTTGGAGTAAGTTTCAGTGTTCTACAGTAAGAGTATCACTTCAAAAATGCACTTTCAAAATAAATCGTGATGTTTTCACATTTTCAAAAAATTTCCATAGGCCCCCCTTTTTCGAAAAATAAAATTCCAAAAGTTGTTCCAAGTTGAACATTAATATTTCTTAAGCCAAACCAAAAATCGTTAAGAAAAACAAACAACTAGGCATTTAAACTAAAAAAAAAGATTTTTGTAAACTCTTGCCCCAATTTTGCTTCCCTTTTGAAAATTTTAAGATCCAAAAATTAAAACAAATTAGTCTTCTGATTCTCTTTAACGTATTAAAATATAATATGTTTTAAACCCCCCAAAATTATAAAAAAAAACCCACCACCCCCCAAATTCGAAAACCGAAAATTCAAAAACACACACACGTGTATTATTATAAAAACCAAAATGTTCCCAACTTTTATCAAAAAATAATGAAAAATATAGAACTTAGAGCAAAAGAACGATATTAGAAAAAAGTTCTTATTGAACCCCAAAAATTTTCAAAAATTAAAATTTAAAAAACAGTATAGTGATAATATAGTCCCTTCAAATTAATTCCAGTTAATTCAAAACGTGACCAAAACTGAGAATATCAAATTGAATACTTATAAAAAACCCCACGTTAAAAAACACTATACGAGTTTCATACCATAAAACTTAAAATTAGATACTTTAAAAAATAAAAAAAAAATTTTACGATATAACAAAAAAAAAAATTCTGGCTCCCCCTTTTCGAATTTCAATAATCCAAAACTTGTTCCAGGTTGTTCTAGGGCTCTTCTAAATTGTTCCTGACTTTCGCTTCTTAATATTGAATGAAATTCTATAATCTTTGGTTACATTAATAGCCTTCATAATAAATACGAACCGGGTAGTGATTTCACTTAAATGAGTCATCAGCGAACGTTTTGTAACGGTATAAGACCATTCCCACCAGTTATAGTGAGAATATAGTCAACCCTTCCATTATGTAAGTACAGATCTTACACAAAACCATAGATGGAAGGGTGTCCAGTAAGCAGGGCCAGGTCAGGCATGTTTAAAGTGCTTTGCTTAGCTCGCCGGTTGTGGGGTGGGTTCTTTTTGACCCGCCTACCTGGACTACCGCATATAATATCATGCCTGATTGAAGAAAATTAGTAAGAAAAGCAAGAAAAAAAAGTAAAAATTGAAATAAACTAGGACAGAACAAATAAGAGTACTACAGACAGACAACATGGACTAGTAAAATGAAGCTACTTTACATTAAATTATATGTAAACGATATGAGGAAGTGAATGAAGAACCTTTAAACTGATCAACCTACTTGTCCTTACAATGCACGGGCACCATTGGTGGAATTGGCATCCTTGAGCATTCCCTCCCTCTGCCTAACTCATTTCTGAGAAGGCTCCTTGGCTGCCGCGTGCTCAGATTTGTGCGACAGCCCCTAAGACAAGGCTTTGCCTCACCTGCGAATACTCAAATGTCAAAATGGACCCTCATGTCCCATCTACCATCAGTCACCCTTCATGGAAAAAAAAAATAAAATATAAAATAAAAAAAAAATATCTGACCACAAAGTTTGTTCGTTTCTTTAGTGATTAAATGCTAAAGAAAATTATTTTTTATACCCTTCATGGAATTTACGAATTCATTTCAATTTTGTTCCAATACCGAAATAAAAACATATAAACGTTCATTTCATTATCGAACAATTTAATTTTTATTGAATGGGAATGTCAATTTACGTTTCTTAAAATTGTATGGCTTATAAAATTATGATTTTTGTTAAAAATTATTACATGGTTTCTATTATTATGAAAATGAGTATTGATATGGAAGATATGTATGTGTAAGTTTACTTGAAAATCACTCAATATTGTATTTAAGCAACAAAAAAAAAAATAGTAATAAAAATAACAAATAGCAAGAATAATCTCATACCTCAATCCAATTTCTTTGTGCGCACAATTGTTAGGATCTTATATGTGATTACCTGTATTATAGAATTGAATTTATGAAATTAACAAGTTCACACACCGAGTGAATTCCCGCACAATCCAACAAATATAAACCCAAATTTTTAGATTATTATTAAAAATGTAAAATTAAGAAACGATACAAATAGATAAAAGAACAGATATTAAAGAACAATATTAAAGAAAAAAAAATTTGAATAACACTAAAGAAACAAATACTAGATTAAGGATTAATTAACAAAAAAACATATAGGAGCAAACAAAATTAGAATTAGATTTAATTAAGGAACATGAATTTAAATTATTAACACAGATAAAAGATTATAAAACTGGATGAGGAATAGGATGGATTTAATAAAATAAACTTTAACACCAGGAATCAAAAAAAAGTTGAAAGGATCTTGAAAATCAATTTTCCTCTTGAAATCGGATTTTTCTTTTTTTTTATATATAGTTCAAATGATGATTCGTAATTTGAAATTTTCAAAATAATTTTATTCTTTTGCGTCTTCAAACAGCCAAATAGAAATCACTTTATTATATTATTTGTAGGAAATATCAGGTTCAGGAATATCAGCACTGCTTAGTGCTCCTGTTTCCTTTTGGAGAATAATAGTTTTTATTATTCTTTTCTTTTATTAAAAAAAAATTAGCGAAGGAAAAACGAAACGTTTAATCCACGTTTTTTCGTTATTTTTCAAAATGCACACTTTTTCTTTTGGCCAAAGATATTATAAAAGACAAATTTAAACTTTCAAAAACTTTTTTAGTTTTACTTTAGGCCAGGGATACGCGAAAAAAAATTTAACCATGAATCTATTCTCGAACTTTATAAATTTTAAATATTTTCTTTTATTATTTTTATAAAAGTTCTTTCCTGTTTGAATTTCACCACTTGAATGCCTTGAAAATTTGAAATTTTTCAGAATTTTTATTCAAAATTCCATAGCAACAAAATAGTTTGTTTGCTGTGCTACTCGATTTATTTTAAAATCGAGTAGCTGAGTGAAAAAAAAATAAGTTGTTTTTTTTTGGAGCCAATAATTTTTTTTTCTTTGGATTTTGAAAGCGACCCCTCAGTTTGTTGACACCAATAGTACAACCCGGGTGGAAAAGTTTACCGCAGAGACCACCACACGTAATGCGGTCAATATTAACTTCGGAATTGCATAAAGAGCACTTTTGTAGCATAGTTATTGAGGTGATAATAAAACAACAGGGTTAGAGTGATATTGACAAGTAAATTTGTTTTGATTAAGAATAAGGGTCAAGAGTGTTTAAAAAAGAAACAATCAGACAGTTTGAGTTGGGGCTTTAGGTACAGAACGAATCAAAGAACACGTCTTGACGCCACGGAGGTTAATTGTTTATGGAGCCAAGTGTGGGCTGTCCGTGAATTCGGTGCATAAATTAGAGAAAGCACTTCTTTAATACCACTTCCTTTCATTGTGAAACCAATTTATTGCTACAACATTAACAAATGGAAACCCCCAAGTCTCACCACAATCTTTGATAACTCGGTTCCTTCAGCCGCTTTCGATACTACAGTATGTGGCCTATAGGGTGGGTCAAAAAAATCGAAATTCGTTTTTTTGATTTGGTACCTCGAAAACTCGATTGCTAGACACTTCTAGAATATACTCACCAAATATGAGCTCTTTATCTAAATGGGAAGGTCCTCCGCTTTTCAATTTTCCATTTTTATATCAAGCTTCTACCAAAAACAAAAAAATAATTTTTTTATTAATTGACTTTTTAGCCCATTTTTGTACATATTCTTGTAGAAAATTAAACGCTCTACAAAAAAAGTTAAACACACTTTTTTGAATTATCTAACCGTTTAGTAGATATTTGAGGTCCAAAAATCGAGAAAATCTTTAAAAATTCGTTTTTTGTTCTTAATTTTGTAACAAATTGAAAAATTATAATAACACAGTGTAACACTCAAAATATACGCGGGCGGAGACCTATCAGGTTTTGTAGGGCTAGTCGCACTGATTACGAAACGGTATTTGAAAATCCCCTAACACCCCCAAATCTAGAGTTACGGCCAAAAAACTGTTTTTTGGACTTTCACCCATTGACAAAATTCTAGCTTCGACAATTTTTACCCATTTTCGATTTTTTTACAGTTTCTGATAGAAGATAAATATACCTTTTCAACGGGAAACCGACGAAGTTATGAATACCAGAGTAATGCGCGACGGAGTTACGCGCGTCAAAGTTACGAAAAACCGAAGTTACGAAAAACCGAAGTTATGAAAGACCGAAGTTACGAAAAACCCAAGTTACGAAAATCCAGAGTCAAGGCAAGAAAAAAATTGTATGGGACGGGGGTGTCTATTCCCCTCCGTTTAGCCGGGAGGGGAGATTTTCTAAAAAAAATGACTTAATTTGGAAAAAAAATTATTTAAAATCAACGGTTACACCAAAAGTAACGTACTTTACGTTATTGTAAAGCCAAAAATTGTATCTTTTAATTTGTTTTTAATTATAGCTGTTTAATTGACTAGTTTTTGAAAAAATTAGTTTTCAAAATAAAAATTTTGAAAAAAAGTAAAAAATAAATTTCGAACTTATTTCTTTCAAAATTATATGTAATTAAGTGCTAATTTAAATTACATAAATTAATGTTCTTATTTGTTATTTATTTAAACTTAAACTGAAAATTGGATCCAAAAACGTCTTGTCGTTTTCGATAAATTAAAAAATAACCAAAACTCCTTTTTTTCAAAAAAGCCGTATATTTTTTTTTTGAAAATTAGTTTTTCAAAAACTGTTCAATTAAACAGATTTATTTAAAAACAATATACAAGAACAAGTCTTTTGCCTTACAAAAAAGTACATTACGATATTAATGGTGTAACCGTTGATATTTTAATAATTTTTTTTTCAAATTAAGTCATTATTTTAGAAAATCCCCCTCCTGGCTAAACGCAGGTAAATAGACACCCCCGTCCTATACAATTTTTTTCTTGCCTTGACTCAACCTATACGCTCTAGCTTTTTGGTACGTTCCTCCAGTATATCATTCATCTCAATGGTTGCCAACCCAAGAACATCGTTTCATAGCTTTGGTGTTCGTAATTCTGTTTTTTCGTAACTTCGGTTTTTCGTAACTTTGACGCGCGTAACTCTGTCGCGCATAACTCTAGTATTCGTAACTCCGTTACCATTTCCTTTTCAACAATGTATAAAACATGTAACTCGGTTAAACCACTTAGAATTTATAAGCTGTCAAAGTTCAAAAATTCCATTTTTTTCGTCATTTGCTCAACTTCGGCATCAATTTAAAGTATATGTTTTTAAAACAACATGCTATTTAAAAAATATATTCTAAAACTATATCTATTTCTCAATCAATCGAGGTATTTTTTATGAAAATCAATTCAAAATTGGCTTAGAAAAAATTACAGAAATTCGAACTTTTAGGTATAGAACGCTCCTGGAAGCTAAACCGCTTGAGAGAAATTTTTGGGAGCGATGCCAAATGATAGCTTGTGTCATGCGCCTACGCTTTGCACATTGTCAGATTTAAAAAAAATCATCTTCCATGTTAAACCGCCACATCATGCCTATTTTTTCAGAATCGGGCTTAATTTTTTTTTTACCTTTAAGTTCTCTCGGTTTGAGAACGCTCTCAAAACTCAGTATGATTTTGATTTTATAGAGGAAAAAGCCTAACGATATAATTATTTATGAACACTTCCAGGGTTCCAGGGAAGAAGCTATTGATACAAATTTAACAATTTCAGCGAGAAAAATATTCTCGAAATTAATTTTAGCTGACACCTGTTCGCAATTTTTTTTCAAATCGTGTCTCCCAAATTTTCAGAAATCTGCATTGCAAATTTTTTTTCATCGATTCTGCAGATTTTTCAAAATATTTGAATGGCAACACTGACTATAACAGATGATTTATGAAACGGACACTTACTAAATGTTTGAAGCATACATTACCTATCTTTTAGTAAGAGGTTATGAATTGATTTTTCTACAATTCATAATTCAATCCAAGTCTCTGAGAACTTCTGAATTGAATCTTTTCACGATTCACAAGTCAGAAAGAGCTTATGAATTAAAATTTTGTCTAATTTGCAATTACAAACTAGCTTGTGAATTAAATTTTTGTTTAATTCATAATTCAACACTAGCTTGTGAATTGAAAATTTGTTGAATTCATAATTCAAAGCTAGCTTATGAATTGAATTTATGTTCAATTCCTAATTGAAAACTAGCTTACGAGTTAAATTTTTGTTTAATTCAAGATTGAAAACTAGCTCGCGAATTAGATTTTTTTTCAAATCATTGAGTTTTAAGAGCTTGAGAATTGATTTTTTTTTTAATTCACAAGCCCATTATTGACTCTTGAATTAAATCAAAGCTTAAGCTAGGAAATAGCTTAAGCTTTTGCAACCCTGATATCTTTCAAATGGTTAGATTAATAAAAAGAGTTAATAAGACCTTTTTTGTGGAGAAATCAGTTTCCTACAAGAATATGTCATGCGCGTTTGATTATTATTATTTTTCAATTTGTTACAAAATTAAGAACAAAAAACGAATTTTTAAAGATTTTCTCGATTTTTGGACCTTCCCATTAAGATAAAGAGCTCATATTTGGTGAGTATATTCTAGAGGTGTTTAGCAATCGAGTTTCCGAAGTACCAAATCAAAAAAACGAATTTCTATTTTTTTGACCCCCCCCTAATGTGGCCACATGTTTATGATCGATGAAAATTTTCACAAATTTGTGACGCTTAAAACTAATTTTATTTTATTTTTTCTGTTCAGTTATTATTATTACGGATTTCTACTACAACGCTATGAGTGTCACGTCCTTTCCAAGTAAGACAAATTAAAGAATAAACAGGCTTGGTAATTTTCCGGGGATGAATTCCACAAATAACGCTCTTTGGGGATTCTTAGCGAAATGCTGCAGAAAACCTTATACCAACTGGTGGAAAAGCTAAGTAGTGAGTGGCTGAATCATTACAAGCACAGGACAACAACTCATTTAGCTAAAAACAGAGTTCCCGAAAAAATAAAGGCATTTTGCAACAAAACGAAAACACACGAAATATTGAAAAAATCGTCATCAATTTTTTTGACTTTGTCTCGTAGTGGCATAATATTTTAAACAACCGTAATAATACTGTACTGTACAGAAAAAAAAAAAAAACAAAATAAAATTAGTTTTTAGCGTTCTAGTTAAAGAATAAGTGACAATTGAAAATTTTCATCGGTCATAATCATGTGGCCACCTACTGTTTTTCGCGTCTAAACAATGGTTGGTGTTTTCCAAAAAGCACACAATAAAGTAATACTTATAACAGTCTGTAACACTTAGATAGCCTCACCGATAAAGATAGCACTTTTAAAAATCATGTTTTGAAGTGATAACGTCTTATAAATCGCTGAACCATGGCAGCATCCACGAAAAAGTGACGCCATTTTCTCTCGTTCCACCTGAAATGTTTAACAGTGCGGCATAAATTTCAATTTAAAATTAACTATTGGATGTACAAAATCTTCTATAAAGTATAAAGACAATCAAATAAGGTGAAAAAATCACAAAATTTCCACCTTTCTCAAAAAATACAAATTTGTTATGCACGTTAGGGTGTTCCAATTTTTTGGTTTTTACATTTTCGTTGTTCCCCACTCAAAAATTGGTTGCATATGTGTTTTGTATTACACACGTGAAATTACAGCTTTTTAGGTAAAGTGTAGGTGGGCGCTCAACAGGCTTAAAGTTTTTGCTCAGATGCTGTTATAGCTGGGTCCGCATGCCTTGTAATTAACTTTTTCTATGATTTATCAAGTGAATTAAGTTATGTTGTGGTAAAGTTTTTCATGATATGTTTTTTCTTTCATAAAAATACAATAGTTAAGTGATATTTTCACAGATAATTTTTGTTCATTAAATTCGTCTGTAAGTATTTTTTGCTTAAAGTTAAAACAAAACAGAATCAATCAATGAAATATGAGCTAGTGACTCAAAACCAAAGAAACATGAAAATCATTTACTTGGTTGTCGGGAACATGCGTGCTTATCATGTTTAAGCAAAATTCCAACTCCAAGCCAAATCCTAATATGATATAATCAGGTATTAAGGGTAACAAAGTCTAATATTTCAATGCTGATGAGCGCCCTCTTCCTTTTACTTTTGAGGGCTAAAACTTTCAGCATATGTTGGTATTGATGTCTGTAGCAAAATAATGGGTGGGGAAGTAATGAATTATATGGTTTATTTTTTTGCGTAAAAACGTGGACCACACTAATGCACGTATATGTTTTTTTCATTGCATTGTTTTGATTCTTAATGATAATGGATATAAAAACCTTCATGCTAAATTTGGTTACTACCATAATTTAAAAAACAAAATTTGGTGGTAAGTTTGCAACTGTTTTCAGAGACGTGAGATTTGTGACGTCAGCTAAGTTTGGATGCAGTTTTGAAGAGGGGTTTATCCTGAGTATAAATCTCAGTTTGCGTACTGATTGGCTTTGTGGGGCGTCCGCCATTTTGAAAAACGCATTAGTCTCAATATCTCGAGAACGACTGGTCGGAGAGAAAATTTGCAGGGACTTTTTAGATTGGAAATATACTTATCTTTCTTTCTTTAGTACATCATTTTTCTGTAAGAGTTATACTTTCAGAGTAAGAGAACATCGCCATGGCCTGAGAGAGATTGCGGAGCTTTTGATTCGACGGAAGAACAATCCGTCTCACTCCCACCTAAACATTTAATTTTGTAGACAACATCTTACGTATCCATTTTCCCTATTTTTCCTTTATTTTTGTCAAAAAAAAATGCTAGAGAAAATTTGGCATAAAATGTTGCCATTAACAGGGTCGGACTGGCCATATTACTGACTTGGTCATTGCCACCCGGGCCCTCAGCTATCCCATAGTTACAAAATAAAAATACATAAAGAACATGTAAAAAACAGGTACAAATACAAATTTCAAACAAAGAAAAGGGGCCCGTTTAACAAATGCAGGCCCTTACTAAAACTTTTTGAAAGTTATATTTATAATTATATAAAAAGTTTAAATGTTTGGGGCCCCTGGGGTGTGCAATTGGAAATACCCTTGTACCGGGGTAGTGCCCCGGGGCCCCCATGTACATATTCCAGGGCCCCACGCTAGAAGGAGAACATACAAAATTTCCATATTGTAACCTAATATGGAATAAATAAATCTGAATATGATTTTAAACCTCAAAAATTGAGTAAAATATACCGCCTTCTCTGCACAGATCTGTGCTCTACTCCCGAACGGTTCATTTTACAGAAAAATTTTACAGGCATATGCTGTAGATAATTTCACGACGAACAATTTTTATAATAACCTCTGATGACCTCCGATCAATAACTCACGAGATATTTGGAAAAACCGTTTCGTGACCTTTTGACCCTTATACACAGAGATAAATAAAAGAAAGGCCTAAAAACTCCTGGTACAAGCAAATGCAAAAACACGAGCATTCAGTTGGCCTCAGAAATAGAACAATACGAAACCGGGAGGCTGCCGCCGATTTCTGAGGTCAACCCGCCGAACCCCACAGGCGGATCACTAGTGTGAAGCATATACGTGGGATAGTTATGATCCCCTCGACATCGAGATC
Organism: Episyrphus balteatus; assembly: GCF_945859705.1. NCBI lineage: Eukaryota > Metazoa > Arthropoda > Insecta > Diptera > Syrphidae > Episyrphus > Episyrphus balteatus. The sequence goes on from NC_079134.1 coordinate 101,383,076, forward strand.
ATAACAGCAGCGCCGAGCAAAGGAAGAAGAAGAAGAAGACACAGAGAAAAATAGACCACATAAAATAGAACAAAAACAATAAGATTTCTCTATGGTAAGAAAAACATATGGGCGGTAAAACAATAAGGCAATCTGTTAGTTTTAAGGTAGGTAGTCATATTTTTCTCTGTGTAACTTGTTAAAGCCTGGTACGCTGCTCGCGCTAAATTTTAGCTGAGTTAAAATTCCCATACAAGTTATCGATAACTTGTATGGGATCCATTTTATCTCGGCTAAAAATTTTCGATAATTTGTATGTGAGCTAAAATTTAGCGCGAGCTGCGTACCAGGCTTAAGCCGGCGCGATATCAATGTCGATTTTTCACATCTTCATTAAAACGCCGTAATAAAATAGTATACTAAGGTCCATTTTCTTCACTCGGAGTTGAACAAAACTTGAGAATTTTTATATTAAAACTTCTCAAGTCATGTTCAACTCCGAGTGAAGAAAATGGACCTAAAATTCATCCTACTAGGAATTTTTCCTCAGATAAAACCTAAAATTATGTACTGAACTACATATAATATTTTTCGAGCTAAATACAATAAATCGTAATTTTTGAGTTTTGACAAAATTTAAATCTAAATTTTGCAACTTTAAGCCTAGTTTACAGTTCTTTTTGATAAAAAAAGTGGCGAAGAAAAACATTCTTTTTTGAAAAACAATATCTGTGGTAAACAGCTGACAGTTATAAGTTTTTTTTCCGCAAAATCAGTGGACTGCACATTGTTTTGCGGGGAAAAAATCGTGGTTTTCAGTCATAAACCTTTTCTAAAACTTAGTCTACCTACTATTACTTTAAGAGTATTAATTAAACTTCTTTTAAGCCTGGTACGCTGCTCGCGCTAAATTTTAGCTCCCATACAAATTATCGAAAAATTTTAGCCGAGCTAAAATGAGTCCCATACAAATTATCGATAACTTGTATGGGAATTTTATCTTGGCTAAAATTTAGCTCGAGCAGCGTACCAGGCTTTATGTTTTAAAAAATCAGCACTGTTCTACTTTAAAAAATATAAATTCATATCTGAAAGGGTACAAAAATTGAAAAAAATGGAAAAATTACCTGAAAAAAAGTCGGATTTTTTAAGAAAAAAATTTTCAGCAATGTTATACTATTTTGAAAAGAGCATTGAACTCACCAAATTTGGTCAAAAGTTGGTCAAAATATTTGATATTTGCTTTAAAACTGATGCAGCTGAGTTAAAATTTTGAATGCATTTGGTAGCAGGATTATTCAAGGTTCCGTAGCAAAAATTCAGAAAACTTAAGATTTGCTGTCACGGCACATTTTTTTTCGAATGCTCATAACTCACAAAATATAGGTATGGTTGCGATTTTTTTTATTATTTTTCTAATAACAGTCACCACCTACCCTATCTACCGTTTTTGGACACCCTGTATGTAGTTTAAACAAAATTAGCTGATTGCTAAAAATACATTTTTGGTCGGTCTGAGTTAACCTCTCCCGAAATGAAAGGCTTTGGCTTCTATATAAATAAAAAATTTAAATAAAATTGGCATGCCATTTTGTAAAAATTACTAATCAACATCTAAAACCAAATAATAATAATAATAATAATAATTTTAACTATACCTATGCCTGTAAGACCTAAGGTCTTTTAAATTAGTGATGGGTACTATCGAATAAAAACTATCAAACTATAGATAGTTGTAAAATATTCATTCATTCGATAGTTTTAAATCATTTATTCATTCATTTAGTTACTATTTTCATTCGAATAGTTTTTTCATTCGATAGTTTAGTTACTATTTTCATTCGAATAGTTTTTGAACATTATTCTTATTCGATAGTTTTTTCATTCAAATAGTTTTCTTAAGCGATAGTTTTTTATTCAAATAGTTTTCTTAAACGATAGTTTTTTCATTTGAATAGTTTTCTTAAACGATAGTTTTTTCATTTGAATAGTTTTTTTATACGATAGTTTTAATTCGATAGTTTGTTCGATAGTTTTTATTCGACAGTTTTATTCGATAGTTTTTATACGAATGAACAAATGAATGAACTATTCGATATTTCAAATCATTCAGTTACTAACTCTATCGATAGTTCAAATCATTCCATAGTTCACATCACTATTTTAAATGCATACTGCACGGCATTAGTTAAAAGGAATAGATAGATAGGAAAGAATTTTTGGTTAGTACAGTTACATAATTGAGAATAAGATGAATATTATCTCATATAATCCCACGGGTGGCTTCCAAGCTGGGGGATAAAGAAAAGAATGCTGCCTGAGGTAGGGCTCGAACCCACACCTCCAGGCTAGCAGTCAAGCTTCAAGCACAACGTCCACTGCCCAAGTTAAAAAAAAATTCAAATTCGAAAATTTGATTCAAAAAAAGAATTCATTTTTTTTTATTCCAAAAATTATTTTTTTTTAAATCTTGTTTATGATTTATATTAACATTATATAAATGCTCTTTATATGAAAAAAGTATAAATTTCGATGAAATTGAATAAGAAGTTTGACAGAAAATCAGATATTAAAAAAAACGGTTATATGACTGGTACCGTTAATGATTTTCGAAAAAAAATTGAACAGAAGATAGACCTTGCCTAAAAACTAAAATTTATAATTTTGGCAAAATCGTTGGAGCCGTTTTCGAGAAAATAAAAGTTTCGTGAAATTTTTATAAATGACAGACACCATTATAACCGTACAGCATACATTAGAGAAAAGACAAAAAAGAAATATAGAATTTATGACAATAGTTTTCATTTTATTGGCCTTTGTTTTTTTTTAATTATTTTATATTTATATATGTATATACTTACAAATACCTATGTTTAACTCTATTTATGGTTATATTATTTTGTTTCCTCGCATATTTGAGTTTTTAAATTAAAATTCATAAATTATTGTTATTTTACATGTTTTACATATCTATAATATCTAAATCTATCCTTTTTGTTTATTACGAACATCAATTTATAGATACATTTGAAAATGTTAATTTCGACATTCATTTTCAAGTTTTTAATTAAAAAACCTTCATTACATTCTAACCAAATAGGCGGATTTTTTTTTATAATTCAATATGTGTATGTTTTTAGTTCACAATTGCATTGCTTTTTCTAATATTTATATACACAGAGACATACACTAAATATTTTTAAATTGTTAATCAATTCTGCAACTGAATATTTTTTTATTTCTGAGAATGGCACGGGTCTTGAAATAATATTGTACAACAAAAATTAAACTATCATAAAAGAAGTTTAACTTCATGTAATTTTTCTTAACATTAAATATTTATGGCTTTGTCTTATGTTATATACAATTTTATGGGTCAATTATAAACTCAATCAAAATGTTATGCATATTACGAGTAATAAAAAAATAAACAAGAAACTTATAATAGGAATGTTAAAGACCACTTAAATTCGATCGTATACATAAATCTGATTCTTTTAGGTAATTATCACAATTTACACAAAGAAAAATTAATTTAAGAAAAAAATAATTACGAATTGTAACAATCAAATAAATTGCTAAAAGATTTTCGTATGCAACTTTTTGTCAATAATCTACAAAGTGCTGGTGACAAAATTTTGTGAAATAATTTTAATTCAAAATTCACACCATTCCTTTAGACATCATTCGAACTGTATTTTTAAGAGCTTGTCGTTTATTACAAAACCATATTCGAATAACTTCACGCTCGTATCCAAGCTGATGGGCGAGGCCAGTGATTTCGGTTCCTGAAAAAAAAGAACATTAAAATTTTTATTCGAAAATTCATTACAATAGTACAGGTGAAATAGTCATTTAAAAGAGAAATTGTGAAACTTGGCAAAAAGTTTCCTTTTGGGATAAGAACCAAGTACAAAAAAAGTCTATAGAAAAAAGTTGGGTGGATGGGTGTTTTTCCGCGGACAAGAGGGAGGGGGTGAAGGTCAAAAATATAAGGGAGAGTGCGGCACTTTTAAACACGGGGCGCTTTGAACACTGCATATAAAATTTTAGTTTATCAATCTTTTTTATAAGTTATTCGATATTTGAACCCGTCAACACCATATCCATAAACGTCAATGACTTTCCTTGGTTATCTCAGATGGCCTTCAGATTTATAGGTGGAAGGTGATTTTTATAGTAGTTTTGCATTATTTAAGTTTTTTAGTTGTAAGAGTTAAAAAAAATTGGTGCATGATTTCAAAACGCAATACAATTTTTGTTAATGTTTAATAAATTTTAAACTAAATCACGGTGAATTTTTTAATGAATATCTTAATGTTAAATATTTATTCAACATTTTATGTCGTTGACACAGTTTTGAACAAGTGCGTTGGGGCACTTTTGAACATGTTCAAAACCGCCCCCAGCAGTTTGTATCAGACATTTTAAGAAAACTTTAAATGTTTCATTTAATAAATCGTAACGTTCTTATAAAAAGAATAATGAAACTATCAATTGCGGGCAAACTTGAAGAAACAAAAATGGAAATATGTAAAAAATTATTGAAGATTAAAAAAAATGACTGAATTCTTCAAGTTCTACGAGTACCTACTAGACTGATCTCGATGAGAACTCGATTACATACCGCTTAAGCGGTATAGAAATTGAAGTCAAGCTGCTTACACCAATTAACGTTCCTGGTACATGAAGAACATCCACTTTGTTAACATTTGCATTTAATGTCTAGAAATATAGAAAAGGAAACTTTTTGCCAAGTTTCATGAGTGTAACAATTTTTTTTTATTTCTTGATTTTATGTACTATTTTACCTGTACTAAAAAATTAGGTATAACGAGCGCGAGAGTGCGTAGTGATTTTTAAATTGAATTTAAAAGATACAATGCAACAGCAGTATTTTATTGGTGGAACAAAACATTTATTTATTTATTTATTTTTATTTTAAATTCGACCTAGACCTACTAAGGCACATGAAAGATATAATACCTACTCATATATATATGAAAAACTTCAATTCAGGCTCCAGGTAAATAAAAGATTTTTATATGGTTAGAACGTTTCGAGCGTGAATACACTCCTCATCAGGCAACAACAAATACACTAGCCCAAAAATTAAGGGAACAAAAAAAAAATCGTCATTTTTTTTGTGATTTTCGATAGGCTATAACTCAGTAAAAAATGATCGCATCATGACAAAATGAAAAGCATGTGAAAGCTCTATTCTTCTAGTTTCAGGATTAAATGTTCAAATATTTTCTTTCTAACGGTAAAATAGCTAAACTGTTGGAAATGTTCAAAAACCAACATTTTCCAGTTTTTTTTTTCGTTTTTACTGTTCTCCTAAGAAAGTGGGAAAATTTTTTCTGATAAAATGATTATTATTTTTAGAAAGGCTATTTATTTGGGTTTAAGATTCATTTTTTTTTTCAAACTTCTTTGATTTTTTTTTTAGACTGCAATATCAGTCATCAATAGAAGAATAGAGCTTTCACATGCTTTTCATTTTGTCATGATGCGATCATTTTTACTGAGATACAGCCTATCGAAAATCACAAAAAAAATGACGATTTTTTTTGTCCCTTAATTTTTTGGGCTAGTGTAGTTGATTAGTATTTACAGCACAAACACACATTTCAATTTATTTAACAGCATTAAATGAAATTTAGCAAAACCTACAAGACCTTTTTTTTTTCTCACCACTGTTCTCGACGACTATTTCTTTTTATTTGTTATCAGCTGGTCGTATATGTTTAATGCTGAGACTGATAAGTAAATAAATTCAAACTTCAAAATAATTTTGAAGACAAAAACTGGAAATAAAACTCACAAGTCGCAAAATTCTTTGGACCAAGAAATTTGACCTGAAAAAACATTAGTGAAAAATTATTCAAGTACAGGTAAGAATGTCGTTTGTCAAGCTGGTGTGCTGTGTAAACGAAAAACATAACAAAAATTTTCGTTCTGCTGTTTTTTTTATACAAATTACCGTTTCGGAAAAAAATCTTAAGATTTCTTAAGAAAAGATATCTTAAGAAAAAAATCTTAAGATTTTTTTCTTAAATATATATTTTAGATATCAGTATCTTATCAACAAAATTTACTTTTAGAAGATATCTGCCAGGTATAAGAGTATGAAAATTTCTAAGAAAAACATCATTTTTTTTCTTGTGAAATAGTCCCCACTTGAGACTCTGTATTTTGGAAACAAAAACATTTTGATAAAAATAACTTGTGAATTATGAAAGAAGGGACAATTATCTGTGCAATCCAACAAGAAATTTGTACCATTAACTAAAAAAAAATCACGCCATGACAGGAATTTGCGAATACAATTAAATGTAACTTGTGGACAATTTTGTAAATAATAGCTACGTTCCTTTGGGAACATTTATCTACTGCTTAGTACTTAAAACTACTTTGAACTGCTTTTGCTATATTGAAAAAGTAGTTCAAAGCAGCGTCCACATTGACCAGTTTGTCAAGAAAAGATTGATTTAGAAAATGCTTAATGTTCTATAAAAATAATCACAAACGACAACCAACTGTTTCAATAGTTAAAACTGACTATTTTATAGTTGATTAAAAATATTCACATATAAAAGTAATGAAACGAAGTATGCTGATAGACCAACTTAAGGGTCCTCAGAATTTGGTAACTTGTTCATCCCAAATCCTTATGGTTTTGAATGCAGTTCTTGTGAAATTTGGAAAAATCCCTACTTTGCAAAAACTTCCAAAAATCATAAAATCATAAATTGCAAAAAACTTAAAAATCGCCATAAATTCCGGCAGTTTTTTGTAGTTTTATCAAAATTTTGAGAGTGTTTGGGCAAAACTGACTTCAGATTCGGATTCAGCGGGTCGATAAACAAAAAGATAGGTAGGGCCGGTCACGTAAATAAAACTTACCTGATGGATGTGTATTTCTTTCAAAATGTGCATTCAGCAGTTCTAAAGCTTGGGGTGTAAATGAAGTCCTTCTTTTTCTTTTCTTAGATGGTTCAACACCTATATAATCTGTTAAATGGTTTTGACCAGTTTTGTACCGGTTCCAGTGACTGATATATAGAAAAAGTTCTTAAATAGATTAGAAAATTCTATATGGTACAAAAATAGTGATTAAATCTAACCTTTCTTCAGCTTCCTTCATCCATCGCTCTAGGACGGGCTTAATTTTTTGGGCACTCTTTGGAGTTATGTCCAGTTTTTCAAACCTGTTAAATTAAAGAATTATTTAAAAATATGCTTATTTTCAAAATAAGAAAAATAACTTAAACACATACCTATGTATATGTGCATTATTAGTGCCAGGACATTGTCATCTGTTATTTAAATATTTTTTTCCAATTTTTTTTAAGCAAATAATAAAATAAAGAAATTAAACACTTTGTTTCGGAAGAAATTTAAACAAATCTACAAATGGCAATGCCCCACCAGATTTTTTTTTACAAAAACTAGCACATACACATACATTTTGATCAGGTTATTCATTTTTATCTAAGTATTTCAGTAAAATATTTGAAAAGATACTTGCTAAAAACAATGTTTCAGTACACAATTATGTAAGTAAATCGAAGTTTCTTCTGTGACCTAATTTTTTTTGTCCAATGAATAGTGATTTTTTTTTGCAAAACACTTAACCCCCACACTGCAATATTGTAAGGTGATTTTAATTATTCGCAAAAAAAAACTCATTCATGTGCTTTATTTTGTTACTAAAAATGCAAAAAATGTATACTGAAACTTATTTGTTTATTCTTATATGTATTTGAGAAATTGCATGTTTCTCAAGAGGGAAGTAAAATGTCAGAAGTTAAGTTTGAGCTTAATTAGACTAGCTAAAATATGCAAATTCTTTTTGTCGTCAAGGAATTTATTTTAGGTACCAATCTTACACTTAATTTAAACTTTAATATGACAGAAAAAAAAAAAAACAAATTAAAAGCAAATAAAGAAATGAAGTTTTGTATTTTAACGTACATATTTTGTTGTTGAGATGATAATTGTGCAGCATACATCTGGGCGGCTAGGGCGCTGTTGGTTTCGATTTGAGGAAAGTCCATATGCACACATCCATGGTAGAGTTATTTGTTTGAAATTGATTCGTTAACGATTTTGATTTATACATATTTTATTAATTCCGAAAAAGAAATAAACGTAAAATTTAATTTTTTACTGAAAAAAATATAAAGCTTTTTTTATTTAAAAATGTCCTGGCACTTAAATTTAGGAAATGTTATTCGATGTTAAAAAAAAAAATAAAAGGTTTGCAGCTCAGTCCTTATGTTTATAATGTCTATTGTAATAGTCTAGGTTTAGTGATAAATAATTGATAAGAAAAAATAAGTATATTGTTTTTCTGATTGAGGTCACCTTTATATAAAGTACATGTTTGGTAAAGTGTTTCATAAAGAGCCAACTGCGAAACTATATTTTCTTCGCAACTTTTTCTTGGTATTTATCATGTCTATATTTTTTTAAAGTATCAAAGTTTGAAGTATCTCACTTGAAGGCACTTTGAAAAAAGTTGGAAAACAGTTGTGTTACTACCTGATTGAACACATGACTTGAAATGTCATTAAACTTAAGAACAGACGGGTAAGGACAAGATTTCCTTTTGCTATTGATAAAATTCCAACAAAATGTTGGATTCATTATCAGATCTCTTTGCACCTTCTGAATATAATTATGATACCTATTAAAAATATCCCTTGACTCACAATAAGCTTTGAAATTGATAAATGTTGGAGTTTGTTTAAAAATTGACCATAACTTGTTTCTTCGACTTTTTAAACTTTTGATTTCACTATCGTACCAATCTGGAACATAAGATCTTGATTTAACAATCTGTAATACTGCATGACATTTTTTTTCTGAGTATATAACCCAGATCACACTTAAACGTCTCTTTCATTATGCCGGGACACCCCTTAAAGCTTAAATGACCCATAGGCGGCGAGCGCCCTAGGAAAAATATGAAAAATTCACTGGTCAGTTTTCTGGCATTATCAATGAAAAAATACATAGTGTAAAAAAACTAAAAATACGCTTTTATCACGTAATAAAAACTATAAGATAATTTAATTGCCTTACAGGAAATGGCTTTATTCAAAACTTTATGAACGAACAATCAACAAAAATGTGCTCTATGCTTTTTGATCTTACCATTTCCTATAAGTCAATTAAATTATTTTATAGTTTTTAGTGCGTGATAGATAAAAGCGTATTTTAAGTTATTTAAACTATGTATTTTATTTTTTACTTTTTATTCTTATCATGATTGAAAGTAGGCTCAATTCAACTTGGGTTGTATTAACCTCCAAAGCCCCTCTCTTTCGTTCGTACCTGCAAGGCTAAAATTGATTAGATGAATGCCCCTCCCCAAGGTCCACACCACTAAAATATTGTGTTGTCATCCGAACTATATATAGTCGATGTAAAGCAAAATTGTTCTAAGTCACAAAAAGCAAATGTTACAGGAGACGATTATTAAGTTTCAGATTGGTTTAAAGCGACAATTTTCTGCTCGTTTGCCATTAAAGTTATGTTTTTTATAAAGTTTGTCCTATTATCTTGAATAAATTTTACAAGTTTACCTCATTTGTAGGTACATACTATTTTTAAATATTTTTTAAAACTAAAAACCCAAAATCGGACATAGAACAATTCCTATACAAGTTCGTTTTTTCCTTAAATAAAAAGTGGACTTAGAACAAAATATGATGGGACTTAGAACAATCAAAAATACTCCCCAGGTTCCGGACCACTAATGTATTGTTGTTGTCATCCGAACTACATAATATGTACAAAGTTTCAGTTCGATACGAAAATTGGAAGTGGGTCAAAACTTAGTTCCAAGATTTTATTACATTATTCTTAGTTAGTTACAAGTGAAGCTAATAAAAGTGTATTAAAAAAGTTTTAAATCAGGGTTAATCCAGGATTGTGTCACTTTATTGTACCCTCATTAACTCTGAATTGATTGAGAAATAGATATAGTTTTAGAATATATTTTTTAAATAGCATGTTGTTTTGAAAACATATACTTTAAATTGATGCCGAAGTTGGGCAAATGACGAAAAAAATGGAATTTTTGAACTTTGACAGGTTATAAATTCTAAGTAGTTCAACCGAGTTACATGTTTTATACATTGTTGAAAAGTTATATTTATCTTCTATCAGAAACTGTAAAAAAAAATCGAAAATGGGTAAAAAATTGTCGAAGCTAGAATTTTTTCAATGGGTGAAGGTCCAAAAAACCGTTTTTTGCCCGTTACTCCAGATTTTGGGGGTTTTAGGGGATTTTCAAATACAGTTTCGTAATCAGTGCGACTAGCTCTACAAAACCTGATAGGTCTCCGCCCGTGTATATTACGTGATAACGTGATAAGAAAACCCGTATTTTTTTCCATTATCTTTCGAATGGCATTTCTTCATCACCACTTTGACACTTTGAATTGCGCACTGCAAACAATTTCAGGCGGAACGCAACGGGAGAACATGGCGTCTCTTTTTCGCCAAAAATGGTTTCCTTAGAAAAAAAATTTTCCCAACATGTTTTTCTGTTTTTAAATAAAAGCAGTGAATTTTGAAAACAAATTAGGTTAGGATAGGTAGAAACGGCTGTCAGGAAAACGACTGAGAAACTTTGAACCCTTATTGGTCCGTTGTACCATGATTTTGTAAGGGATTAGGGAGACGGAAGGAGAGACTATGACTATGATTAAGTATTTCACCTACTCCGTCATTTGTTTTAGAATCACCTGTGTAGAAATGAATTATTTCATCTCTCAGGAACTCGGCGGCGTTGTCCCATTCTAATCTGTTTGGAATCGTGTGTTCATATAGTTATTGCCAAAAACCAATTGTGGGGTGGTGTAGTCAGAGTGACTGTGGATTAATCCGAATGAATTCAGAATAATTGTGTGGCCAATTGAGTTATTGGTCCATTGAGAGATGGCTTCGAGACGAATAACTGTACTCGTGGCCACTTGCCTGCTGAATATATCTAGGGGTGGAAGATTGAGTAATATATCTAGAGCGGCGGATGGTGTCGAACGGAGATACACATGCAGGCTGAACGTTGGACTTTGCTAAGCTTGTTGCGATATGTTACTTTTTCCAGACCAGTCCACCAAACTGCGACCCCGTAAGTGAGAATAGGTCCGATGACCGCAGTTTATAGCCAGTGAGTTATTTTTGGGGACAGTCCAAATTTGTTCCCTATAGCATTTTAGCAAGAGAAGAAAGCCTATATGGCTTTTCTTATTCTTTCTTGTTTATTGGTTGTCCAGTTTAATTTAATATCTAAGATAAGACCCAAGTATCTGGCTTCACTTGAGAAAGTTAGTGGAATACCATTAAAAGAGGAAGGGTCAAGTTGTGGAATTTTATATTTCTTTGTAAAGAGGACATGTTCTGTTCTTTGAGGATTTACGCCTAATCCACAGTTTGCCGTTCATTTAAGTAGCTTGTTGAGATTAGTTTGCATAAGTTATATTATAGTATGGAGATGTTTTCCTGATACAGTAATAGCGATGTTGTTAGCGTAAACAATCACTTTGAATCCATCTACTTTTAGATTGACTAGTAGTTCGTTGACCACCAAGTTCCACAGGAGTAGGGGGAAGTACCTCTCCTTGTGGTGTACCTCTGCTACAGATATTCTTGCTGAGAAGTCTCCTAGAGTTGAGTTTTTGATTCTGATTTTTAGCATAAGATTATAAGGATATATTAGCTCATTACTCAGTGAGCTATCGTGCATTTGTGGTTGCTATGTTGCTGGCGTTGTTGAGTACGCATTCGATATCAAGGAATGCAACTTAAGTGAAGGAATATTCAATAGTGCGTACTACGGAGTGTAGTGCCGTTTCAACCGATTTCCCTTTACAATAAGCGAGTTTTGCTGTAAACTCTCATCACATATTTTTTATAGATCAAATTAAGTTTTCCAAAATGGCGGATTTCATCAAGGGTTGGTGGTAGTATCCTAACACGGGTAAAAATGGAATTCCGCCGCACCACGTCCGCAGCACTTTTTGACCGCCGCTATTATCAGAAATTTCTTTTGCGGCGCACCACCGCTGCAGCACGTCCGCACTATGATCAAAAATTTCTAAACCGCCGCACCACCGCTGAACCACGTCCGCACCATTTCATTTTGAAAAAATGAAAAATATGAAAACAAATCGCTGTACCAACGCCGCCGCACCACGACTACAGCACGTCCGCACTTTCATTTTGAATGAAAAATTCGGTGCACGACCGCCGCATCACGACTGCAGCACTATTTTATTTTGAATGAAAAATAATTCTATTCTCCTACTTATACAAATGTTTAAGTCGTTTTCAAAGTTATTTTGACTTAAGTAGCAAATTGCCAGTTCATGCAAACATGACTTGGTCGGCGAGTGGTTAAAGCGTTGGACTTCTAATTCAAAGTGGTCAGGTTCGAATCTCTTTCTCGTCGCTAGTTTTTTTTTTTATTTTTCAAAATTCAAAAATTATGTATCATGGTGCAGCGAATTTTTCACACAAAATGAAATAGTGCGGACGTGCTGCAATCGTAGTGCGGCGGTCGTGCACCGAATTATTCATTCAAAATTAAAAAGTGCGAACGTGCTGCAGTCGTAATGCGGCGGTCGTGCAGTGAATTTTCCTGCAGACGGCGCGCCGCGGCGGTGGGGCGGCGGTCAAGATTTTTTTCTTTAAAAATTCAATTTCTATTTTACTCGAGAAAAACAAGGACTTAATCTTTTCTAATTCCCTTCTTCTTCTTTTTCTAGGCGCTTTTATGATCTCGATGTCGAGGGGATCATAACTATCCCACGTTTCTGCTTCACACTAGTGATTCGCCGGGTTGACCTTAGAAATCGGCGCCAAGCCTCCCGGTTTTGTATTGTTCCATTTCTGAAGCCAACAGAATGCTGTTGCTTCTGCATTTCCTTGTACCAGAAGTTTTTAGGCCTACCTTTCTTATTTATTTCTAATTCCCTTCTTTGAGGTATTAAAAAAAATTCTTTCTATTCACAAAAAAGTCTTATCTTTTCCGTACTTAAAAGACAAGTATTTTTGACTAAATATTAAATTAGATACTGCATATTGGATAAGTTATCAACTAAAATTTTGATTTGATTTGAAAAAAAAAGCAGAAGATATTCTTTGTAAGGTAACTTTTTCCTAAATTTAAACCGAACTTCAATAAGAAAATGAAAATATGTATCTATACAAAATTATTTATAAATAGTAGAAATAGTTGTTTTCTCTGGTTACACTCTACCTCACCTGCATATGGCACTTTGACTATACGCGGGACCTTCAGTCACCGAAAGTGCCTGACCAACCTGTGTTTGTGTTAGGCCCAATGACAACCTCCGCAGTTTAAATGCTTTCGCAAATTCTTTAATCTCATCCAAATCAATGCCATCTACAACATTGCTGGTCGCTTGATTGATGGTTTGTTCATCTGAAAGAATCACAGAAAGAAAATAAAAAAGTCATGATTAAAGTTTACATAGGTATATAGTCTGCAACAACAACAAAGCCCAGCTAAAATATTTAATTTGCAAGGTATACAACACCCACATCAAAAGCACTACTAATTACGACTAATTACTAGCCGACCTTCATTACTTTGTTTACTGCAGCAGTTGGTAATATTATAGAGCAGGTACATATTTAATGGATAAAAAATTAGTTTATCCTGCAGACTTGACGCGCATATATTCATGGTAGCTAGCAGCAGCTTAGGTACAAAATTAATATAGCTTCGCTAAGACAGACCCTTCCTTCATTGCTGCTGAAAACAACAACAGCAACACAACAAATAATTAGCTTAGTGCAACGTAATTGATGGCATAATGCATATTTAATTGTATAATCGAATATCGGTTGTTAGCTGTTGTGTTGCGCCGTAATTAGTGCATGTCAAGCAGTTAAGAAGGTAAAGTCATCTGAATTTTATAACTGTTAGTAGAAAATGTATATGTATTTCTTGCAAATTTTCAAATGCATAAAATACATACATACATTAACACATAGTGATGTCGCGTTGCTGCAAAACGACGATAGTAATGTGACAAGCAACGAACCCTAAACACAGCTAACTTTACAGAGTTCATGTAGTTTACACCGAAAAAAAAAATTAAAATCAAGCCTGTCTGCAGGCCAAAAATAAAAAAAAATAGAAAAAAAAAGAACTCATATACGCAGTTTATGTTTTGATGACATTAGCCGTGTTTTTGTGGTAACTCAGTATTTTACTAAGTGAACTTTTTATGCTGTAAAATACAACAAACGATTGCTCTTCTTTATTTAATAATAATTCATTTTTTATAATTTTTACGCTTTATAGATTCTTAATTCTTATACCAAACAAAACTTTTTCACCAAGTTTTAAAAATTAATAAAATATAAGTCAGCTGTTATGATACCTTTCACACACACAACTAAACCCATCAAAAAAACACCCTTTCACCAAAAATATTTTTAGGAACTTTATAACCTTTGTCCCTGCTTTATCTAAAACCTTAGTGTAGCATGTTTTTCACATGGGTTTCGGTTATATTTTACCTATTGAAGTAAAAAAACAATCACCTTTGTTTTCAACCGGCTATAACTTCTTAGAGCAATCGTATTGACTTTATTTTTATGTCATTAGATTCAGCATGTGTCATATGATGATATTCGACATTCGAGAAACAATTTTCTTCAGTATATTTTTGGCCTTCACCCCCTCCCTCTTGTCCGCGAAAAAAACACCCTTCCACCCAACTTTTTCTTATAGACTTTTTTTACCCTTGGTTCCATCCCAAAAGCAAACTTTTTGCCAAGTTTCATGAGTGTAAGATTTTTTTTTTTATTTATTTATTTTATGTACTATTTTACCTGTACTATAATCTTTTATTGTTGAAGGGTCAAAAATGTATAAGTTAAAAAAGAAAACAAATCTCAGTAAAACCTTGGCAGTCATTTATTGTTGTTTAGATACCGTGGAAAATTTTAGTGAGCTAAGTACTGAGTTACCAAAAAAATACCGCAATTGTAAGATATTAAGAAAGTGGTATTGAGAATTAGTCCTTGCTGCAAATAATAAATCAGGAGATATTCCTTTTTCCCAAAATGGTTGATTTGTGTAGGTTTAGCTATTCGAAAAAATGAACCTTGCACCAGCTTAATATTTTTTTGGGATGATTTAAAACAATCCATTCAAAATTGAGGCTATGAGAACAACAGTGGCGTAACCTATTTTTTTCAAAAATGAGCATTTCATTCAAAAATTTGTAAAAAGACAGATTTCTTTTTAGCAGTGTATCCTTGCATGTTGTTTCAAAATTCATAAATTATTATTTTCTTGCACCTCGAAGAGACGCAAAAAGTCTTTATCGACACATTAAGTTATCCCTTTACCATCGCTCTACTGATACAGTTTCTTTTCAGCTTTTAAAAATCAGTTTAGATTGCGAAACACGGCGAGGCGTTTATTTGCTTATGATTTTGTTTTTTAACTACTATAGTTTGGAGTCAGATTTCATTAAAATGTTTTATTTTAGCTATTCACATCACATTAAGATGAAGACTAAGACTAGAGATAGAGTATTAGTTCTGAAAGCCCAAAACCAGATTTATAATTGGAGGAAGAAGTCGGAAATTAATGTCAAATTCTACGTTTTTGTTTTCTTTGACTTTTTCATAATCTTTCATCCGTCGAGTGCGGTTGCGAGCGCTGTTCCCCTCCGTGTCATCCGACGCACGCTACAGTCAATTATAGTTCTACCTTAACACCGTTCATCAATTTTCATAGGCATTAAGATAATTATTGTGAGCACAAAATTTATAAGGATACAAAACAACTTCATAAGTTTTCAGTTTTGTAACGAATAAGGTTTTTGATAAAGGATGTCTGAATATAGTTTCATGTGTGTATGAGAATGGAAACATTTATTAAGTTTTCTCAGTTCCAATCTAATCTTATAACGAAGAAAAAGATATGGTGCAGTTTAGAATAATATGGAGAAACTTTTAATGATATCATTAGAAATAAATTAAGAAGTGAATAATGCATTTATAATCTAAACACCTTTATGTAACATACCTTTATGCATTTGAAGGTGACGTGAAATAATATCCCATTTGCCATTTCAAATGAGGCAGTATTTCCATGAGAAGGGTCTTATTTCAATTGCATGAGGATTAGGTTTAGAAATCAGGCCCCATTCAAGATAAAAATAATAGTCTAAGAGCCGGCAGCAAATTTCTCGCGCGAGAGGTATAATGATTTATAAATTTTACAAGGATGCCCATTTAAATTAATTTGATTACAAACATGTTAGTCTGAAGTTTTGTATCGGCGCCTATTCTGAGAAAAAGTGGTGCAGTTTTTTAAATAATTTTGGAACCAAAATTATGGGCCTTACAGTTCATCATTTTATGACATTTCATCATTCCCTGGAACCAAAACATTTGGTTCAAGTGAGCTAATTCGTTACCTTCTGTCCGAAAAATGCAATTGAAATGCAATGGAAGACCTTTTGTAGAGCTAGTCATATTTTTGGAATGATAATATAATCATTTAAAGAAACTGCACTGTTATTGCATTTTTTCTCAGAATCGGCGCCGATATGAACCACTGCCGCGGCGGAGCGGCGGGTTCACATGTTTGTTATCGCTCTTGATCTCTGGCGTACGTTAGGAAAATTGGAGGGGATAAAAGAGGAGATACCGGTTCAAATTGGTTTTAACTTTTTGGACATCACAATGAGAGGGGAAAATAGAGCATTCCACATTATTGTTGCTGAAGAACGAATCTCTACACTGTACGTCCTAAATTGGGCCCGAGGGTGACCTGATGACCATTCCTAGAAGCACGAGTGTTACGTTTAAAATATTTAATATATCTCTCTATCAGAATAGCCACTGCCTACTTATTACGAAAGTGAAATAAGACTACAACTCGGCGTTATTTTTTGAACTAAAGTTGGCCTTAGTTCACTTTGTAAAAGCGAAATAAGGCCAATTTAGAAAAGTTGGTCTTATTTCACTTTGAGAAAGTGAAATAAGGCCAATTTTTGAAAGTTGGCTTAATTTCACTTGGCCTTATTACACGGCCTTATTATTCACATTAAAATAATAAACACGTTTTAATTCAAACCAGACCCACGCTGTTGCGTTAGTTAACACGCTGGCGCTGGTGCACTTCATGTCATTATCAATGTCATTGTGCTTTGTAGGGAACACACTATGCATGTGTATTAAGAGATCAATAGGTGTATTTTTTTATTTCGATGCATGGGGCTTAACTGGACAAAAAAAACGCATCGGGGAAATCTTGGCAGTACACCATATTGAATGATCCGAAATCTGCAGCCACAAAAAAACATTAGAGTTGTCATATATTCGTTTTCGGGTTTTTCTTGTATTTTGCTTGTGTTTTACAAAGAGATACAAAAATGTAGATATGCTAGCAAAGCTAGTTAAATAGATTTTGTCATTCCAAACGTCAGTTTTCACGTTTGTTAACCAATTCTAAACAATTTATGAAAAAATTGGTTTGGTAGTAGGTAGTACAGATTTAAAACTCTTCAAAAAGTTAAGTCGGAGAGAAATCTCCGGGCTAAGCAACTTAGCCCGAGGGGCTAAGGTGTTGTTCATTTAACATTTAAATTGCTTAGCCCAGACTGCGTTTTTTTTCAAGTTTTTTTTTACCCGGAGGTAAAAAAAAACGCACCTAGTGTATGTAGCTTAACACTTTCAACGCATCTACTCTGGAAAATAATTTCTCACTCATCGCAACATTTTTTAACTACGATTTCGTTAGGGTCAACAAAGTTTGAGCAGCGCTATCATTCACTCTATTTTGTTGTTTTGTGATCATCACAAATCAACATAATGTGGACGCAGCTCGAAGTGGTTTTCTGTGTATTTTAGGGTCATATTATGGGTGCGGTAATTTTTGCAACTGGTAGGTCTCACTGATTTGAAAAAAAGTCTGCCTGTACTGAAAGTCTTTGTTGGACAGATTAAAGCGATATGATCATTCCAGAACAAATTTCAAAAGTGAGTTTTGGAAAGAATTTTTGTATAGAATGGAGTTATCACAAAAACATATAAAAACAATATAAATCAGAACAAATTTTCACCAATAATTCTTCATCTGTTAAAATTAGAAGAAGAAATTCCAAAATCTAACGAAAGAGGATTAAACGTTTTAATAATTTTGGAATATAGAATGCTCCATTTAATTCTAGGTACCTAATAATGAATGCATGTAAGAGTAAGTATACCGTGATTTTTACTTTGAATTCTCTTTTTGTTGACATAATTCATATTGCATACGTAAAAATTGGTTTGGTAGTAGGTAAGGTATATAATATAAATACTCATATAAATACTCAATCTTGTCATTGTATTCGTATTTTGATTTTTTTTATGGTTGATCTAAGGTTACAGAAATTTTTAAGAAAAAACTTAATTGAACTGTGAGAATTTAAATAACTATTATACGAAATACATATCTATACCGAGGTATGTATTTCGTACTCTTTTGAAAGATGAACCCTTTTTTTGTGTATTGAACGGTTAAAAAAAATACAGAAATTCTATATTCTTATTAATTATTATTAACGAATATACCTATAACATGTTAGGAAATTGACATTGATATTTTTTATAACAACCAAACATAACCCTTCCCGCGAATCCAATGCAAAGCTAGTCAAGGTAAAAGGAGCAAAATAATGAATACTTACGTGGTGAATCTACCAGCAAATCTGTGCCCGACCCATCGGTTCCATTCGGTGAGATTTGTTGCTGTTGTGGCATTCCCACTGACGTCGATGATGAAGGACTCATTTTTAATGAATTCCCTCCAGGATGTATATGGTGATGGTGACCTCCACTGCCACCAACATGCAACGGATGATGAGAGTTCGGTTGCTGTTGATGATGTTGCGATTGAGACTGCGACGTCAACGATGACGACGACTGATGGTGTGGAGGGGATAGTGAAGACGATTGGGTTGTACTTGGACCATGGGATTTGGTTATCGTTAATTCGCCATTGGTTGATGTAAGTCTGGTAGTCGTCATGGATGCAGTGCATGTAATAAGATAGAGAAAACACATTCACGAAATAAGTATGACTAAATCGAAGGATTGAGTTTTCGATTTGTCGAAACAGACAGGCATAGCTCACCTATTGATGCTACTAAGTACACTGGACGCAGACGCTTGCTGCTGCTCTCGCTGCTGCTGTTCTCGTGACTGATGTTGAATATTAGATGGCGATGGAGTGGACATTGAAGTTAGATGTTGACTGCCAGCAGGAGAGTGACTTCGAAACAACTGCGAGCTCAGTGGTGAGGACGAATAATGATTACTCGATGATGCACAGTTGTTGCCATTGCCACCGCTACTCAGAGCCATTAGAACAGGGGACATGGATGATTTCTCAGTCTGTTGCTGATTACTCAGATTAATTCCTGACGGGCAATCGCGTTTAGGACTTTGTTTGAGGTGAAGAGGCATGCTTGCTTGGGAGCTTCCAGCTGGTGGTTGTGGTGACATTGAAGGCGACCTTCGGCATGGCGATGATGAACTGAAGTGACGAAGTGGCGGCGATGGCGAATGTCGCGAGCTGATGGAAGTTGCTTCTAACTTTGGCGAAAGGTGATGATTGTCAGTCGATTGAAGTTGTTGGTGGTGGTGATGCAGATGCTGCAACGTGTGACCCGCACGATGGGCCTGTGATTGTTGATCACGCTGTTGTTCCTGTTTGATCTGCTGCATGTGAAAGGATTTAGCTGCAGCTGCAGCGGCTGCCGCCGCAGCTGCTTGTTGGTGATGATGGTGAACGTCTGCTGCGGTCGCTAGGTGGTTGGCAGCAGCTGCTGCAAACAACTCCGGGTGAAGAGCAGCTAATAGCTGCTGAACTCCATTCGAAAATAGATTACTTTTAAGAAGACTTTGGGTGGGGGGAAGTGGGGGCAAGGGTGTAGCAAATGTTCCACTACCAAAATTCTGTCCAAATTGTTCGTTGGTATTAATTTGTTGACTCACGGGGATGGTTAGGATTGTTTGCACAGCAACTCCTGAAGAAAAAAAATTATGTATTTATTTTCAATACATTAAAAACAGTCGTGGTATTCAATTAAAGTACCTTGCTCTGTAGGTATAAGCAATTGCGCCCCCTGAACACCTTGAACTAATTGTCCTGATGCCAAAATTAATTGTGGCATTTGTGTACCAGCACCTGGCGGACTACAACCACCTGCAATTAAATTACTGGCCACAGGTGATGTTCCCACTCCAGCTATAGTTTCACCACCAGGGGATGGTGATGTTGCTGTCCGACCGGATGTAGATATAGATAATGACGAAACTGGCAGCGATGATGATGACGACGATGTAGAAGTTGATCCAAGTGAACCATGGGGTTTATTAGTATTGATACTGTTAGTCGAACCAGTTGATGATGATAAATTTGCTGCTGCTGATGCGACTGCTGATGTTGTTGAGCCTATGCTCAAATTCAAAGGTGAATTTAAAGCTACTGCAGACGAGATACCAGCTAATCCCCGAAGGCTGGCAAGTGCCGCAGCAACTGGAGGAACTACAACCGGCGAATTCGATTGCTGGTGATGGTGGTTGTGTTGCTGCTGTTGTTGTTGTTGTTGCTGCTGCTGATGATGTTGATGTTGCAGGGTTGCAAAATTTTGTAACTTTTGCAAATTTATCATGTCTTGCACTGCATTGGTGAGATATATAAAAAAGAATGTTTAATTGAAACATATAAGACTTTTTCATTAATAGAGCTTCGCAATTTTGTGTAAGGATGTATTCATAGCATAGACAGGTGATTATTTTTAGGAAACTTATTTCCCTTACTAAGGGATGCATATTGTTTGCCTTTAGAGAATTAGTAGTTATGTATCATTTGTCCATGCACTAAAATATACCCTTACTCTTTATGGCTTAAATTATGCAGTGGGGTAAATTGGACATCGATATGTACTCACTAGTTCCATTGAGATGTGCATGAGCTGCCGCAGCCGCCGCTGCTAATGTTGAAGCATCGGTTTGGTCATGGGTTGGTGATAAACCTTCTATATTTCCAGTTGATGCAGTTGACATATTGTTTGTGAAATTTTTATAAAAATCTATGTCTTTCAGTGAGTGATTGGTGGCGGGTGATGTTGTTTTCTGAATTGTCATTTCTTTATCGTAATCCTAGAAATCAAAGAAAAAGTGCTCTTCATTAGAGTGTTTGCAATATATGTATGTATAATGTTCACAGTAAAAATGTAGTATATTTATCAATGACAATCATATTAAAAAAGTACCTAGCACTGAAATATTAAAATTTACCCTCTAGGGAATCACCAAACACTGCAATTCTGCAAAGTTTGAACCAAATCACCATACTGCTATGGGCTGTTTGTTGCCTGATTCAATATTGCGAGAAGACGGACGAGAATGTTTCGTTTTTCTCAAAGCTTAATTTTTTTTAATCATTTTAAAATTGTTAGAAAATACGACACTTCACAATGCTACGCTTTTTTATTCAAGTAATGCAAACAAAAAAAAAAAAATAAAATGTTCTACTGGGTCACACGATATTGCTCTTAAAGTTGAAGTTGCTTATAGTTTTTAACTTTTTATATTAAAATTTGGAAAAATGTAAAACTCGTTCTCTAAAGGCAAAGATGCATTTTTAGAAACAAAATCTAAACCGTTTTTTTTTTTTAAATAGTTACCTACATAAAATAATTTTTTGAAAACAAATTTTATAAATATACAGTTTTACGTCATATTGTAGCTGTTGTTTATGAACAACCACACCCAAAATAAAAAAAAACAAAATGATTGTTTCCATATCCCATTTTTGAAAATTTGATTTTTCAAAAAAAACTTCAGTTTTTTTTCTTTTTATTTTTTTATTTTTGAAAATTTGTGCTTATGCATAATAACACAGAAAATTTTTAAACCGTGTTAACTGCCATGGCCCAATAACGAATGACTCCGTCATGCGTTCGACTGACAGCTCGATTAAAGCCCATGTATTTTTCAGGGGCGTATACAGGTTTACTTCTTGCGGGGGTCATGTCGAAATTTTTTTACAACAATTTTTTATAGTTTAAGCCTAGTATACAGTTCTTTTTGATAAAAACAAAAATAAGTGGTGAAGAAAAAAATTTTTTAGACCTTCCTGTTCTAAAAAAAAAACATTGTGTTTCGATATTCGATTCAATAAATTTGTCTAAAACGAATCGCATTTAAAAATAAATTTATTTAAAATTGAATGAAAAAATTGAGTTTGGAGTTTGATATATCAAATCGAGTTAAGAAAATAAAGTTTCTTCTTTGTTTTATATAAAGATGAAAAAGACGGGGAATTTTCAAAATGATAAGAAATACCTGTCTATAAATTTTGAAAAAAAAATTGCTTAAATGCTTTGATGACATATACAAACCTTAAAAATATTTCAATTTTTGCAAAAAACGGCAACGCCATATTTCTGTTCTCAGCATTTTTTGAGAAAAAAAGAGGTTGTCTGTGAAGCCGGTTTACGGACGATGATTTTACGTGATAACGTCGTACGAAAACAGGTTTTGTGCTTTTTTTTAAATGAGTCATTTGAACCGTTTATTTATTTCAAACAATCATAATTTACAAGCTAAAATAAATTACCTTTTTTTCTTTTCTCATTTATATTAAGAGTATTCACGTAACGAGATAATTTTCTACTTTGCAGAAAAATAGAAAATTCCGCAAAAGGTTTAAATGAACACCCCAGCAGAAAATAATTGCGTAAACAAGGGAAACAAACAGCTGTTTGTTAAACGTCAAATTGAACTTGTTCAATTAAAAAAAATAAGTCAAGCTAATTTTGCAAATACTATGCAACAATAAAAAAATGTAATTTGCTCAAATAAAATAATATTCTCTTTTCAATATTAACATATTTTATTTGTGGTTATTTGAATAATAAGACAAAAATCGCGTTCAAAAAGATATTCCAGATACGGGGATCCCAGATAGCCTATCCGATAGGTGATTGAACACACCCAAAGTTTATCTGATTTTTTTTTCTACGGTTTCTGCTTCAAATTTTTGAGATAAAATTCTATGATTTGCGGAATATTTTTCCCATACAAATTTTAACAGCTCATTTCTACCGATAGAAAATTCTACAGTTTCTAAGGGTTTTCGGGGTTTACGTGAATACTCCTATTAATTTCTTAATTTTAAAAGCTTACAAAAAAATTATACCATTAAAAAGCCAAATATTTCTTCTAAAGAATAAAACCATTTTTTAATTTTTGCAATGTGCAAAAAGTATTAAAATAATTTATTTAAAACAATCGTTTCTTATGAAATAAATGATATAATCACTTCCATCAACCAAAATTCCATGATATAACAACCTATAATAAATTTTACACCACCTGAAATGAAAGCTTATTTCTTCAGCTCAAATTATATATATCGATCATGTCTGTTAGACACCTACAAAAAGAGCTAGAATTTTTTGAGCTCGATCAATTTTCATCAAAAAAAGCAAAAAAAAAAAACATATAGTTTTATCTTTTCACGCTAATGAATCAATTTTTTTAATGACAACCTATAAAAAATTTAATTTCATGTGAAAGCTCATTATTTCACCTTTCAAATAACGTTTCAATCTTATTTCTGCGATGCCTTGAAAAAAAGTAAGAATTTTTTAAAGCCAACCATAGCGAAATTCCAAACTGAGATTACGGTACTTCCCACACTGGTGGCTGGTCATGGGCAACAGATCTCCACAGGTGTTTTGAAGTAATTCTGAAGTTTTTTAACATTAGGTGTGTTTTTTATTACCACCGGTCTTAACTGGACAAAAAAACGCAGTCGGGGCTGAGGAATTTACATGTTAAATGCAACAACACTTTAGCCCCTTGGGCTTAGCTGTTAAGCCCGGACAATTCTCTGGGTTTAGCTGTTAAGCTTGTAGTGAATGTTCAGTTATGTGTGATATATCAAATAAAAGGTAATATCATCAGGATGCTTAATAAAGTCAAATCATAAAGTCATATTTGTATCTGCTCTAGATATTATCTTTTGAAAAATAGAACTTTAGTTTACCGTTATCTCAAAATTGTGGCTACAAAATTGATTGAAATTTGCACAGATATAGTCCTGTCTATTATCTATCTACAGTATAAACTTTATTCATTTATCTGTTGAAGATATTATTAGGTCAAAAATCGTTTTAAAATACCAATTTTTTGCACATGTATGCGCACAATCATAGATACATATATGTTCTAAAAGTTTGAGATTTCTTGAACGCTACGAAAAATTTAAGAAAATAAAAATTCACCAAAAAATACCCGAAAATAAGTAGGGGTGTTTCAAAAATTCATATTTCAAAACGCAGAGATTTAAGAAAAAATCCGTATTAGACGCCTAACTTTTTTTTTTATTATCTTTCGAATGACGTTTTTTAAATTGTCAAAACAATTTACCCTACCTATAATCACTACTTCGTCAAAGGTCTACTTGATGTTTTAGTTTTAGAAAACCATTTATTACTAGATTTTGAAATTTTTTAGAATTTTTTTGATACCATTGTCAGTCTTGTTATAAATTTATCTATTTATCGATTAAACTCTTTACATTGTCGCGTTTAGAAAATAGCCAATTTTTTGCAATTTTGTTTTACCCCTATTTACCCTATAAAAAGATGGAATTTTTTTAGATCCTTCAAATGTATTGAACTCTAGGTTATTATCTTTCAAATAAGCTATAGAAGATTTTTGTATCTCTAATAGTTTATTTTTAATTGAAATTTTTACCGCACTGCGAAAGTGCGAGAGTGGAAAGGGAGAAAATGGCGTCACTTTTTTGTGTTGGTTGCCATGGTTCATCGATTTGTAAGACGTTATCACGTCAAAAACTTTTGCACTTTTGTTAGAATCAACGTCTAGGGAATTACGTATACCTTAATAGCTCGATGTACAGATGGACGAATACATGCACACTGCACTTTTTTTTTTTTTTTTAAATGAGCGCGCACTTAAGGGGTTTTAGGTACCCTTAATATGTATGTATACACAGTACGAGCTTTAGGAAAAGAGGAAGGGATGTAAAAGGAGATACCGATGCACATTGGTTTTATTTAAAGTTCTGAACATCAAAATGGGAGGGAAAAGCTGAGGCGGGTAATGCATTCCACATTCTAGAAGTGGGACTAAAGAAAGAATCTCTGTATTTGACGGTACGTCCGAAATTGGGCTCAAGTGTAAACTGATGGGCATTCCTTGAAGTACGAGTATTACGGTTGAATTGTTTAAGGGGAGGAATGCAGCTAGCTATTTCATTAGAACATTTTTTAAAAAAGTACCTATAAAATAAGGACAGGCAAGATACATTCCGGCGGTGCTCAAGAGGTGGTATTGTATCAGTGATGGACCTATCATTTTAAAAGCTCTATTTTGAATTCTATCCAAATAACTCAAGTGGGTCTTAGGAGCACCTGCCCAGATATGGGAATTACATATACTCGAGCTTTGGACGAAACTTAAATTAAGGTGCGATCCGCTTGATTCTATGTGGTCTGTTTTCTCCATGTGGATTTAAGCTTAACATAGACCAAAAGTAAGTAACATAAAAGTTAGTAACATAGGGTACAGTTGCCTATTTGCGGCCGTCTCCAGTTTCCAGCCACCTTTCGGAAAATCGTTATAACTAGTGATTTCGTAGGCTTTATTCAAAATTTTTGCTCTTATGCTGTTCTCTTATATGTAAGAACAGCATAAGAGCGAAATTTTGGAATAAGGCCTACGAAACCACTTGTTAAATATAACAATTTTCCGAAAAGTGGCCGGAAACTGGAGACGGCCGCAAATAGGCAACTCTACACTAATAAGCCAAGCAACTGAATATATCTCGGAAAATAAAAAAGATAGCGGAAAGATTTAAATAGATTCAATGGCAACACGGAGAAAACGGGTTGGGTTCAAAATTCTGCCGGGGTCAAAATTCTTTTGTCAAAATTCTGCTTTACAAAATTCTGCTTTCAAAATTCTGCTTTTCAAATTTCTGTTTTTCAAAATGCTGTATTTCAAAATTCTGTTTTTCAAAATTCTGCAAAAAATTAAAAAAGGGTTAGGAAAATGTTAAAAAGCGCGCGCTTTTTTAATTTTTTGCAAAATTCTGTTAAATCATCTTCTTGAAAAATTATCTACTTATTTGATTACTTACCTACATAATTTGTCATTCTTTGAATGCATATTAATTTTTGTTTTATAAATGAATAAATGAAAATATTAAGAAAAGGTTTCAATACTAAACATCTCCGAAAATAATTCAAAATTTTTTCATTTATCAAATAAAGATGAATATTCAAAAATTTGAATAAGAAAAGGAATATTTTGTATCAAACAACATCGGTTCCAATAAGTTATAGATTTTATTTGAAAGAAAGTCAGTCTATGCAAAAATATTTGCGACACTTAAACAAAAAAATTTAGGAAAGTACCAATGTTGAATTACATTAATGAGGTTTTTTTTTCTTTAGTCAGCGCATCTGCTAAAAAAAAAAAAAACAGAATTGGCAGAATTTTTTTGTTTAAATATAATGCTGGCAGAATTTTGAAAAGCAGAATTTTAAAAAGCAGAATTTTGAAAAACAGAATAGAAAAAAAGCAGAAATTTGAAAAACAGAATTTTTGCTAAAAAAGCAGAATTTTGAAGCCAGAATTTTGACCCGATCCCGGAGAAAACATACCACATAGAATTAAGCGGATCGCACCTTAATTTAAGCGGATTTCTGCATGGTTTTTTGCTAAGATGACTTTCACCCTAAATCAAGGTGACATCACCTTAAATTAAGGTGACAAGTCACATTAATTTCTTGAATGCGCAAATTAAAAAAAAAACTGGCTGCCACCAGGGATCGAACCTACAACTGTTGGGTTACTAGGCCAGTGCCCTACCACTGTGCTATCTCACTGTTGGAAAAGAGTATGATACACTACAAGTAAACCTAAAGTGTGACTATAATTTTAAAATTTTTATTTTTGGTCGGTTTTTTTAAGATGAACATTTACATTAAAATAAGATGATGTTCACATTAAATTTAACGGAGTGTAAGTGGAATCACCTTATTTTAATCGGATATCACCTTATTTTAAGGTGGTAAAATTTAATATGCACATCATCTTATTTTAAGGTCACACTTTCCGTGATTTTTTCAAAAAAGAGATGTCAATATTTCTGACTTCTGATTTGAGGTCAGCACACCGAAACCCTTTAGAAAATTTCCGGACTAATTAATAATACAAAAAAACGGTTAGTTAATTTTTTGAAACCTTGACGTCCGTGACTGCATGCTTTGAGATTAAAAAATTTTAATGTTCTACGCTCTTATCGACTTTGACAGTTGAATGTTTTCATTCGCTGTAAAAATAAAAATAAAAATGGATGATTGTGAACATGGTATAAAAAGAGAAGGTATGATTATTAGAAAAAAGTCTGTATCGAGAACTGTCAGATGAAAGAAAAAAGATGGCTTCCTAAGTTTTTGACAGCTGCACTATTGAAATTGTTGTTGTAAAAAAATTTTTCTTTAACATTCTTGTTGCTTTTGACTTTGCCAAATTAAACGTCAAAAACTTATTACTACATTTTGTAAAATGGCGACTCTAATGATCATACCTTGTCTTTTTATACCATGGATTGTGATGGTATCCAAAAACGTCGTTTATTTTCTGCGCAATGAAGGAGTCATTGGGCCATAGCGTTTACATTAGAGTGACATAAAAAAAAAACATTCTTCTTCTTTTGACCTTGCGCATGCGCATAGAGACACTTCTTGTTTTTATTTCTCCTGACGATTCTTTTTTCGTAACTAACCTAGAAAAATAGGTAGGTATTATAGTCCAGTCAGTTTGGGCATTTTAAAAAAGATTTATTATTTATGTAATTATAATTATCATTTAATTATGCTTATTATTTTAGTACGGTTTGATAACAAAAAAGTAAAAAAAATATACACAATGTGATAAAAATAATATGCAAAAGACTAAAAAAATGGAGGGTCTGAAGGTCAATAGAGAGTGAAAACAAAATGTTGTGGAATATAATCATATGACACATGTTTTTAAGTTTTTTTTTTAATGCTGAGTCTAATGATAATGACTAGGGATCGGATTTCCATGCAAATGCATGTTTTTTTAGGAACACCTTGAAAGTATGGAAACGAATTATGTATACGTTCCAGGAGATTTCCTTTAAAATGGCATTTAATATTTACTGCATATTTTGCATTTAGGTATTTGCATATTTTGGCATATTTTGAAAATAGATGCATGTTTTTCGTGCATATATTCCCAAAAATGTTCAAAAATAACGAAATTACACGATGGAAATTTTTTGACTACAAGTGACTGCACTCAAAAAATTTATTAGTAAAACGGCTACGAATGGCATTCGTAACAAAAATATTCGTGCATTGTACGCATATTCGTAAAATACACGCAGTATTCGTGCAGTAGAAAATTTACGAATGCATTAGTAAAATTTTACGAATAACTGTAGTAATATCCACGAATTTATTCGTTCAATGTACTAATTTTATTCGTAAACAAAAATTAAACAACTTTTATTAGTACATTGTACGAATTATTGCGTACATATAACTAATAACATTCGTAAATTCTTCGTACGAATGCATTCGTAATTTCTTGCATTGTATTCGTAGTATTTACTTATAAATTCGTACTATTTACTAAGTAAATACTAATATTCGTAGAGAAATTTATTCGTAGGGTGCCTGTACGCATTATTTGTAGAATATACGAATAATTCGTTGAGTGGTACCAAATTTGAACCGAAATATCCGTTGTTTCCGTTATTTGTTAATCATTTTCCATTCCTAAATAGCATCAAAAAGTTAGTTGCTATACGCGTGTCGTCGCTAGTAGATCGCCTATATTTCACGGAAAATATAATTAGATAATTTAGTAACATAAAGTTTGTAAAAATAGTGTTTGAAGTGATTACAGAACCAAGGATCGACTGAACAACCAGAATCACAACAAAAATCAGGTGAGTAATCTATGTTTAAGATTAAATTGTCCTTTATAGCTTATTTCATTAATCCTAATTTTTTTTTTGCCTTTTAACTTTTATTTTAGAATATTCTTCCAAGGTTTGCATCAAGAATTCATCAACAATCAGCTTTACCAATCGGCAAATGGCGGACCATATCAAAACCTCTCTGGTTAGAAGTAGGTACTTTTCTAAAATATTTATTGTAAGTATAGACATTCTTTCGAGCTATTTTCAATGTTATATGTTTATGTATATATTTTCAGTGGTCTTCCAAGAAAAACAATATGAACACCAGGGAATACATGTGGTATAATATTTAAGTCCAAAAACTAATAAATTTTAAAAAATGTATGCAATAAATTATTATAGTTTTGAAGTACAGTTATATGCTTGGGTAATTATTTCAACAATTAATATTTCAAGAAATTTCAGGAAAAAAACCAATGGCGGAAAGTTCTACAATAAATAACATTCGTGCATTATACGAATAGCACTGTACAATGTACGAATTATTAGTAAAGCCATTTGTAAATATTACAATGCTATTCGTACAATATACGAATAGTGCTGTACAATGTAAGAATCAATGAGAAAAGCATTAGTAAATACTACAAATTATTCGTGCAATGTACGAATGGGAATGTAAATCTACTAATAGTATTCGTACAATGTACGCATGATTTTCTACGAATACTAATAAAATATTCGTAAAAGTACTAATAAACGTCCATTTTACGAATAACATTCGTGGCTGAAAACCACGAATAAAATTCGTAGAATGTACGCAGTTATTAGTACTATTTACACATGAAATTTTTTGAGTGTGAAAGTCAATATTGGAAAAAAGTCAAAAACGACAAATGCTGTGCAAAGCTGTAAAACCAATGTTGTCCAAACTCATAAAAAAAATTAACTCTAACACGATCAAATGATAAATTTAATTATTTAAGAGCAAATTTTGGGAAATTTTTTTAAATTTTTTTAAGAAGACCCAATAATTCCAAAAAGTTACATCTTTGAACTCGGAAATGGTTTCGTATATAGATTTTCATAAAATTTACGTAAAATGTTGTTATAAATACCTATAAAGAAATATTGATATTTTATAAGTTCATGTGGCTTTAAATGCATATTTTTAGTGCATGTTTTCTATTTAAGAGCTTATTTTAACCGCATATTGTTTGTTTGTAAGTGCACGAAAATCCTATCAATAATAATGACATTAAAACCAAGTTACGATTATTTTCTTCACTACACGGTTAAAATTTCTGTGTTAAGCTCAATATAAAAAAAAAACTAGTTTTTGATGTTTCGCTTTTATTTTAAATTTTTTTAAAATAATTTTTTTTATTAATTTCAAACAAAACAGAGTTGCACAATGGTCACAATCACAATGATACTCTTGCTCGTTTAAGGAGCAAGGCCAAGGCATAGTGCCTCTGCGCGCAAAATTAGCTCCACAGCTTTGACTGGAGTTATCTTAAATTGTTTTTTTTTTTCTCAATTTTTAATACTTGAAAAATATAGTAAGTAGGTATACATGCGACATAGTCGTACATTTTAATTAAATTTGTCTATTTTATAATTTTCAAACCATAAACAAAAATAAATATTCTTTCTCAAATAGAACTTTTTTATTCAATTGGAGTCAATGTAATTGTTCATAAAATTAATTATGTATTTTGTGTATGTATATGTATGTATGTTCTGACTTTTACTTGTCCACGTCCAGTTCAGTTATTCAAATTGGTTGCCTATTTAACGAACTTGGCATCGTCAATAACATATCCAATAAATAATAAACGTGTCACGCACGTACATATATCATGTATGTTTTCAATACCTATGGATGTGTGTAAGAATTCATTTATACATATAGATACCTACGTATTATTGCGAAGCATTTGTGAATATAGTATGTGAATACCTATACATATTTCGAGATAGAAAATTTGTTTGTATGTATTTGCGTATATTTCCAACGTCATTCAAAGAATTAAAGCGTATTTTTATTAAATTATCTTCTTTATTAATTGTGATGATGTGTGTTGTAAAATATCACATGAGGGCTGTTTGAAATCATCTGTAACTTGCCTTCCCTATCCATATATAATTATCAACGACAACAATATAGTGACGTGAAACACACAAAATAACGTTTTAGCACAAAACAGTAGAGAATATTGTTAGTCATATACAAAAATGACAGCCGGAAGTTGTGCTGGCGCTGGCACTTGTTTTTCATCCGCCACACTGAATGTGTGAAGAATTGAAGAATGACTGCGCTTGGCGCCGGCCACCATTGCAACAGTGCTTATCATAATGAGTTTAAATGCGGTGTGGCAATACAATAACAAACGCAACAGGAGGATTCAGATTTCAGACTCAGACGAGGATGGTTTACAAATACATAAACAAAATGGATAGCGTATAAACCTTAATCAGAGTAAACAGACAGACTGTGCGGAGTAAAAATGAAAAGGAAAGTGATTAACTTTTAAATGATAAAAGTGCCTTTACCGTCACTATAATTGGATGTTCTCATTATTTGTCGTTTAATAAAAATAATCTAATTACTTTTTCAATTGGAATTAATGTTTGCATGATTTCGATGTTTTCTTGCTGTTTTTGTAAATACTTTGACGTATCTACCTATTATAGTAGGAGAGCTAGTGGTACATCCGAGTAAGGTATTTCTTGTAAGGCAAACAATTCTTTAAGTGGTGATTTATAGCATGCTAGGTATAATCTTGCACTTCATACATATTACCTTAAAAGTGTTAACATTTTTTTTTTTAAGTTGGTATTGTAACGTTGAAACTTTTATAGAATTTAGTTTATCCATCGAGAAGTTAAAAAAAAAATTTCCAGACTTTTTTTTGGCGTGCACAAGTGCCTGCCAGACTAACTTAAAGGTGTGCAGTTCACCTGCATTAAATTAAACTTTATTCCTTCTTTTATTAAAGTCGAAATTTATATGTGTGTTTGTCTAAGCGATTTTAAGAAGAACAGTGCAATTACAGCTGGTTCTGGCCAGTATAAGTCCTTGACAGATAAGTGGAAAGATGCAATTTTTTAAAAAATGACTTAAGGGGTTATATCTAGTTGTAAGTGCGAAAAAACGTTTTTTTTTGCGGATTTTTTGTGAAGAGGCATTTCATTATACAAACATAAAGAATACATGTACATATATCAAATTTAATGTATAAAAATAATTCGCTGTGTATTTAGAAAAATATTGGGTTCCGTTATTTTTGTAGTAGATCTCCTAGACGACCTCCAAAAAAAGCTGTCAGGCGGTGAGCAAGATATCTCTGATACAAATCACCCAAAATTGAAAAATCCAAAATATTCATTTCCAGGATAGACAAATGCAGGTAATGAACGAAGGAATAGTCAAAATTTTGATTTTTGACAAAATGGCGGCTTCTCAAAGACAAAAATCGTTTTTTTCACGAAAATTTACACTTTAAAATGGCATACAAAATCCAATTGTTGTCAAAAACCTTTTTCCTTCGTTCATTACCTGACAAAAGTATCAAAGAAAATTCAGTAAAAATTTCAAGCCGATCGGTCCAGCCGTTCCGGAGTAATCGTGCTCACCGCCAGACACATTTTATTTGGAGGTCGTCTAGGAGATCTACTACAAAAATAACGGAACCCAATATTTTTTTAAATACACAGCGAATTCTTTTTATACATTAAATTTGCTATATGTACATGTATTCCTTATGTTTGTATAATGAAATGCCTCTTCACAAAAAATCCACAAAAAAGAAGGTTTTTTTTGCACTTACAACTAGATATAACCCCTTAAAATAAAAAAAAAAAAAATATTCAAAAACAACGGCAACACTTACAGTTATGAGTCATATCTTTTTTAAAAGCTCAAATAGTCCACTTAATTTTAAATCAGAATATTGCAATCAATCTTTTTCAAAGTAAAAATAAGGCAAAAAAACTTTAAAAAAAAAATTAATACTAATACAAAATTGAGTGATACAGAAAACAACCTACATTAATTTCCTATCAAATACTGAAAACTATCAGGCATATTTATTAGATTTTTGCCTACTTAAACACTGCTTTACTTTTTTCAAACTGTGGGAAATATGCTTCATATAATAAAAACAAATATCACACTATTCAAAGTTAAGTTAATCTATACTTAGACACAATTTTGACAGCTTTGGTTCTTGTGGCAAAAATTCTGTGACCAGTGACAAACTTTAGATTAAGTTTAGTTGCTCTTTGGCTTATTAACTGAAACTTAAGATATCTCAAACAACAAAAGGAATATCGAGACAATTTAAACAGTTTTTGAAAGAAAAATATCTGTTCTTATAATCACTGTTACAAATTTTTTTATAATGAATTACTCCACATAAAAATAGAACCTCGAAAACAGCCAAAATGACGTTTTTTAGCATTTTACTACATGGTTTTTGAATACATTTTCCAAATTTAAGCAGTTGTTTAAAGTTAAACAACGATTATAAATAACAGCTATACATATGTTTCTATGACTTCTAGTTTTTGAAAAAAAAAAAAAAATGAAAAATAAAAAAATAAAAACCTGATACAAAAATAGTTTTCTTATTTTTCAATTTACTCAAAAACAAGAAAGCATAGAAATATATAATTTTCAATGTTTAATAGGAAATCAATTAAGGCAGTTTTCTGTATCACTTAATTTTGTATTAAAATTCAAATTCTTGACACAATTAGTAGGTATTCAATGTATTTTTTTTTTTAAGTTTTTTTTCACAAATTTCAACTTAAAAATCGATTGTTTCAAAAGCGATTGACTGAAATATTTAATTTAAAACTAAGAGTACAATTGGAACTTTTAAAAAAGGTATGAATCATAACGTAAATGTTTTTAAATATTTTTTTTTAATTTCAAGTCATTTTTTATAGAAAATTGCATCTTTCCACTCACCTGCCAAGGACTTATACTGGCCAAAACCAGAACCTGCTGTAATTGAACAGTTGTTCTTAAAATCGCTTAGACAAACACATATATAAATTTCGACTTTAATAAAAAAAGGAATAAAGTTTAATTTAATGCAGGTAAACTGCACACCTTTGAGTTAGTCTGCAAGCCGAAAAAGTCTGGAAATTTTTTTTTTTAACTTATCGATGGTTAAACTAAGTTCTATAAAAGTTTCAACCTTACAATACCAACTTTTTTTTAAATTTTTTTTTAACACTTTCAAAGTCATATATATAATATATATGAAGTGCACGGCTGAGGCCTGCCCGACCAAGATTATTTTACTTAGCATGCTATAGATAGATAGATAGATAGATAGATAGATAGATAATATAATTTTATTTTCCATTTAAAAAAGTTTTAACAAAAACATGATTAAGCTGGTATTCAAAATTAAGTTTGACAATAACTTGTTTATAAGTTGTCTGTCAGGTTCAAAAAAAAAATGTACTAATTATATTGAAGCAAAGCTAAGAAAGTTTTAATTAAATTCGTTTATTATTAAACTACGATATTTAAGCGATTCTTTTAAAAATGTATAGAGTTTTGGGTAGCAAAATCCGTTCAAAATGTTGAGGAATGTTGGCCGGTCTAGTATGACGTTTCCAAGATATTTTTGTCGGTATCCTCTAAAGATGGAACACACACCAATGAAGTGGAATGTATTTTCTGTGGCATCCTGATTACATAGAGTACATAAATGCCCACCGTGTCGTTGCGAAAAGCTTTAGCATTTAAGTTCAAAAGCCCGCACCTTGCTTTAAAGATCAAGTTGATCATGTCACGACCGTTTTTATCTTCAAAATAATTCGGAACCTCAGTATATAAAAGGTTGCAGTATTCATCGTGGAACTGTGACTGTTGTGCATTTCTGGTGAAATCTTCCCAATGCTTATTAGCAAGCTTAGTCAGCAGCAATTTGTGCATTTTATTCCATTCTGAAACTGGAGTTTCGAAACTAAAATCAATTTCAGTCTCTTGGAAAAGGCCTGACCATTCCTGGGCCCAATAAAAATTTTTCTCGTGACATTGACATTACTCTTCGAATGTACGACAAATGCATCTTTAATGTACTTAGGAAAGCCTTTGGGAGACCAGTTTCAATGTGAATTGCATAGTTAGGAGTATTATCCGGCAGACCAAAGCATCTTTTGACGAAGAAACGTTTTTCAGTTTGAATGTGTTCTTTGTATCCCCACACTTGCGCAGAGTAGTACATTATTGACTTTGTTGCTGCATCATGCACCTTGAATTTAGCAGAGTGAGTAACAAATTTGTTCCTAACAAATTTAGACCATGTCGAGTTGATCGAGTTTTTCGATGATATAAGTCTATTTGTTAAGTGTTTATCCCAGGACATGTTATAGGAGAAAGTAACGCCAAGATATTTGTATTGGTTGGTTATCTTTATCTCACTATTGTTGAAATACCATTTTTCAGCTGCTGCTCTTCTACCACCATTCCTAAAAATTACTATTTCAGACTTTTCTAGGTTAACAGCTAGGTTCCAATTGTTGCAATATCTGCTGAAGCTATTGATTATCGTTTGTAGGGTATTGGGACAGTCAGAAAGGAGAACTATGTCGTCGGCGTATAACAAAACGTTTATTTGCATATTATTAAAGAGGAGACCAGTTGGAAGTTCGTGATGAAGATCGTCGAGAAATAGTACAAATAGAAGGGCACTCAATACGCATCCTTGCTTGACTCCTTTTGACGTCGGAAAGAAGATAGGCGTACTAGTACCATCCCAAACTGTAGCCGACGTATCCTTGTACAATGATCGTATAACAGAAACCATTTTTGAAGACAAACCTATCTTTGACAATTTATAAAATAATACTTCTCTGTTTATGTTGTCGAATGCAGCTGATAAGTCCACGAAGAAAGCATAAAGTTTTTTCTTCTGGCTCAGCTGAAGTTGGATGATGCAAGAAAGGTTGTAGACTTGGTTAACTGTACTGTACTGACTTCTGTATGCAGCCTGATATTCGTTGAGTATGTTGTTCTCATCAATCCAAAAAGTGAGCCTTTTAAGCAGAATCAATGTGAATATTTTATAAAGTGTATCCAGGAAGGAGAGCCCACGATAATTCGAAGCGATACTGGCATCACCCTTTTTGTACAGTGGGAAAATTATAGATTTTCTGAAGGAAGAAGGTATACTTTCTGTGTTAAAGATATCTTTGAGAAGGATGTGTATTTCTTCAACAAATGAAATGCTTGCGTTTTTGTAGAACTCATTCGGAATTCCGTCAATACCAGGTGCTTTATGTTCTTTTGTTGTTTCTATTGCCGAAACCACTTGAGAGTTCTATTTGACTATCAAGCATAGGAATATGAATGTTTTCAAAAACTGTTATGGGTAACGTGATATTTAACGATACTGAATTTAATGTATCATTGAAATGATTCATGAACTCATTGGCAGTAATTTGCATTGCAATATTTTTCGTTCCTCCACGTATTTCTTTTGCGATCCTCCACCATTCCTTTGCTGAATTCACTGATGCAAGTTGTCGAGAGATATTTTGTATGTATTCATACTTTTTTGACTTGCAAAGGGTTTTATATTTTTTGTTTGCTGTGGCATAATTTTTTCTACAAACTTCGAGGTTATGTTTCTTAAAGTTTGTTAGTGCTTTTAGTGATTCTTTTCTTGCAATGTGACACTGTAAATCATACCAAGGTTGCTTCTTTTCGAATTTTATAACCTGATTGTTATTCCTTCCGTTTGCTTCGTAAATGCATATATATTAGCATGCTATAAATCACCACTGTAAAGCGGCCCATAGACACCACACTTGTGTGCACAGTGCACACTTGTGTCGGTGTGCGGAAATGTGTGATGTGTGTGGGCTGGATTTGACACCTATTTCACGGTGTAACACTCAAAATATACGCGGGCGGAGACCTATCAGGTTTTGTAGAGCTAGTCGCACTGAATACGTAACGGTATTTCAAAATCCCCTAACACCCCCAAAATCTGGAGTTACGGGCAAAAAACGGTTTTTTAGACCTTCACCCATTGAAAAAATTCTAGCTTCTACAATTTTTTACTCATTTTCGATTTTTTTACACTTTCTGATAGAAGATAAATATACCTTTTCAACAATGTATAAAACATGTAACTCGGTAAAACCACTTAGAATTTATAAGATGTCAAAGTTTAAAAATT
Organism: Episyrphus balteatus; assembly: GCF_945859705.1. Taxonomy (NCBI): domain Eukaryota; kingdom Metazoa; phylum Arthropoda; class Insecta; order Diptera; family Syrphidae; genus Episyrphus; species Episyrphus balteatus. Next base: position 101,420,324 of record NC_079134.1, read on the forward strand.
CCATTTTTTTCGTCATTTGCCCAACTTCGGCATCAATTTAAAGTATATGTTTTCAAAACAACATGCTATTTAAAAAATATATTCTAAAACTATAGGTATCTATTTTTCAATCAATCGAGGTATTTTTTTATGAAAATCACTTCAAAATTGGCTTAGAAAAAAAATTTTTCGATTTCAACCCTGTTACAGAAATTCGAACTTTTAGCTATAGAACAAAAATGTTGTTTCGGCACGTAGTAGGATAACTTGGGCGCCAGTATTTGATAACGGGTTTTTGTAGAGGAGCTCAATACAAACATTTTTTTCTTTGGGAGGGGGGTCTATCTCCCCCTGTTTAGGTGGGAGGGGCATTTTTCTAAAAAAAAATTATCTACAATATATGTCCAACAAATTTTTCTGTGAAATGAACAGTTTCGCGAGTAAAGCGCAGAGAAGGTGACTTGATTGCACTCACATACGAAAAAATACATATTTTTGGTTTATTTTGCTCCATTTTTGAGGTTTTTATCGAAGTAGCTTAAATTTTTTTAGTTTTATTAACTTATCTTATAACGTTAATACGAATTAACTAAAAAAAATAAAAATGTACACATTGGGATAAAAAATATTATGCAAAAGGGGGAACCACGTTTTTTGGAAATGTTGTATGTTTCCCTTTTTTGTACAATAAGTGCCTTCATTATTAAGAACACACTTTTTAAACATGGTTCAATTTTAGCTTGTTATCAATTTTCCAAACATGAATTCCATAGAAAATGTCGTTTGGGGCTTCTCAAGAGAAAAGTTGCAGAATACCTTATAACAGTACAAAATTAGCTTCTGAAAAAGCTTAATGGTAATCTAAGGTTTATGCCAAGCTCAAAACTAAAATTAAACCATGTTTAAAAAGTGCGTTCTTAATAATGAAAGGCACTTATTGTACAAAAAAGGGAAACATACAACATTTCCAAAAAACGTGGTTCCCCCTTTTGCATAATATTTTTTACCCCAATGTGTACATTTTTATTTTTTTTAGTTAATTCGTATTAACGTTATAAGATAAGTTAATAAAACTAAAAAAATTTAAGCTACTTCGATAAAAACCTCAAAATACATATAAGATAAGTTAATAAAACTAAAAAAATTTAAGCTACTTCGATAAAAACCTCAAAAATCAAGCCAAATTAACCAAAAATATGTATTTTTTCGTATGTGAGTGCAATCTAGTCACCTTCTCTGCGCTTTACTCGCGAAACGGTTCATTTCACAGAAAAATTTGTTGGACATATATTGTAGATAATTTCACGACCATCAATTTTTATATAACCTCTTTTTTTTATTATAATTTTTGGACAGCTGTCCCGTATAAGATAAGAACAATTTAAGGAGTGATTCTTGGGTTTATTCTAAGAAAAAAATTGTTTTACAGTAACGCTCTATCTGCAAAGTTTTACCACGTTACGATGATTAAAGAAAATGCTTACTTTTATATACCTTTACTCATATTAATGATGATTTCTATGTTAAAACAATTGGTATAAGCAAAGTTAAGATTTTTAGAAAATATGTTATTCTTTTTAACTGCGTTTAAGAAATTGTGATATCTTTTTTGATTGCTCGGATATTAATTTTTAAAGTCTGTTTATTTTTTCTTGTCCATGATAATTTTTGACTGAGGCCAATATTCTTCGAGAAATGTGTTTTTAACAAAGCGTTTGATTAATTTATTTTTATGAAGGAAGCAATAATAAACAAAAATGTTATACACAAGTTTACCAAAAAACTTATATGTACATTTTATAATACTTAGAAAAACCTGCACCAGGCAAAAGTCTTATTTTTTATTAAGTCTTAAAAGGTTAAGAAAAAAAATGTTTTTTTGTTGTTTGAGAAAATTTTTATTTAAAGTGCAGTTACAAAAATTATTTAAAGTCCCTTCCTTGATTTGGTAAAAGTTAGGTCAAAGCATTGCATTTATAAGTTGCCATGAGAGTTTTCAAATTCTGAGAGCCTTATTTTCTTTGAACATAATACTTCAGGGTAAAAGCATAGACTATATAACCACACGAGTTTTGCGGTAAATATGCAGCATTATGTTATTCTATATTGCAAAAACTTGAGTCAGTATACATTTTTAAAGATATTCAATAAAGCAAGGAACATGATTTTTTTGCGGCATCCCTTGGACAAAAGTAGCGGCCTTTTTGCTCTAGCAATCAAACCAAAAAAGAAAAAAAAAACACTTTTTAGCAATGAACCAAACGGTACTGGCACAAAATCAACTGCAACTGCATAAGCCAAAGCCAAACAAAAGGAAAATAATAACTTAGGTTATCCCTGATCAGAGAAGAATTTCCATATTTTAAAAATATTTATGAAATCAAAATTTGTGTTTTATCTTAAGAAATTCTATGTTAAGCTAATTTTGTACAAATAAATAGTGAAATGTAACTATATATTGAAGAAAATGATTTTTGTCCAAATTTCCTTCAAAAGGCCGCACTGTGCGTCGTCGTCAGCTGTAACATCAAGATGGTTGTGTTTGATAACATGGGAGATGGGAGGCAACGGACGATTTTTTGGGGGCGATTAAATTTGATGTTGTTGGTGTGTTCTTTAAATCTTACTTCGATGCTTCGTTTTGTTTGGCATATCGTCGCCCGAGAATTGTTTTGTCGTAAACGCCAAAATTGACTTTTTTAAACTGGATATGTAGCAATAGGTTTTAGAACATTCTCTTTTCATTACCTGGTTTGCCAATTTCTGCATTGAACTTCGTTGATTCCCGATTTGTTTGTAAGGTTGAGTTTTGTCTTTCGTTCTGCGTAATTTTTCCGTTATTAGAGAAAACGCATTCGATGTTTTTCTTTTTAAATTTTGATTTCAGTTTATCGGTAATTGATGGGAAGAAGGTCATACTTGCTCGTTCTAACTTGTTGTTATTGTCTAAGTAGTTGTTTGTTTTGTGTGAATAAAGTTGATAATGTCGATTGTTTTATTTTTCTTGTGTGTCTGAGAATAAGTTTGTCTATTATTGATTCATTGCAGCCGTTGATGTTTGCAATTTCTTTTAAATGTTTATATTCATTTGAATAGCTGAAAACAGATAAAGGGAGTTTGCAAAGTCGGTGTACCATCGACTGAAAAGCAGCTAGTTTATGTTGTACGGGGAAGAAGGAGTCGCTCGTGTAACGATTTATTGTTGTTTGTTTTCTATACATATGTATATAGAAAATTAAATTTTATTTTGCTTTTTAGTTATCAATAAGTCCAAAAATGGTAACATATTGTTTGATTCTCTTTCAAATGTGAAGTTTATGCTTTCAAACTGAGAATTCAATGTTTTTAAAACGTTTTCAATTTCTGTGATTTTGATAACAGCGAACACATCATTGACGTAGCGCAACCAAATCCGTGGGAGTAAACTTTTCTCCTTGAAGTTAATTTCAAATGAAGACATAAAAACTACCAAAAAGTCGTATTTTTGCATTTTTCTCACTTTTTTTTGAGGTTATATAAAAAATGACTTGAGAAGAAGTTATAGATGATATTATTACATAATTAACAGCCCTATTCTGCTATTCGATTCACGTGAATCGAAATATTTCTTGGCTTTATTACGTCAAACTGGCTTTGAAAAGCATCTTACTTTTGAAATCAAAACGTTGTGTCCCTCTGTCTTAGCAATTCTAAAGAAAAAAAAATGCTTAAATTTAATTTTATCCCCCATTTAAAGGCTTCTTATGTTAGACTTTCACGTGAATCGAATAGCAGAATAGGGCCGTAAATTAATTTGAATACCCTATAAACATTAACATTAAGTTCTTAATGTACACCTGTACCTAATTATATTAAATAAACTGAAACTGAATTGTTATCTACAACTTTTGTTTTTAACTTTTTTCGATAAAATTCCACAGAATTCTTTAAAAAAACACGATTTTTGACACCCATCCACCCCTTTTCCCCAAATTTTTTGTGTTTAATTTAATTTTCCCCTTTCATATACTATTTATCCACCCTTCGTGCTGCCAATATTTTTTTTTTTTTTTAATTAGGGTAAGCGGGGGTACATTTGACACCGGGGCACATTTGACTGCGTTTTTCGGTATGATCGTGCCCTTAATTAACAATAGTTTGGATGAAGAAAGAACCTTAGTTTGATTTAAAGAAATTTTGCGAAATTTCGCAGTCTTTCATTAACTTTTCGCGAAGTACCATGTGTTTTCGTGTTTTCTGTATTTCTGATCTAATTTTTGACCACCGGTATGTAAGCGATTTCTGAACCTAATAAAGCAGTTTTTTTAATGGTGAATCAATATTTTGATAGCACTAAGCTTAAAATTAAGTAAATTAAAACCAGCTTTGTAAAAAAATAGTATTAGTTATTGAAAAAAAAGAAAAACAGTTCTGTGGCTCCTTCGGGGCACCTTTGACTTTTGCAATGTGGGCACAGTTTTACGTTGATTTTGGGGAATTAAATATTAAATAAATTATTTAAAAATAAATCGACATCGATTAATTTTCATTAAGATTTAAATGGAGAGATTTTTTGAAATATTTTATGGTTTTTTGTTTTTACTTCTTCTTTTTAGAAAATAAATTTTTTGATTTTTTTTTTCGTTATATTGTTTAGTAGATTGTTTAAAACCAAACATTTTTTTTTCTAATTAAACAATAGACAAGCAAGATTCGCTGATAGTTTTAAAAATATAATGCACACGATGTGGGGTTTAATCCACCATTGTCAAATGTACCCCTTTTAAAGTCAAATGTGCCCCGGTCCCGGGGCACTTTTGACAAAATGACTTTTTTTAGAAAACATTATTTTTTTAAATACTGTAATATAGTTAAACAAAAAAATTTACTGTTAGTATAATCTTGAATAGTCAATAAATCAAATACAAAACAAAACATTGGAAAAAAATAACAGTTTTCGAAAATACAGACCTTTGAAAACTAAGTGTCAAATGTACCCCCTTCTCCCCTACTGACACTTGTCTAAATGTACCCAGCGTTAACTAAAATAAGCCATAACTTTTTACATAAGATTGTACAAAACTGGGCTTTGTTTGTACAAAACTGTACAAAACTCGTATGTAATTCAGGATTTTTACTTGCTCTATAGGGCAAGTATTGGTTTCGTGTCAAAAAAAAAATTCGAGGTTTTAATCAAAACTAACATTACGATGATAGAGAAGTCCAAAAAAGTGGGTTTCGTCATGACGTCCGTCGGTCTGTGCGTCTGTGCGTCTGTGCGTCGGTGCGTCCATCTGTACAAGTAGCTACAGCCTAAACGGGTAGATGGATTTTCTTGAAATTTGGTATGGATGTTTTTTTCGTAATTTCCAAGGTTGGTTTTTTTTTGTTTTTTAATATCTCGCTTAGAACGTATACCTCCCATACAAAATTTTCGAGCTATTGCAATTTTCTCGAAAACGGCTCTAACGATTTTGATTAAATTTAACACACGTAATGCTGTATATAGTTCTAACACAACTGCGTTTTTAGTTTTTCTCAAAAAATACGGATAGTGGAAATATGGTCTTTACATTTTTTTTAAATCGCGGATGTCGGCTCTTCCCGTACATCAACCAAATTTCTTAAAACTGTAGGTATATAGAGGCAGCTATTATAATCTACAAGTAAGCTAACATAAAAGTGCTTTGAACTGCAAGAGCAAGTACGTGCGGCCCCAGTCGTGCATTTTATTTTTTTAAATTTTGTTACAATTTTAAAAACCCGGTGCTTTCAATTATGGGGTTTTCGTTTGGTAAATTCATATTTCGATCTATAAATTGATTTTTTTTTTCGTTACGAAATTCGTTACGAAACGAAAACGTTTGCAGATTGATTTTTATTTGCTATAGTATTAGTGTGTATTTTGGGTCTCTGAACCAGACAGCAATAATTGCAGTTGTCAAAATATTGACTCCAACGTTGATTTTGTTTTGTCCAAAGATGAGCTGGACGAATAAATTTATTCACTTTAAACTGCATCCATTTGAATTCAAGACTATTTTAATATTAGATCAAAAAACAAATCAATTTTTTTGGCCAAACGAAGGCAAAAATGATCAAAATTAGTTTTTTGACAGATCTAAATAAAAAAAATAAACTGATTTTTGTACAAAACGAAAACCTCATTAGCTATAACTTTTTTTGCAAGCTTGTATCTACAAAACTCGGCTTTGTTTGTACAAACCTTGTACAAAACTTTGGCATTTTTTTTTTTTTTTTTGCACTTGGACCGGGCTGGCGAAACGTTTCCCCAGTCCGGTACTTTCAATAAGCTATATCTTTGGTTGTAAGCTTGGACAAAACTCGGCTTTGGTAATACAAAACTGCACAAAACTTTGAAATATTTTTTTTTTAATTTTGCTATAGGTTCAGGCTGGGGAAATGTAGGTACGTTCCTAATACGAACCCTCATTTATTCTATCTAATAGCTGTTGATATGAATGTGTTTTTGTTTTATTCTGCATTATGCCCTTGAAAAATATTACCCACACATTACGTCCATCTATCACGTTCCCCCATCACAAAAAGCAATAGGTTGATAGAGACAAAGAGAAAACTTTAACGATGATCATTCAATTTGGCGTCTACATGTCCTGAAACCATCCCACAAAGTGTCCTAGCCACAAGCAGCGCGTACCGATTGCATGTGGTTTAAATATAAGTAAAATGACGACGACGAGGAGAAAAAAAGGTGCCGTAACATATGCATTCATCGATTTACATCCCATTGACATAATGAAGTTTCCAAATGAGTTCTATTGTTAAACAGTGAGGATGATGGTGTTGAAAGTCGACTTCGATTAAGAATTCGCAATGTGATGCATGCAGTTCGAGTATTTGATGTTGTCATTGGATTTGTTTTCTGTCAGTGATGAAGAGAGCGATGAAATTATCAATGATATACGAGAAAAAAGTCATAATGAACAACATCAACCCTATGAAAGATAAACTGCAAATTATATATAACCCGTTCATAATTTAAAAAGGTACTTTTAACCTAATTTGTTTTTAATTAAAAACCTTTATAAATGGGTAAAACTAACACATTGAATAAATATTTATAAAAAATAAGGTATTGATATTCGCTTGGTATTATTAGAACCTTTTTTATAGAAAACTTGGCTCCCAAGGAGAACTTCATGTTTAGGTTTTCTATCTTATAAAAAATAATTTAAAATTGTACCCACCAGCATTGGCCTAGTGGTTTGATTGGCCTAGACCAGGGGTCGGCAATTAGTTTTCAATGCGGTCCAGATTATGTAATTCGATTCATACGTGAGTCCAGAAAAGATTAAAACCAATTTTGTATGCAAAAATTAAAACAATAAAAACGAGGAATGTTAATTATGGTTTTGTTGCATATCAGGCAAACTGAAACCGCCCCATTCCTTTCAAGAAGGGTAACACAAAATTGCTCGATCCACTCAATAAGAAACTTTCTATTCTCACCGTCAACTTTGTGTTTCTTATAGCGTTTTCTTTTTGTAATTCTTAGAACAGTCCGGGACTGTCTGATCCGGAATTCCAAACGAACAAACTTGGATACTTCTTTTTTCTCTTCTTTTCAGAATTAGAACTGTGATTGAGTGCCAAACGAACAGTTTCAGAATCGTTCGGAAAAATTCCGGACAGTCCCGGGCGACCAAACGAAACCCCATTATTATAGTATGCATTTCATTGTCAATAGGTTAAATAAAAGAATACTTGAGATCAGAAAGAAACCGTAAAGCGTCACGAGTTAAATAATAATTTTAAATAAAAAAATGTAGTATTAAAAATAAAATGCACGACACTAAGTCGCACATACTTCCTTTTATGATGAAAGATGCTTAGATTTTTTTTATAGAAATTTATTAAACAAAATTTTTATAAAATTTGTAAGTTAATTTTATAAAAAGGCTTAAAAATTCTTTTTTTTTTTCAAATAACGAAATCAACATTATAAATGATAACTCTTTACACTGAGTATATGTCATTTAATTTCTGGTATAAAAAAAAAGTTTTTGGAATATTTTTTTCGAAAATTGTAGAAATCGTTTTTTGAAATAAAAAAAATAAAATAAAAGAAAAAAAAAACAAAAAATTGGTATGCATTCTGAAAAAAAAACTATTCGACACATAAATTTACCAACCCGTTTAAAAAAAGTCAGTCAGAAATCAAGAAAACGGTTCTGTGACAGATGGCCATTAATAGGTTAAAAAAAGGTTTTCGTTTCACAAGTAAGGACTTTAATGTTACACGTATTTTGTTATCAAAGTTGTTGAAGCCGTTTTTGAGATAAATTTTCCTTACGATTCATATTATGGCTTATACCGTTGGTTAAGTTCCAAAAACATTCAATTTCTCCTCTGAGAATAAGTTTAAGTCTTGATAAGTCAACCATTTTAGAAAGAAAAGAGGTCTCCTTTAGACTTCCTAGAAGTCTTTAGAGGAAGCATTGTAAATTTTAGTTAGAGAAGGCCTTTTTAAGACCTTTTTGAACCGTTCGAACGGTTCTAAGAAAGCCTCGTATTTTCAAGTGACAGAAGGCCTCTATAAGAACTGTTCCAAAAGGTTCTTTTAAGTATGCAATATTTTCTTCTTGTAAGTTTGTTAGATACTTGGGTTAAACTAAAGCTTTTCTTTAAATACTCTACAAAATGGTTCCCTTAGAATTATATACTATTATTTAATGTCTAAAAAAAGTTACCTACCAGTAGATTCTAAAATTTCCAAAAATTTTAAAGAGAGTCGAAACAGAGTAAAAAATTTGATTGCAATTTTAAATATAATAAAATAAAAGATTTTATTATTGAATTGCGAAATAATGTTAAATCAAATTTGTATGTGCTCTATGTATATATATGACTAATTGAAGATTTGAACATTTAAGAGCGCATTTTATTCAACAGAAAACAACGTCATTATAGTTTGAAAAATTTTACGAAAAGAGTGCCAAAGACATGGTCTCTGCAAAAGATACAGAACATTCTACTGAAACCACTTTTACAGAGGACTTTTCACTTGCTGAGTTCTTGAATTTTCAATTTAAAAAAAATATGGTTTGGTTTTCTAGTCTTATATAAAAGTCTTGAAATTAGGTAGGTTTTTTTTATAATGAGCGCGCACTAAAGGTACCTACCTACCTGTTCTATTTAAATAATTTACATACATTATCGACGTAGACCCCTTTTTAATTGTTTTTTTTTTTTCAAATTTTGTAATATGTATATACCTACTATCCGGATACATCCGGCCAACATTTTACTTGCAGTGCTTAGTTCGATGTTTTAGTTATTATAAAATTAAATATTTGGCCGCCCATAAGCACCTAATAAGCGGATTTTTAGCAGTAGAAAATTATAATATTTTTGTATAATTAATATTATAATATATTTAGGTCACAGAAGATGGGAGAGTTTTCTCACCACTTTATCCACGCTACACTTATGCGATGGTTGATGTCTTCATCACAATATGTTTTAGATACTGTTGATCATTTTATTATTATTTAGGGCAGTCTCGGTCGGAAAATGGACATTGACATCATAGATATTCTGTCTTTTTCATGCTAACGCGGTATCCACTCCCTTCCAAATCATCCCACCGTACATAAATTGCTCGTTGCAAGAATGTTGGCAAAGAATAACTGATTAGCTTTCGTATCCGTCACTTTTCCTTCAAGCAGAAAGTCAAGGGCTGTGATAAAGAGCAAAGGACCCAGGACGATCTTCTGGTATACACCGACTTCGATTGGGAACTATTCGTTGACCCCTACAGGGCATCTTACCTTTGTTTTTACTTCCTCATACATTTCCATGATCATCGGGTTGTAGTTAGAACCGCAAGATGTCTCAAGGAAACCCAGATCAGATTTCGTAGTTGTCTTTTGTCTATCAAATGCTTTGATGACATACAGTGTTTTTTCATTCGGATTCTTAAACTCTGTATGGGATCTATGTTAGATTTTCACGATACAAACCCGCAATGGTCATCAGATAGCCGTATTATTTTTCGCAATCCCTCCCCGAAATCATTTCCGGGCTACGAGCTTGTTTATTGTTATTTACTGAATAATTCGTTTCTTAATGTTTTGTCCTTTTAATCCTTGTCGCCTAACAACAATAATATAAATAAATGTTTAATAATATTATTTAGTAATAAGGTAAGGAAAACGTTTTCCATAACAGACACTCAACATCATAGATAATGAAAATAATCGAACATAATATTTCATACAGGCAAACTTTTCCCCCACTTAGGTCATAGTCACAATTTTATTTTTCCTAGAAGGTACCTACCTACCTAAATATTTACCAATATTAAGAATAAACAAACTTATTTCAACGGTGTCTTTATTTAGCATCCTCCGACCAAAACAAACACATACCTTGTGCCACCTTCCTACCTACCAACATTTCCTTTTTTTACTATTCATCGACCGTCGTTAAATCGGCAATTCTTGCTCATTATGCACACCATCACCTTTACGTAGGTACAACGGTACAGCTATGTCCTCCACCTTCCATCCTCAAACATATAAGTATTATTCCATGAATATCCATGAATCCACGAAGAAAAAATCCATCCAACGATATGGAACATCATCATGAGCATCGAAATAATTACAAATAAAACAACTCGTGCTCTTTTGGCTCTGTAATAATTATTTACGCGACCCCGATTAAAAATGGGTAAAAAAGCTCTTGCAGCATTCCATTGAACAAAATGAGCATTTTCAACTTCCCCCCTTTTTCAAACTAACAAAAAATTAAAGGGGTTAAGAAAAAAATTGCCAAATACAGAACAGACCCCTTGTTGCAAAATCATTGGAAAAAAATAAAAATAAAATCAAGTAGGTACTGTGTGTCAATGTATAAGTGAATCGCGTTGTAGCGATGCATGTTGTCCTTTTATTCATTTTCTAGTTAAAAATTCTCAATCATATTTAATTGCTCATTTCTACATTTGGATTTTTTTTATGTGTGGGTGTGGTTTTATATGCCGCAACCCTTCTGCAGAACAAAACCAACAAAACACCACTCGCGGGGTTGCGCACATCATGCATTCATATGCAACCAAATGCACTCCCTTAGCTTTGGTACTGGTAGTGCTGGCTATTTAAAAATAAAACTGAAAAATAATTTA